>NC_135432.1:39809250-40128870 GCF_051991255.1 Vanacampus margaritifer | reverse complement strand
AACGAGGGTTTCAAATTAGGGTTAGGGTTTCAAACTAGGGATTTACCTTAGGGTTACGGTTTCAAACTCGGGTTTCAAATTATGGTTAGGGTTTAAAACTAGGGTTTTACATTAGGGTTAGGGTTTCAAACTAGGGTTTCAAATTAGGGTTTGGGTTTCAAACTAGGGTTTTACATTAGGGTTAGGGTTACAATCTATGTTTTTACATTAGGGTTAGGGTTTCAAACTATGGTTTCAAATTAGGGTTAGGGTTTCAAACTAGGGTTTTACATTAGGGTTAGGGTTTTAAACTAGGGTTCTACATTAGGGATAGGTTTTCAAACAGAGGTTTCAAATTAGGTTTAGGGTTTCAAACTATTGTTTTACATTAGGGTTAGGGTTTCAAACTACGGATTCAAATTAGGTTCTGGGTTTCAAACTAGTGTTTTACATTAGGTTTAGGGTTTCAAACTAGGGTTTCAAATTAGGGTTAGGGTTTAAAACTAGGGTTTTACATTAGGGTTAGGATTTCAAACTAGGGTTTTACATTAGGGTTGGGGTTTCAAACTACGGATTCAAATTAGGTTTGGGGTTTCAAACTAGGGTTTTACATTAGGGTTAGGGTTTCAAATTAGGGTTTGGTTTCAAATTAGGGTTAGGGTTTCAAACAAGGGTTTTACATTAGGGTTAGGGTTTCAAATTAGGGTTAGGGTTTCAAACTCGGGTTTCAAATTAGTGTTAGGGTTTCAAACTAGGGTTTCAAATTAGGATTAGTGTTTCAAACTAGGGTTTTACATTAGAGTTAGTGTTTCTAACTACGGTTTCAAATTAGGTTTGGGGTTTCAAACTAGTTTTTCACATTAGGGTTAGGGTTTTAAACTAGGGTTTTACATTAGGGTTAGGGTTTCAAACTAGGGTTTCAAATTAGGGCTAGGGTTTCAAACGAGGGTTTCAAATTAGGGTTAGGGTTTCAAACTAGGGTTTTACCTTAGGGTTAGGGTTTCAAACTTGGGTTTCAAATTAGGGTTAGGGTTTAAAACTACGGTTTCAAATTAGGTTTGGGGTTTCAAACTAGTTTTTCACATTAGGGTTAGGGTTTTGAACTAGGGTTTTACATTAGGGTTAGGGTTTCAAACTAGGGTTTCAAATTAGGGTTAGGGTTTCAAACGAGGGTTTCAAATTAGGGTTAGGGTTTCAAACTAGGGTTTTACCTTAGGGTTAGGGTTTTAAACTTGGGTTTCAAATTAGGGTTAGGGTTTAAAACTAGGGTTTTACATTAGGGTTAGGGTTTCAAACTAGGGTTTCAAATTAGGGTTTGGGTTTCAAACTAGGGTTTTACATTAGGGTTAGGGTTACAAACTATGTTTTTACATTAGGGTTAGGGTTTCAAACTATGGTTTCAAATTAGGGTTAGGGTTTCAAACTAGGGTTTTACATTAGGGTTAGGGTTTTAAACTAGGGTTCTACATTAGGGATAGGTTTTCAAACAGGGGTTTCAAATTAGGGTTAGGGTTTCAAACTATTGTTTTACATTAGGGTTAGGGTTTCAAACTAGCGTTTCAAATTAGGGTTAGTGTTTAAAACTAGGGTTTTACATTAGGTTTAGGATTTCAAACTAGGGTTTTACATTAGGGTAAAGGTTTCAAACTAGGTTTTTACATTAGGGATAGGGTTTCAAACTAGGATTTTACATTAGGGTTAGGGTTTCAAATTCGGGTTTTACATTAGGGTAAGGGTTTCAAACTAGGGTTTTACATTAGGGTAAGGGTTTCAAACTAGGGTTTACATTAGGGTTAGGATTTTAAACTAGGGTTTTACATTAGGGTTAGGATTTCAAACTAGGGTTTTACATTAGGGTTAGGATTTCAAACTACGGATTCAAATTAGGTTTGGGGTTTCAAACTAGGGTTTTACATTAGGGTTAGGGTTTCAAATTAGGGTTTCAAATTAGGGTTTGGTTTCAAATTAGGGTAAGGGTTTCAAACAAGGGTTTTACATTAGGGTTAGGGTTTCAAATAAGGGTTAGGGTTTCAAACTCGGGTTTCAAATTAGTGTTAGGGTTTCAAACTAGGGTTTCAAATTAGGATTAGTGTTTCAAACTAGGGTTTTACATTAGAGTTAGTGTTTCTAACTACGGTTTCAAATTAGGTTTGGGGTTTCAAACTAGTTTTTCACATTAGGGTTAGGGTTTTAAACTAGGGTTTTACATTAGGGTTAGGGTTTCAAACTAGGGTTTCAAATTAGGGTTAGGGTTTCAAACGAGGCTTTCAAATTAGGGTTAGGGTTTCAAACTAGGGTTTCAAATTAGGGTTAGGGTTTCAAACGAGGGTTTCAAATTAGGGTTAGGGTTTCAAACTAGGGTTTTACCTTAGGGTTAGGGTTTCAAACTTGGGTTTCAATTTAGGGTTAGGGTTTAAAACTAGGGTTTTACATTAGGGTTAGGGTTTCAAACTAGGGTTTCAAATTAGGGTTTGGGTTTCAAACTTGGGTTTTACATTAGGGTTAGGGTTACAAACTATGTTTTTACATTAGGGTTAGGGTTTCAAACTATGGTTTCAAATTAGGGTTATGGTTTCAAACTAGGGTTTTACATTAGGGTTAGGGTTACAAACTATGTTTTTACATTAGGGTTAGGGTTTCAAACTAGGGTTTTACATTAGGGTTAGGGTTTTAAACTAGGGTTCTACATTAGGGATAGGTTTTCAAACAGGGGTTTCAAATTAGGGTTAGGGTTTCAAACTATTGTTTTACATTAGGGTTAGGGTTTCAAACTAGCGTTTCAAATTAGGGTTAGTGTTTAAAACTAGGGTTTTACATTAGGGTTAGGATTTCAAACTAGGGTTTTACATTAGGGTAAAGGTTTCAAACTAGGTTTTTACATTAGGGATAGGATTTTAAACTAGGGTTTTACATTAGGGTTAGGGTTTCAAACTAGGGTTTTACATTAGGGTTAGGGTTTCAAACTAGGGTTTTACATTAGGGTAAGGGTTTCAAACTAGGGTTTACATTAGGGTTAGGATTTTAAACTAGGGTTTTACATTAGGGTTAGGGTTTCAAACTAGGGTTTTACATTAGGGTTAGGGTTTCAAAATAGGGTTCTACATTAGGGATAGGGTTTCAAACAGGGGTTTCAAATTAGGGTTAGGGTTTCAAACTAGGGTTTTACATTAGGGTTAGGGTTTCAAACTACGGATTCAAATTAGGTTTGGGGTTTCAAACTAGGGTTTTACATTTGGGTTAGGGTTTCAAACTAGGGTTTCAAATTAGGGTTAGGGTTTCAAACAAGGGTTTTACATTAGGGTTAGGGTTTCAAATTAGGGTTAGGGTTTCAAACTCGGGTTTCAAATTAGGGTTAGGGTTTCAAACTAGGGTTTCAAATTAGGATAATTGTTTCAAACTAGGGTTTTACATTAGAATTAGTGTTTCTAACTACGGTTTCAAATTAGGTTTGGGGTTTCAAACTAGTTTTTCACATTAGGGTTAGGGTTTTAAACTAGGATTTTACATTAGGGTTAGGGTTTCAAACTAGGGTTCTACATTAGGGATAGGTTTTCAAACAGGGGTTTCAAATTAGGGTTAGGGTTTCAAACTATTGTTTTACATTAGGGTTAGGGTTTAAAACTACGGATTCAAATTAGGTTTGGGGTTTCAAACTAGGGTTTTACATTAGGTTTAGGGTTTCAAACTAGGGTTTCAAATTAGGGTTAGGGTTTCAAACTATTGTTTTACATTGGGGTTCGGTTTTCAAACTAGGGTTTTACATTAGGGTAAGGGTTTCAAACTGGGGTTTCAAATTAGGGTTAGGGTTTCAAACTATGCTTTTACATTAGGATTAGGGTTTCAAACTAGGGTTTTACATTAGTGTTTGTGTTTCAAACTAGTTTTTCACATTAGGGTTAGTGTTTCAAACTAGGGTTTTACATTAGGGTTAGTTTTTCTAACTACGGTTTCAAATTAGGTTTGGGGTTTTAAACGAGTTTTTCACATTTGGGTTAGGGTTTCAAACTAGGGTTTCAAATTAGGATTAGTGTTTCAAACTAGGGTTTTACATTAGAGTTAGTGTTTCTAACTACGGTTTCAAATTAGGTTTGGGGTTTCAAACTAGTTTTTCACATTAGGGTTAGGGTTTTAAACTAGGGTTTTACATTAGGGTTAGGGTTTCAAACTAGGGTTTCAAATTAGGGTTAGGGTTTCAAACGAGGGTTTCAAATTAGGGTTAGGGTTTCAAACTAGGGTTTCAAATTAGGGTTAGGGTTTCAAACGAGGGTTTCAAATTAGGGTTAGGGTTTCAAACTAGGGTTTTACCTTAGGGTTAGGGTTTCAAACTTGGGTTTCAAATTAGGGTTAGGGTTTAAAACTAGGGTTTTACATTAGGGTTAGGGTTTCAAACTAGGGTTTCAAATTAGGGTTTGGGTTTCAAACTAGGGTTTCAAATTAGGATTAGTGTTTCAAACTAGGGTTTTACATTAGAGTTAGTGTTTCTAACTACGGTTTCAAATTAGGTTTGGGGTTTCAAACTAGTTTTTCACATTAGGGTTAGGGTTTTAAACTAGGGTTTTACATTAGGGTTAGGGTTTCAAACTAGGGTTTCAAATTAGGGTTAGGGTTTCAAACGAGGGTTTCAAATTAGGGTTAGAATTTCAAACTAGGGTTTCAAATTAAGGTTAGGGTTTCAAACGAGGGTTTCAAATTAGGGTTAGGGTTTCAAACTAGGGATTTACCTTAGGGTTAGGGTTTCAAACTCGGGTTTCAAATTAGGGTTAGGGTTTAAAACTAGGGTTTTACATTAGGGTTAGGGTTTCAAACTAGGGTTTCAAATTAGGGTTTGGGTTTCAAACTAGGGTTTTACATTAGGGTTAGGGTTACAAACTATGTTTTTACATTAGGGTTAGGGTTTCAAACTATGGTTTCAAATTAGGGTTAGGGTTTCAAACTAGGGTTTTACATTAGGGTTAGGGTTTTAAACTAGGGTTCTACATTAGGGATAGGTTTTCAAACAGAGGTTTCAAATTAGGGTTAGGGTTTCAAACTATTGTTTTACATTAGGGTTAGGGTTTCAAACTACGGATTCAAATTAGGTTTGGGGTTTCAAACTAGGGTTTTACATTAGGGTTTGGGTTTCAAATTAGGGTTTCAAATTAGGGTTTGGTTTCAAATTAGGGTTTGGTTTCAAACTAGGGTTAGGGTTTCAAAAAAGGGTTTTACATTAGGGTTAGGGTTTCAAATTTGGGTTAGGGTTTCAAACTCGGGTTTCAAATTAGGGTTAGGGTTTCAAACTAGGGTTTCAAATTAGGATTAGTGTTTCAAACTAGGGTTTTACATTAGAGTTAGTGTTTCTAACTACGGTTTCAAATTAGGTTTGGGGTTTCAAACTAGTTTTTCACATTAGGGTTAGGGTTTTAAACTAGGGTTTTACATTAGGGTTAGGGTTTCAAACTAGGGTTTCAAATTAGGGTTAGGGTTTCAAACGAGGGTTTCAAATTAGGGTTAGGGTTTCAAACTAGGGTTTCAAATTAGGGTTAGGGTTTCAAACGAGGGTTTCAAAATAGGGTTAGGGTTTCAAACTAGGGTTTTACCTAAGGGTTAGGGTTTCAAACTTGGGTTTCAAATTAGGGTTAGGGTTTAAAACTAGGGTTTTACATTAGGGTTAGGGTTTCAAACTAGGGTTTCAAATTAGGGTTTGGGTTTCAAACTAGGGTTTTACATTAGGGTTAGGGTTACAAACTATGTTTTTACATTAGGGTTAGGGTTTCAAACTATGGTTTCAAATTAGGGTTTGGGTTTCAAACTAGGGTTTTACATTAGGGTTAGGGTTTCAAACTACGGATTCAAATTAGGTTTGGGGTTTCAAACTAGGGTTTTACATTTGGGTTAGGGTTTCAAACTAGGGTTTCAAATTAGGGTTAGGGTTTCTAATTAGGGTTAGGGTTTCAAATTAGGGTTAGGGTTTCAAACAAGGGTTTTACATTAGGGTTAGGGTTTCAAATTAGGGTTAGGGTTTCAAACTCGGGTTTCAAATTAGGGTTAGGGTTTCAAACTAGGGTTTCAAATTAGGATTAGTGTTTCAAACTAGGGTTTTACATTAGAGTTAGTGTTTCTAACTACGGTTTCAAATTAGGTTTGGGGTTTCAAACTAGTTTTTCACATTAGGGTTAGGGTTTTAAACTAGGATTTTACATTAGGGTTAGGGTTTCAAACTAGGGTTCTACATTAGGGATAGGTTTTCAAACAGGGGTTTCAAATTAGGGTTAGGGTTTCAAACTATTGTTTTACATTAGGGTTAGTGTTTCAAACTACGGATTCAAATTAGGTTTGGGGTTTCAAACTAGGGTTTTACATTAGGTTTAGGGTTTCAAACTAGGGTTTCAAATTAGGGTTAGGGTTTCAAACTATTGTTTTACATTAGGATTAGGTTTTCAAACTAGGGTTTTACATTAGGGTAAGGGTTTCAAACTGGGGTTTCAAATTAGGGTTAGGGTTTCAAACTATGCTTTTACATTAGGATTAGGGTTTCAAACTAGGGTTTTACATTAGTGTTTGTGTTTCAAACTAGTTTTTCACATTAGGGTTAGGGATTCAAACTAGTTTTTCAAATTAGGGTTAGTGTTTCAAACTAGGGTTTTACATTAGAGTTAGTGTTTCTAACTACGGTTTCAAATTAGGTTTGGGGTTTCAAACTAGTTTTTCACATTAGTGTTAGGGTTTCAAACTAGGGTTTCAAATTAGGATTAGTGTTTCAAACTAGGGTTTTACATTAGAGTTAGTGTTTCTAACTACGGTTTCAAATTAGGTTTGGGGTTTCAAACTAGTTTTTCACATTAGTGTTAGGGTTTTAAACTAGGGTTTTACATTAGGGTTAGGGTTTCAAACTACGGATTCAAATTAGGTTTTGGGTTTCAAACTAGGGTTTTACATTAGGTTTAGGGTTTCAAATTAGGGTTAGGGTTTAAAACTACGGTTTTACATTAGGGTTAGGATTTCAAACTAGGGTTTTACATTAGGGTAAAGGTTTCAAACTAGGTTTTTACATTAGGGATAGGGTTTCAAACTAGGATTTTACATTAGGGTTAGGGTTTCAAACTAGGGTTTTACATTAGGGTAAGGGTTTCAAACTAGGATTTTACATTAGGGTTAGTGTTTCAAACTAGGGTTTTACATTAGGGTTAGGGTTCAAACTAGGGTTTTACATTAGGGTAAGTGTTTCAAACTAGGGTTTACATTAGGGTTAGGATTTTAAACTAGGGTTTTACATTAGGGTTAGGGTTTCAAACTAGGGTTTAACATTAGGGTTTGGGTTTAAAACTAGGGTTCTACATTAGGGATAGGGTTTCAAACAGTGGTTTCAAGTTAGGGTTAGGGTTTCAAACTAGGGTTTAACATTAGGGTAAGGGTTTCAAACTAGGATTTCAAATTAGGGTTTGGGTTTCAAACTAGGGTTTTACATTAGGGTTAGGGTTTCAAACTACGGATTCAAATTAGGTTTGGGGTTTCATACTAGGGTTTTACATTAGGGTTAGGGTTTCAAATTAGGGTTTCAAATTAGGGTTGGGGTTTCAAATTAGGGTTAGGGTTTCAAACAAGGGTTTTACATTAGGGTTAGGGTTTCAAATTAGGGTTAGGGTTTTAAACTCGGGTTTCAAATTAGGGTTAGGGTTTCAAACTAGGGTTTCAAATTAGGATTAGTGTTTCAAACTAGGGTTTTACATTAGAGTTAGTGTTTCTAACTACGGTTTCAAATTAGGTTTGGGGTTTCAAACTAGTTTTTCACATTAGGGTTAGGGTTTTAAACTAGGGTTTTACATTAGGGTTAGGGTTTCAAACTAGGGTTTCAAATTAGGGTAAGGGTTTCAAACGAGGGTTTCAAATTAGGGTTAGGGTTTCAAACTAGGGTTTCAAATTAGGGTAAGGGTTTCAAACTAGGGTTTCAAATTAGGGTTAGGGTTTCAAACGAGGGTTTCAAATTAGGGTTAGGGTTTCAAACTAGGGATTTACCTTAGAGTTAGGTTTTCAAACTCGGGTTTCAAATTAGGGTTAGGGTTTAAAACTAGGGTTTAACATTAGGGTTAGGGTTTCAAACTAGGGTTTCAAATTAGGGTTTGGGTTTCAAACTAGGGTTTTACATTAGGGTTAGGGTTTCAAACAAGGATTTTACATTAGGGTTAAGGTTTCAAACTAGGGTTTTACATTAGGGTTAGGATTTCAAACTAGGGTTTTACATTAGGGTAAGGGTTTCAAACTAGGGTTTTACATTAGGGTTAGGATTTCAAAATTGGGTTTTAGATTAGAGTAAGGATTTAAAACTAGGGTTTTACATTAGGGTTAGGGTTTCAAACTAGGGTTTTACATTAGGGTTAGGGTTTCAAACTAGTTTTTCAAATTAGGTTTGGGGTTTCAAACTAGGGTTTTACATTAGAGTTAGGGTTTCAAACTAGGGTTTAACTTTAGGGTTAGGGTTAAAAACTTGGGTTTTACATTAGGGTTAGGGTTTCAAACTAGGGTTTTACATTAGGGTTAGGGTTTAAAACTAGTGTTTCAAATTAGGGTTGGGGTTTCAAACTAGGGTTTTACATTAGGGTTAGGGTTTCAAACTAGGGTTTTACATTAGGTTTAGGTTTTAAAACTAGGGTTTCAAATTAGGGTTGGGGTTTCAAACTAGGGTTTCAAATTAGGGTTGGGGTTTCAAACTAGGGTGGTAACATTAGGGTTAGGGTTTCAAACTAGGGTTTTACATTAGGGTTAGGGTTTCAAACTAGGGTTTTACATTAGGGTAAGGGTTTCAAACTAGGGTTTATATTAGGGTTAGGATTTCAGACTAAGGTTTTACATTAGGGTTAGGGTTTCAAACTAGGGTTTTACATTAGGGTTAGTGTTTCAAAGTAGGGTTCTACATTAAGGTTAGGGTTTCAAACTAGGGTTTCAAATTAGGGTTAGTGTTTCAAACTAGGGTTTTACATTAGGGTTAGGGCTTCAAATAAGGGTTTTACATTAGGGTTAGGGTTTCAAACAGGGGTTTCCAATTAGGGTTAGGGTTTCAAACTAGGGTTTTACATTAGGGTTAGATTTTAAAACTAGGGTTCTACATTAGGGATAGGTTTTCAAACAGGGGTTTCAAATTAGGGTTAGGGTTTCAAACTATTGTTTTACATTAGGGTTAGGGTTTCAAACTACGGATTCAAATTAGGTTTTGGGTTTCAAACTAGGGTTTTACATTAGGTTTAGGGTTTAAAAATAGGGTTTCAAATTAGGGTTAGGGTTTAAAACAAGGGTTTTACATTAGGGTTAGGATTTCAAACTAGGGTTTTACATTAGGGTAAATGTTTCAAACTAGGTTTTTACATTAGGGATAGGGTTTCAAACTAGGATTTTACATTAGGGTTAGGGTTTCAAACTAGGGTTTTACATTAGGGTAAGGGTTTCAAACTAGGGTTTTACATTAGGGTTAGTGTTTCAAACTAGGGTTTTACATTAGGGTTAGGGTTCAAACTAGGGTTTTACATTAGGGATAGGGTTTCAAACAGGGGTTTCAAGATAGGGTTAGGGTTTCAAATTAGGGTTTAACATTAGGGTAAGGGTTTCAAACTAGGATTTCAAATTAGGGTTTGGGTTTCAAATTAGGGTTTTACATTAGGGTTAGGGTTTCAAACTACGGATTCAAATTAGGTTTGGAGTTTCAAACTAGGGTTTTACATTAGGGTAAGGGTTTCAAATTAGGGTTTCAAATTAGGGTTAGGGTTTCAAATTAGGGTTAGGGTTTCAAACAAGGGTTTTACATTAGGGTTAGGGTTTCAAATTAGGGTTAGGGTTTCAAACTCGGGTTTCAAATTAGGGTTAGGGTTTCAAACTAGGGTTTCAAATTAGGATTAGTGTTTCAAACTAGGGTTTTACATTAGAGTTAGTGTTTCTAACTACGGTTTCAAATTAGGTTTGGGGTTTCAAACTAGTTTTTCACATTAGGGTTAGGGTTTTAAACTAGGGTTTTAAATTAGGGTTAGGGTTTCAAACGAGGGTTTCAAATTAGGGTTAGGGTTTCAAACTAGGGTTTTACATTAGGGTTAGGGTTTCAAACTAGGGTTTTACATTAGGGTAAGGGTTTCAAACTAGGGTTTATATTAGGGTTAGGATTTCAGACTAAGGTTTTACATTAGGGTTAGGGTTTCAAACTAGGGTATTACATTAGGGTTAGTGTTTCAAAGTAGGGTTCTACATTAGGGTTAGGGTTTCAAACTAGGGTTTCAAATTAGGGTTAGTGTTTCAAACTAGGGTTTTACATTAGGGTTAGGGCTTCAAATAAGGGTTTTACATTAGGGTTAGGGTTTCAAACAGGGGTTTCCAATTAGGGTTAGGGTTTCAAACTAGGGTTTTACATTAGGGTTAGAGTTTAAAACTAGGGTTCTACATTAGGGATAGGTTTTCAAACAGGGGTTTCAAATTAGGGTTAGGGTTTCAAACTATTGTTTTACATTAGGGTTAGGGTTTCAAACTACGGATTCAAATTAGGTTTTGGGTTTCAAACTAGGGTTTTACATTAGGTTTAGGGTTTAAAAATAGGGTTTCAAATTAGGGTTAGGGTTTAAAACTAGGGTTTTACATTAGGGTTAGGATTTCAAACTAGGGTTTTACATTAGGGTAAATGTTTCAAACTATGTTTTTACATTAGGGATAGGGTTTCAAACTAGGATTTTACATTAGGGTTAGGGTTTCAAACTAGGGTTTTACATTAGGGTAAGGGTTTCAAACTAGGGTTTTACATTAGGGTTAGTGTTTCAAACTAGGGTTTTACATTAGGGTTAGGGTTCAAACTAGGGTTTTACATTAGGGATAGGGTTTCAAACAGGGGTTTCAAGATAGGGTTAGGGTTTCAAACTAGGGTTTAACATTAGGGTAAGGGTTTCAAACTAGGATTTCAAAATAGGGTTTGGGTTTCAAACTAGGGTTTTACATTAGGGTTAGGGTTTCAAACTACGGATTCAAATTAGGTTTGGGGTTTCAAACTAGGGTTTTACTTTAGGGTAAGGGTTTCAAATTAGGGTTTCAAATTAGGGTTTCAAATTAGGGTTAGGGTTTCAAATTAGGGTTAGGGTTTCAAACAAGGGTTTTACATTAGGGTTAGGGTTTCAAATTAGGGTTAGGGTTTCAAACTCGGGTTTCAAATTAGGGTTAGGGTTTCAAACTAGGGTTTCAAACTAGGGTTTTACATTAGAGTTAGTGTTTCTAACTACGGTTTCAAATTAGGTTTGGGGTTTCAAACTAGTTTTTCACATTAGGGATAGGGTTTTAAACTAGGGTTTTAAATTAGGGTTAGGGTTTCAAACGAGGGTTTCAAATTAGGGTTAGGGTTTCAAATTAGGGTTTGGGTTTCAAACTAGGGTTTTACATTAGGGTTTGGGTTTCAAACAAGGATTTTACATTAGGGTTAGTGTTTCAAACTAGGGTTTTACATTAAGGTTAGGATTTCAAACTAGGGTTTTACATTAGGGTAAGGGTTTCAAACTAGGGTTTTACATTAGGGTTAGTGTTTCAAACTAGGGTTTTACATTAGGGTTAGGATTTCAAACTAGGGTTTTAGATTAGAGTAAAGATTTAAAACTAGGGTTTTACATTAGGGTTAGGGTTTCAAACTAGGGTTTTACATTAGGGTTAGGGTTTCAAACTAGTTTTTCAAATTAGGTTTGGGGTTTCAAACAAGGGTTTTACATTAGGGTTAGTGTTTCAAACTAGGGTTTTACATTAGGGTTAGGATTTCAAACTAGGGTTTTACATTAGGGTAAGGGTTTCAAACTAGGGTTCTACATTAGGGATAGGTTTTCAAACAGGGGTTTCAAATTAGTGTTAGGGTTTCAAACTATTGTTTTACATTAGGGCTAGCGTTTCAAACTACGGATTCAAACTAGGGTTTTACATTAGGTTTAGGGTTTCAAACTACGGATTCAAACTAGGGTTTTACATTAGGTTTAGGGTTTCAAACTAGGGTTTCAAATTAGGGTTAGGGTTTAAAACTAGGGTTTTACATTAGGGATAGGGTTTCAAACTAGGATTTGACATTAGGGTTAGGGTTTCAAACTAGGGTTTTACATTAGGGTAAGGGTTTCAAACTAGGGTTCTACATTAGGGATAGGTTTTCAAACAGGGGTTTCAAATTAGTGTTAGGGTTTCAAACTATTGTTTTACATTAGGGCTAGGGTTTCAAACTACGGATTCAAATTAGGTTTGGGGTTTCAAACTAGGGTTTTACATTAGGTTTAGGGTTTCAAACTAGGGTTTTAAATTAGGGTTAGGGTTTAAAACTAGGGTTTTACATTAGGGATAGGGTTTCAAACTAGGATTTGACATTAGGGTTAGGGTTTCAAACTAGGGTTTTACATTAGGGTAAGGGTTTCAAACTAGGGTTTTACATTAGGGTTAGTGTTTCAAACTAGGGTTTTACATTAGGGTTAGGGTTCAAACTAGGGTTTTACATTAGGGTAAGGGTTTCAAACTAGGGTTTACATTAGGGTTAGGATTTTAAACTAGGGTTTTACATTAGGGTTAGGGTTTCAAACTAGGGTTTTACATTAGGGTTAGGGTTTCAAACTAGGGTTTCAAATTAGGGTGAGGGTTTCAAACTAGGGTTTATCATTAGGGTTAGAGTTTCAAAATTGGGTTTTATATTAGGGTTAGGTTTTCAAACTAGGGTTTCAAATTAGGGTTAGGGTTTCAAACAAGGGGTTTTACATTAGGGTTAGGGTTTCAAACTAGGGTTTTACATTAGGGTTAGGGTTTCAAACTCGGGTTTCAAATTAGGGTTAGGGTTTAAAACTAGGGTTTTACATTAGGGTTAGGGTTTCAAATTAGGGTTTGGGTTTCAAACTAGGGTTTTACATTAGGGTTAGGGTTACAAACTATGTTTTTACATTAGGGTTAGGGTTTCAAACTATGGTTTCAAATTAGGGTTAGGGTTTTACATTAGGGTTAGGGTTACAAACTATGTTTTTACATTAGGGTTAGGGTTTCAAACTATGGTTTCAAATTAGGGTTAGGGTTTCAAACTAGGGTTTTACATTAGGGTTAGGGTTTCAAACAAGGGTTTTACATTAGGGTTAGTGTTTCAAAACATGGGTTTAAAATTAGGGTCAGGGTTTCATACTAGGGTTTTACATTAGGGTTAGGGTTTCAAAGTAGGGTTTAACATTAGGGTTAGGGTTTCAAACTAGGGTTTAACATTAGGGTTAGGGTTACAAACTAGGGTTTTTATATTAGGGTTAGGGTTACAAACTAGTTTTTCACATTAGGGTTAGGGTTTCGAAACTAGTTTTTCAAATTAGGGTTAGTGTTTCAAACTAGGGTTTTACATTAGGGTTAGGATTTCAAACTAGGGTTTTACATTAGGGTTAGTGTTTCAAAAGAGGGGCTTAAAATTAGGGTCAGGGTTTCACACTAGGGTTTTACATTAGGGTTAGGGTTTCAAACTAGGGTTTAACATTAGGGTTAGGGTTTCAAACTAGGGTTTAACATTAGGGTTAGGGTTACAAACTAGGGTTTTTATATTAGGGTTAGGGTTACAAACTAGTTTTTCACATTAGGGTAAGGGTTTCAAACTAGTTTTTCAAATTAGGGTTAGTGTTTCAAACTAGGGTTTTACATTAGGGTTAGGATTTCAAACTAGGGTTTTACATTAGGGTAAAGGTTTCAAACTAGGGTTTTACATTAGGGATAGGATTTCAAACTAGGGTTTCAAATAAGGGTTAGGGTTTCAAACTAGGGTTTTACATTATGATTAGGGTTTCAAACTAGGGTTTTACATTAGTGTTAGTGTTTCAAACTAGTTTTTCACATTAGGGTTAGGGTTTCAAACTAGTTTTTCAAATTAGGGTTAGGGTTTCAAACTAGAGTTTTACATTAGCTTAATTTTTTCTAACTACGGTTTCAAATTAGGTTTGGGATTTCAAACAAATTTTTCACATTAGGGTTAAGGTTTTCAAACTAGTTTTTCAAACTAGGGTTTTACATTAGGGTTAAGATTTCAAACTACGGTTTTACATTAGGGTAAGGGTTTCAAACTAGGGTTCTACATTAGGGATAGGTTTTCAAACAGGGGTTTCAAATTAGTGTTCGGGTTTCAAACTATTGTTTTACATTAGGGTTAGGGTTTCAAACTACGGATTCAAATTAGGTTTGGGGTTTCAAACTAGGGTTTTACATTAGGTTTAGGGTTTCAAACTAGGGTTTCAAATTAGGGTTAGGGTTTAAAACTAGTGTTTTACATTAGGGATAGGGTTTCAAACTAGGATTTGACATTAGGGTTAGGGTTTCAAACTAGGGTTTTACATTAGGGTAAGGGTTTCAAACTAGGGTTTTACATTAGGGTTAGTGTTTCAAACTAGGGTTTTACATTAGGGTTAGGGTTTTAAACTAGGGTTCTACATTAGGGATAGGTTTTCAAACAGGGGTTTCAAATTAGGGTTAGGGTATCAAACTAGGGTTTCAAATTAGGGAGAGGGTTTCAAACTAGGTTTTATCATTAGGGTTAGGGTTTCAAACTAGGGTTTCAAATTAGGGAGAGGGTTTCAAACTAGGTTTTATCATTAGGGTTAGGGTTTCAAAATTGGGTTTTATATTAGGGTTAGGTTTTCAAACTAGGGTTTCAAATTAGGGTTAGGGTTTCAAACAAGGGGTTTTACATTAGGGTTAGGGTTTCAAACAAGGGTTTTACATTAGGGTTAGTGTTTCAAAACAGGGGTTTAAAATTAGGGTCAGGGTTTCATACTAGGGTTTTACATTAGGGCTAGGGTTTCAAACTAGGGTTTAACATTAGGGTTAGGGTTTCAAACTAGGGTTTAACATTAGGGTTAGGGTTACAAACTAGGGTTTTTATATTAGGGTTAGGGTTACAAACTAGTTTTTCACATTAGGGTTAGGGTTTCAAACTAGTTTTTCAAATTAGGGTTAGTGTTTCAAACTAGGGTTTTACATTAGGGTTAGGATTTCAAACTAGGGTTTTACATTAGGGTTAGTGTTTCAAAACAGGGGCTTAAAATTAGGGTCAGGGTTTCACACTAGGGTTTTACATTAGGGTTAGGGTTTCAAACTAGGGTTTAACATTAGGGTTAGGGTTTCAAACTAGGGTTTTTATATTAGGGTTAGGGTTACAAACTAGTTTTTCACATTAGGGTTAGGGTTTCAAACTAGTTTTTCAAATTAGGGTTAGTGTTTCAAACTAGGGTTTTACATTAGGGTTAGGATTTCAAACTAGGGTTTTACATTAGGGTAAAGGTTTCAAACTAGGTTTTTACATTAGGGATAGGATTTCAAACTAGGGTTTCAAAAAAGGGTTAGGGTTTCAAACTAGGGTTTTACATTATGATTAGGGTTTCAAACTAGGGTTTTACATTAGTGTTAGTGTTTCAAACTAGTTTTTCACATTAGGGTTAGGGTTTCAAACTAGTTTTTCAAATTAGGGTTAGGGTTTCAAACTAGGGTTTTACATTAGTGTAATTTTTTTTAACTACGGTTTCAAATTAGGTTTGGGATTTCAAACAAATTTTTCACATTAGGGTTAAGGTTTTCAAACTAGTTTTTCAAACTAGGGTTTTACATTAGGGTTAGGTTTTCAAACAAGGGTTTTACATTAGGGTTAGTGTTTCAAACTAGGGTTTTACATTAGGGTTAGGATTTCAAACTAGGGTTTTACATTAGGGTAAGGGTTTCAAACTAAGGTTCTACATTAGGGATAGGTTTTCAAACAGGGGTTTCAAATTAGTGTTAGGGTTTCAAACTATTGTTTTACATTAGGGTTAGGGTTTCAAACTACGGATTCAAATTAGGTTTGGGGTTTCAAACTAGGGTTTTACATTAGGTTTAGGGTTTCAAACTAGGGTTTCAAATTAGGGTTAGGGTTTAAAACTAGGGTTTTACATTAGGGATAGGGTTTCAAACTAGGATTTGACATTAGGGTTAGGGTTTCAAACTAGGGTTTTACATTAGGGTTAGTGTTTCAAAATAGGGTTTTACATTAGGGTTAGGGTTCAAACTAGGGTTTTACATTAGGGTAAGGGTTTCAAACTAGGGTTTACATTAGGGTTAGGATTTTAAACTAGGGTTTTACATTAGGGTTAGGGTTTCAAACTAGGGTTTTACATTAGGGTTAGGGTTTCAAACTAGTTTTTCAAATTAGGGTTAGGGTTTCAAACTAGGGTTTTACATTAGTGTAATTTTTTTTAACTACGGTTTCAAATTAGGTTTGGGATTTCAAACAAATTTTTCACATTAGGGTTAAGGTTTTCAAACTAGTTTTTCAAACTAGGGTTTTACATTAGGGTTAGGTTTTCAAACAAGGGTTTTACATTAGGGTTAGTGTTTCAAACTAGGGTTTTACATTAGGGTTAGGATTTCAAACTAGGGTTTTACATTAGGGTAAGGGTTTCAAACTAAGGTTCTACATTAGGGATAGGTTTTCAAACAGGGGTTTCAAATTAGTGTTAGGGTTTCAAACTATTGTTTTACATTAGGGTTAGGGTTTCAAACTACGGATTCAAATTAGGTTTAGGGTTTCAAACTAGGGTTTTACATTAGGTTTAGGGTTTCAAACTAGGGTTTCAAATTAGGGTTAGGGTTTAAAACTAGGGTTTTACATTAGGGATATGGTTTCAAACTAGGATTTGACATTAGGGTTAGGGTTTCAAACTAGGGTTTTACATTAGGGTTAGTGTTTCAAAATAGGGTTTTACATTAGGGTTAGGGTTCAAACTAGGGTTTTACATTAGGGTAAGGGTTTCAAACTAGGGTTTACATTAGGGTTAGGATTTTAAACTAGGGTTTTACATTAGGGTTAGGGTTTCAAACTAGGGTTTTACATTAGGGTTAGGGTTTCAAACTAGTTTTTCAAATTAGGGTTAGGGTTTCAAACTAGGGTTTTACATTAGTGTAATTTTTTTTAACTACGGTTTCAAATTAGGTTTGGGATTTCAAACAAATTTTTCACATTAGGGTTAAGGTTTTCAAACTAGTTTTTCAAACTAGGGTTTTACATTAGGGTTAGGTTTTCAAACAAGGGTTTTACATTAGGGTTAGTGTTTCAAACTAGGGTTTTACATTAGGGTTAGGATTTCAAACTAGGGTTTTACATTAGGGTAAGGGTTTCAAACTAAGGTTCTACATTAGGGATAGGTTTTCAAACAGGGGTTTCAAATTAGTGTTAGGGTTTAAAACTATTGTTTTACATTAGGGTTAGGGTTTCAAACTACGGATTCAAATTAGGTTTGGGGTTTCAAACTAGGGTTTTACATTAGGTTTAGGGTTTCAAACTAGGGTTTCAAATTAGGGTTAGGGTTTAAAACTAGGGTTTTACATTAGGGATAGGGTTTCAAACTAGGATTTGACATTAGGGTTAGCGTTTCAAACTAGGGTTTTACATTAGGGTAAGGGTTTCAAACTAGGGTTTTACATTAGGGTTAGTGTTTCAAACTAGGGTTTTACATTAGGGTTAGGG
Organism: Vanacampus margaritifer; assembly: GCF_051991255.1. Taxonomy (NCBI): domain Eukaryota; kingdom Metazoa; phylum Chordata; class Actinopteri; order Syngnathiformes; family Syngnathidae; genus Vanacampus; species Vanacampus margaritifer. The sequence goes on along the minus strand of NC_135432.1, from coordinate 40,111,427 downwards.
TTCAAACTAGGGTTTTACATTAGGGTAAGGGTTTCAAACTAGGGTTTACATTAGGGTTAGGATTTTAAACTAGGGTTTTACATTAGGGTTAGGGTTTCAAACTAGGGTTTTACATTAGGGTTAGGGTTTCAAACTAGGGTTTCAAATTAGGGTGAGGGTTTCAAACTAGGGTTTATCATTAGGGTTAGGGTTTCAAAATTGGGTTTTATATTAGGGTTAGGTTTTCAAACTAGGGTTTCAAATTAGGGTTAGGGTTTCAAACAAGGGGTTTTACATTAGGGTTAGGGTTTAAAACAAGGGTTTTACATTAGGGTTAGTGTTTCAAAACAGGGGTTTAAAATTAGGGTCAGGGTTTCATACTAGGGTTTTACATTAGGGTTAGGGTTTCAAAGTAGGGTTTAACATTAGGGTTAGGGTTTCAAACTAGCTTTTAACATTAGGGTTAGGGTTACAAACTAGGGTTTTTATATTAGGGTAAGGGTTACAAACTAGTTTTTCACATTAGGGTTAGGGTTTCAAACTAGTTTTTCAAATTAGGGTTAGTGTTTCAAACTAGGGTTTTACATTAGGGTTAGGATTTCAAACTAGGGTTTTACATTAGGGTTAGTGTTTCAAAACAGGGGCTTAAAATTAGGGTCAGGGTTTCACACTAGGGTTTTACATTAGGGTTAGGGTTTCAAACTAGGGTTTAACATTAGGGTTAGGGTTTCAAACTAGGGTTTAACATTAGGGTTAGGGTTTCAAACTAGGGTTTAACATTAGGGTTAGGGTTACAAACTAGGGTTTTTATATTAGGGTTAGGGTTACAAACTAGTTTTTCACATTAGGGTTAGGGTTTCAAACTAGTTTTTCAAATTAGGGTTAGTGTTTCAAACTAGGGTTTTACATTAGGGTTAGGATTTCAAACTAGGGTTTTACATTAGGGTAAAGGTTTCAAACTAGGTTTTTACATTAGGGATAGGATTTCAAACTAGGGTTTCAAATAAGGGTTAGGGTTTCAAACTAGGGTTTAACAATAGGATTAGGGTTTCAAACTAGGGTTTTACATTAGTGTTAGTGTTTCAAACTAGTTTTTCACATTAGGGTTAGGGTTTCAAACTAGTTTTTCAAATTAGGGTTAGTGTTTCAAACTAGGGTTTTACATTAGTGTAATTTTTTCTAACTACGGTTTCAAATTAGGTTTGGGGTTTCAAACAAATTTTTCACATTAGGGTTAGGGTTTCAAACTATTTTTTCAAACTAGGGTTTTACATTAGGGTTAAGGTTTCAAACTAGGGTTTCAAATTAGGGTTGAGGTTTCAAACTAGGTTTTAACAATAGGGTTAGGGTTTCAAACTAGGGTTTCACATTGGAGTTAGGGTTTCATACTAGCGTTTCAAATTAGGGTTAGTGTTTCAAACTAGGGATTTTCGTTAGGGTTAGGGTTTCAAACTAGGGTTTCAAATTAGGGTTAGTGTTTCAAACTAGGGTTTTACATTACGGTTAGGGTTTCAAATAAGGGTTTTACATTAGGGTTAGGGTTTCAAACAGGGGTTTCCAATTAGGGTTAAGGTTTCAAACAAGGGTTTTATATTAGAGTAAGGGTTTAAAAATAGGGTTTTACATTAGGGTTAGTGTTTCAAACTAGGGTTTTACATTAGGGTTAGGGTTTCAAATAAGGGTTTTACATTAGGGTTAGGGTTTCAAACTAGGGTTTCAAATTAGGGTGAGGGTTTCAAACTAGGGTTTATCATTAGGGTTAGGGTTTCAAAATTGGGTTTTATATAAGGGTTAGGTTTTCAAACTAGGGTTTCAAATTAGGGTTAGGGTTTCAAACAAGGGGTTTTTTCATTAGGGTTAGGGTTTCAAACTAGGGTTTTAAATTAGGGTTAGGGTTTCAAACTCGGGTTTCAAATTAGGGTTAGGGTTTCAAACTAGGGTTTTACATTAGGGTTAGGGTTTCAAACTAGGGTTTCAAATTAGGGTTTGGGTTTCAAACTAGGGTTTTACATTATGGTTAGTGTTTCAAACAAGGGTTTTACATTAGGGTTAGTGTTTCAAAACAGGGGTTTAAAATTAGGGTCAGGGTTTCATACTAGGGTTTTACATTAGGGCTAGGGTTTCAAACTAGGGTTTAACATTAGGGTTAGGGTTTCAAACTAGGGTTTAACATTAGGGTTAGGGTTACAAACTAGGGTTTTTATATTAGGGTTAGGGTTACAAACTAGTTTTTCACATTAGGGTTAGGGTTTCAAACTAGTTTTTCAAATTAGGGTTAGTGTTTCAAACTAGGGTTTTACATTAGGGTTAGGATTTCAAACTAGGGTTTTACATTAGGGTTAGTGTTTCAAAACAGGGGCTTAAAATTAGGGTCAGGGTTTCACACTAGGGTTTTACATTAGGGTTAGGGTTTCAAACTAGGGTTTAACATTAGGGTTAGGGTTTCAAACTAGGGTTTTTATATTAGGGTTAGGGTTACAAACTAGTTTTTCACATTAGGGTTAGGGTTTCAAACTAGTTTTTCAAATTAGGGTTAGTGTTTCAAACTAGGGTTTTACATTAGGGTTAGGATTTCAAACTAGGGTTTTACATTAGGGTAAAGGTTTCAAACTAGGTTTTTACATTAGGGATAGGATTTCAAACTAGGGTTTCAAATAAGGGTTAGGGTTTCAAACTAGGGTTTTACATTATGATTAGGGTTTCAAACTAGGGTTTTACATTAGTGTTAGTGTTTCAAACTAGTTTTTCACATTAGGGTTAGGGTTTCAAACTAGTTTTTCAAATTAGGGTTAGGGTTTCAAACTAGGGTTTTACATTAGTGTAATTTTTTTTAACTACGGTTTCAAATTAGGTTTGGGATTTCAAACAAATTTTTCACATTAGGGTTAAGGTTTTCAAACTAGTTTTTCAAACTAGGGTTTTACATTAGGGTTAGGTTTTCAAACAAGGGTTTTACATTAGGGTTAGTGTTTCAAACTAGGGTTTTACATTAGGGTTAGGGTTTCAAACTAGTTTTTCAAATTAGGGTTAGTGTTTCAAACTAGGGTTTTACATTAGGGTTAGGATTTCAAACTAGGGTTTTACATTAGGGTTAGTGTTTCAAAACAGGGGCTTAAAATTAGGGTCAGGGTTTCACACTAGGGTTTTACATTAGGGTTAGGGTTTCAAACTAGGGTTTAACATTAGGGTTAGGGTTTCAAACTAGGGTTTAACATTAGGGTTAGGGTTTCAAACTAGGGTTTAACATTAGGGTTAGGGTTACAAACTAGGGTTTTTATATTAGGGTTAGGGTTACAAACTAGTTTTTCACATTAGGGTTAGGGTTTCAAACTAGTTTTTCAAATTAGGGTTAGTGTTTCAAACTAGGGTTTTACATTAGGGTTAGGATTTCAAACTAGGGTTTTACATTAGGGTAAAGGTTTCAAACTAGGTTTTTACATTAGGGATAGGATTTCAAAATAGGGTTTCAAATAAGGGTTAGGGTTTCAAGCTAGGTTTTAACAATAGGATTAGGGTTTCAAACTAGGGTTTTACATTAGTGTTAGTGTTTCAAACTAGTTTTTCACATTAGGGTTAGGGTTTCAAACTAGTTTTTCAAATTAGGGTTAGTGTTTCAAACTAGGGTTTTACATTAGTGTAATTTTTTCTAACTACGGTTTCAAATTAGGTTTGGGGTTTCAAACAAATTTTTCACATTAGGGTTAGGGTTTCAAACTATTTTTTCAAACTAGGGTTTTACATTAGGGTTAAGGTTTCAAACTAGGGTTTCAAATTAGGGTTAAGGTTTCAAATTAGGTTTTAACAATAGGGTTAGGGTTTCAAACTAGGGTTTCACATTGGAGTTAGGGTTTCATACTAGCGTTTCAAATTAGGGTTAGTGTTTCAAACTAGGGATTTTCATTAGGGTTAGGGTTTCAAACTAGGGTTTCAAATTAGGGTTAGTGTTTCAAACTAGGGTTTTACATTACGGTTAGGGTTTCAAATAAGGGTTTTACATTAGGGTTAGGGTTTCAAACAGGGGTTTCCAATTAGGGTTAAGGTTTCAAACAAGGGTTTTATATTAGAGTAAGGGTTTAAAAATAGGGTTTTACATTAGGGTTAGTGTTTCAAACTAGGGTTTTACATTAGGGTTAGGGTTTCAAATAAGGGTTTTACATTAGGGTTAGGGTTTCAAACTAGGGTTTCAAATTAGGGTGAGGGTTTCAAACTAGGGTTTATCATTAGGGTTAGGGTTTCAAAATTGGGTTTTATATAAGGGTTAGGTTTTCAAACTAGGGTTTCAAATTAGGGTTAGGGTTTCAAACAAGGGGTTTTACATTAGGGTTAGGGTTTCAAACTAGGGTTTTAAATTAGGGTTAGGGTTTCAAACTCGGGTTTCAAATTAGGGTTAGGGTTTCAAACTAGGGTTTTACATTAGGGTTAGGGTTTCAAACTAGGGTTTCAAATTAGGGTTTGGGTTTCAAACTAGGGTTTTACATTATGGTTAGTGTTTCAAACAAGGGTTTTACATTAGGGTTAGTGTTTCAAAACAGGGGTTTAAAATTAGGGTCAGGGTTTCATACTAGGGTTTTACATTAGGGCTAGGGTTTCAAACTAGGGTTTAACATTAGGGTTAGGGTTTCAAACTAGGGTTTAACATTAGGGTTAGGGTTACAAACTAGGGTTTTTATATTAGGGTTAGGGTTACAAACTAGTTTTTCACATTAGGGTTAGGGTTTCAAACTAGTTTTTCAAATTAGGGTTAGTGTTTCAAACTAGGGTTTTACATTAGGGTTAGGATTTCAAACTAGGGTTTTACATTAGGGTTAGTGTTTCAAAACAGGGGCTTAAAATTAGGGTCAGGGTTTCACACTAGGGTTTTACATTAGGGTTAGGGTTTCAAACTAGGGTTTAACATTAGGGTTAGGGTTTCAAACTAGGGTTTTTATATTAGGGTTAGGGTTACAAACTAGTTTTTCACATTAGGGTTAGGGTTTCAAACTAGTTTTTCAAATTAGGGTTAGTGTTTCAAACTAGGGTTTTACATTAGGGTTAGGATTTCAAACTAGGGTTTTACATTAGGGTAAAGGTTTCAAACTAGGTTTTTACATTAGGGATAGGATTTCAAACTAGGGTTTCAAATAAGGGTTAGGGTTTCAAACTAGGGTTTTACATTATGATTAGGGTTTCAAACTAGGGTTTTACATTAGTGTTAGTGTTTCAAACTAGTTTTTCACATTAGGGTTAGGGTTTCAAACTAGTTTTTCAAATTAGGGTTAGTGTTTCAAACTAGGGTTTTACATTAGTGTAATTTTTTCTAACTACGGTTTCAAATTAGGTTTGGGGTTTCAAACAAATTTTTCACATTAGGGTTAGGGTTTCAAACTATTTTTTCAAACTAGGGTTTTACATTAGGGTTAAGGTTTCAAACTAGGGTTTCAAATTAGGGTTGAGGTTTCAAACTAGGTTTTAACAATAGGGTTAGGGTTTCAAACTAGGGTTTCACATTGGAGTTAGGGTTTCATACTAGCGTTTCAAATTAGGGTTAGTGTTTCAAACTAGGGATTTTCGTTAGGGTTAGGGTTTCAAACTAGGGTTTCAAATTAGGGTTAGTGTTTCAAACTAGGGTTTTACATTACGGTTAGGGTTTCAAATAAGGGTTTTACATTAGGGTTAGGGTTTCAAACAGGGGTTTCCAATTAGGGTTAAGGTTTCAAACAAGGGTTTTATATTAGAGTAAGGGTTTAAAAATAGGGTTTTACATTAGGGTTAGTGTTTCAAACTAGGGTTTTACATTAGGGTTAGGGTTTCAAATAAGGGTTTTACATTAGGGTTAGGGTTTCAAACTAGGGTTTCAAATTAGGGTGAGGGTTTCAAACTAGGGTTTATCATTAGGGTTAGGGTTTCAAAATTGGGTTTTATATAAGGGTTAGGTTTTCAAACTAGGGTTTCAAATTAGGGTTAGGGTTTCAAACAAGGGTTTTTTTCATTAGGGTTAGGGTTTCAAACTAGGGTTTTAAATTAGGGTTAGGGTTTCAAACTCGGGTTTCAAATTAGGGTTAGGGTTTCAAACTAGGGTTTTACATTAGGGTTAGGGTTTCAAACTAGGGTTTCAAATTAGGGTTTGGGTTTCAAACTAGGGTTTTACATTATGGTTAGTGTTTCAAACAAGGGTTTTACATTAGGGTTAGTGTTTCAAAACAGGGGTTTAAAATTAGGGTCAGGGTTTCATACTAGGGTTTTACATTAGGGCTAGGGTTTCAAACTAGGGTTTAACATTAGGGTTAGGGTTTCAAACTAGGGTTTAACATTAGGGTTAGGGTTACAAACTAGGGTTTTTATATTAGGGTTAGGGTTACAAACTAGTTTTTCACATTAGGGTTAGGGTTTCAAACTAGTTTTTCAAATTAGGGTTAGTGTTTCAAACTAGGGTTTTACATTAGGGTTAGGATTTCAAACTAGGGTTTTACATTAGGGTTAGTGTTTCAAAACAGGGGCTTAAAATTAGGGTCAGGGTTTCACACTAGGGTTTTACATTAGGGTTAGGGTTTCAAACTAGGGTTTAACATTAGGGTTAGGGTTTCAAACTAGGGTTTTTATATTAGGGTTAGGGTTACAAACTAGTTTTTCACATTAGGGTTAGGGTTTCAAACTAGTTTTTCAAATTAGGGTTAGTGTTTCAAACTAGGGTTTTACATTAGGGTTAGGATTTCAAACTAGGGTTTTACATTAGGGTAAAGGTTTCAAACTAGGTTTTTACATTAGGGATAGGATTTCAAACTAGGGTTTCAAATAAGGGTTAGGGTTTCAAACTAGGGTTTTACATTATGATTAGGGTTTCAAACTAGGGTTTTACATTAGTGTTAGTGTTTCAAACTAGTTTTTCACATTAGGGTTAGGGTTTCAAACTAGTTTTTCAAATTAGGGTTAGGGTTTCAAACTAGGGTTTTACATTAGTGTAATTTTTTTTAACTACGGTTTCAAATTAGGTTTGGGATTTCAAACAAATTTTTCACATTAGGGTTAAGGTTTTCAAACTAGTTTTTCAAACTAGGGTTTTACATTAGGGTTAGGTTTTCAAACAAGGGTTTTACATTAGGGTTAGTGTTTCAAACTAGGGTTTTACATTAGGGTTAGGGTTTCAAACTAGTTTTTCAAATTAGGGTTAGTGTTTCAAACTAGGGTTTTACATTAGGGTTAGGATTTCAAACTAGGGTTTTACATTAGGGTTAGTGTTTCAAAACAGGGGCTTAAAATTAGGGTCAGGGTTTCACACTAGGGTTTTACATTAGGGTTAGGGTTTCAAACTAGGGTTTAACATTAGGGTTAGGGTTTCAAACTAGGGTTTAACATTAGGGTTAGGGTTTCAAACTAGGGTTTAACATTAGGGTTAGGGTTACAAACTAGGGTTTTTATATTAGGGTTAGGGTTACAAACTAGTTTTTCACATTAGGGTTAGGGTTTCAAACTAGTTTTTCAAATTAGGGTTAGTGTTTCAAACTAGGGTTTTACATTAGGGTTAGGATTTCAAACTAGGGTTTTACATTAGGGTAAAGGTTTCAAACTAGGTTTTTACATTAGGGATAGGATTTCAAAATAGGGTTTCAAATAAGGGTTAGGGTTTCAAGCTAGGTTTTAACAATAGGATTAGGGTTTCAAACTAGGGTTTTACATTAGTGTTAGTGTTTCAAACTAGTTTTTCACATTAGGGTTAGGGTTTCAAACTAGTTTTTCAAATTAGGGTTAGTGTTTCAAACTAGGGTTTTACATTAGTGTAATTTTTTCTAACTACGGTTTCAAATTAGGTTTGGGGTTTCAAACAAATTTTTCACATTAGGGTTAGGGTTTCAAACTATTTTTTCAAACTAGGGTTTTACATTAGGGTTAAGGTTTCAAACTAGGGTTTCAAATTAGGGTTAAGGTTTCAAATTAGGTTTTAACAATAGGGTTAGGGTTTCAAACTAGGGTTTCACATTGGAGTTAGGGTTTCATACTAGCGTTTCAAATTAGGGTTAGTGTTTCAAACTAGGGATTTTCATTAGGGTTAGGGTTTCAAACTAGGGTTTCAAATTAGGGTTAGTGTTTCAAACTAGGGTTTTACATTACGGTTAGGGTTTCAAATAAGGGTTTTACATTAGGGTTAGGGTTTCAAACAGGGGTTTCCAATTAGGGTTAAGGTTTCAAACAAGGGTTTTATATTAGAGTAAGGGTTTAAAAATAGGGTTTTACATTAGGGTTAGTGTTTCAAACTAGGGTTTTACATTAGGGTTAGGGTTTCAAATAAGGGTTTTACATTAGGGTTAGGGTTTCAAACTAGGGTTTCAAATTAGGGTGAGGGTTTCAAACTAGGGTTTATCATTAGGGTTAGGGTTTCAAAATTGGGTTTTATATAAGGGTTAGGTTTTCAAACTAGGGTTTCAAATTAGGGTTAGGGTTTCAAACAAGGGGTTTTACATTAGGGTTAGGGTTTCAAACTAGGGTTTTAAATTAGGGTTAGGGTTTCAAACTCGGGTTTCAAATTAGGGTTAGGGTTTCAAACTAGGGTTTTACATTAGGGTTAGGGTTTCAAACTAGGGTTTCAAATTAGGGTTTGGGTTTCAAACTAGGGTTTTACATTATGGTTAGTGTTTCAAACAAGGGTTTTACATTAGGGTTAGTGTTTCAAAACAGGGGTTTAAAATTAGGGTCAGGGTTTCATACTAGGGTTTTACATTAGGGCTAGGGTTTCAAACTAGGGTTTAACATTAGGGTTAGGGTTTCAAACTAGGGTTTAACATTAGGGTTAGGGTTACAAACTAGGGTTTTTATATTAGGGTTAGGGTTACAAACTAGTTTTTCACATTAGGGTTAGGGTTTCAAACTAGTTTTTCAAATTAGGGTTAGTGTTTCAAACTAGGGTTTTACATTAGGGTTAGGATTTCAAACTAGGGTTTTACATTAGGGTTAGTGTTTCAAAACAGGGGCTTAAAATTAGGGTCAGGGTTTCACACTAGGGTTTTACATTAGGGTTAGGGTTTCAAACTAGGGTTTAACATTAGGGTTAGGGTTTCAAACTAGGGTTTTTATATTAGGGTTAGGGTTACAAACTAGTTTTTCACATTAGGGTTAGGGTTTCAAACTAGTTTTTCAAATTAGGGTTAGTGTTTCAAACTAGGGTTTTACATTAGGGTTAGGATTTCAAACTAGGGTTTTACATTAGGGTAAAGGTTTCAAACTAGGTTTTTACATTAGGGATAGGATTTCAAACTAGGGTTTCAAATAAGGGTTAGGGTTTCAAACTAGGGTTTTACATTATGATTAGGGTTTCAAACTAGGGTTTTACATTAGTGTTAGTGTTTCAAACTAGTTTTTCACATTAGGGTTAGGGTTTCAAACTAGTTTTTCAAATTAGGGTTAGGGTTTCAAACTAGGGTTTTACATTAGTGTAATTTTTTTTAACTACGGTTTCAAATTAGGTTTGGGATTTCAAACAAATTTTTCACATTAGGGTTAAGGTTTTCAAACTAGTTTTTCAAACTAGGGTTTTACATTAGGGTTAGGTTTTCAAACAAGGGTTTTACATTAGGGTTAGTGTTTCAAACTAGGGTTTTACATTAGGGTTAGGATTTCAAACTAGGGTTTTACATTAGGGTAAGGGTTTCAAACTAAGGTTCTACATTAGGGATAGGTTTTCAAACAGGGGTTTCAAATTAGTGTTAGGGTTTCAAACTATTGTTTTACATTAGGGTTAGGGTTTCAAACTACGGATTCAAATTAGGTTTGGGGTTTCAAACTAGGGTTTTACATTAGGTTTAGGGTTTCAAACTAGGGTTTCAAAATAGGGTTAGGGTTTAAAACTAGGGTTTTACATTAGGGATAGGGTTTCAAACTAGGATTTGACATTAGGGTTAGGGTTTCAAACTAGGGTTTTACATTAGGGTAAGGGTTTCAAACTAGGGTTTTACATTAGGGTTAGTGTTTCAAACTAGGGTTTTACATTAGGGTTAGGGTTTCAAACTAGGGTTTCAAATTAGGGTGAGGGTTTCAAACTAGGGTTTATCATTAGGGTTAGGGTTTCAAAATTGGGTTTTATATAAGGGTTAGGTTTTCAAACTAGGGTTTCAAATTAGGGTTAGGGTTTCAAACAAGGGGTTTTACATTAGGGTTAGGGTTTCAAACTAGGGTTTTAAATTAGGGTTAGGGTTTCAAAATTGGGTTTTATATTAGGGTTAGGTTTTCAAACTAGGGTTTCAAATTAGGGTTAGGGTTTCAAACAAGGGGTTTTACATTAGGGTTAGGGTTTAAAACAAGGGTTTTACATTAGGGTTAGTGTTTCAAACTAGGGTTTTACATTAGGGTTAGGATTTCAAACTAGGGTTTTACATTAGGGTAAGGGTTTCAAACTAAGGTTCTACATTAGGGATAGGTTTTCAAACAGGGGTTTCAAATTAGTGTTAGGGTTTCAAACTATTGTTTTACATTAGGGTTAGGGTTTCAAACTACGGATTCAAATTAGGTTTGGGGTTTCAAACTAGGGTTTTACATTAGGTTTAGGGTTTCAAACTAGGGTTTCAAAATAGGGTTAGGGTTTAAAACTAGGGTTTTACATTAGGGATAGGGTTTCAAACTAGGATTTGACATTAGGGTTAGGGTTTCAAACTAGGGTTTTACATTAGGGTAAGGGTTTCAAACTAGGGTTTTACATTAGGGTTAGTGTTTCAAACTAGGGTTTTACATTAGGGTTAGGGTTCAAACTAGGGTTTTACATTAGGGTAAGGGTTTCAAACTAGGGTTTACATTAGGGTTAGGATTTTAAACTAGGGTTTTACATTAGGGTTAGGTTTTCAAACTAGGGTTTTACATTAGGGTTAGGGTTTCAAACTAGTTTTTCAAATTAGGGTTAGGGTTTCAAACTAGGGTTTTACATTAGTGTAATTTTTTTTAACTACGGTTTCAAATTAGGTTTGGGATTTCAAACAAATTTTTCACATTAGGGTTAAGGTTTTCAAACTAGTTTTTCAAACTAGGGTTTTACATTAGGGTTAGGTTTTCAAACAAGGGTTTTACATTAGGGTTAGTGTTTCAAACTAGGGTTTTACATTAGGGTTAGGATTTCAAACTAGGGTTTTACATTAGGGTAAGGGTTTCAAACTAAGGTTCTACATTAGGGATAGGTTTTCAAACAGGGGGTTCAAATTAGTGTTAGGGTTTCAAACTATTGTTTTACATTAGGGTTAGGGTTTCAAACTACGGATTCAAATTAGGTTTGGGGTTTCAAACTAGGGTTTTACATTAGGTTTAGGGTTTCAAACTAGGGTTTCAAATTAGGGTTAGGGTTTAAAACTAGGGTTTTACATTAGGGATAGGGTTTCAAACTAGGATTTGACATTAGGGTTAGGGTTTCAAACTAGGGTTTTACATTAGGGTAAGGGTTTCAAACTAGGGTTTTACATTAGGGTTAGTGTTTCAAACTAGGGTTTTACATTAGGGTTAGGGTTCAAACTAGGGTTTTACATTAGGGTAAGGGTTTCAAACTAGGGTTTACATTAGGGTTAGGATTTTAAACTAGGGTTTTACATTAGGGTTAGGGTTTCAAACTAGGGTTTTACATTAGGGTTAGGGTTTCAAACTAGGGTTTCAAATTAGGGTGAGGGTTTCAAACTAGGGTTTATCATTAGGGTTAGGGTTTCAAAATTGGGTTTTATATTAGGGTTAGGTTTTCAAACTAGGGTTTCAAATTAGGGTTAGGGTTTCAAACAAGGGGTTTTACATTAGGGTTAGGGTTTAAAACAAGGGTTTTACATTAGGGTTAGTGTTTCAAAACAGGGGTTTAAAATTAGGGTCAGGGTTTCATACTAGGGTTTTACATTAGGGTTAGGGTTTCAAAGTAGGGTTTAACATTAGGGTTAGGGTTTCAAACTAGGGTTTAACATTAGGGTTAGGGTTACAAACTAGGGTTTTTATATTAGGGTTAGGGTTACAAACTAGTTTTTCACATTAGGGTTAGGGTTTCAAACTAGTTTTTCAAATTAGGGTTAGTGTTTCAAACTAGGGTTTTACATTAGGGTTAGGATTTCAAACTAGGGTTTTACATTAGGGTTAGTGTTTCAAAACAGGGGCTTAAAATTAGGGTCAGGGTTTCACACTAGGGTTTTACATTAGGGTTAGGGTTTCAAACTAGGTTTTAACATTAGGGTTAGGGTTTCAAACTAGGGTTTTTATATTAGGGTTAGGGTTACAAACTAGTTTTTCACATTAGGGTTAGGGTTTCAAACTAGTTTTTCAAATTAGGGTTAGTGTTTCAAACTAGGGTTTTACATTAGGGTTAGGATTTCAAACTAGGGTTTTACATTAGGGTAAAGGTTTCAAACTAGGTTTTTACATTAGGGATAGGATTTCAAACTAGGGTTTCAAATAAGGGTTAGGGTTTCAAACTAGGGTTTTACATTATGATTAGGGTTTCAAACTAGGGTTTTACATTAGTGTTAGTGTTTCAAACTAGTTTTTCACATTAGGGTTAGGGTTTCAAACTAGTTTTTCAAATTAGGGTTAGGGTTTCAAACTAGGGTTTTACATTAGTGTAATTTTTTCTAACTACGGTTTCAAATTAGGTTTGGGGTTTCAAACAAATTTTTCACATTAGGGTTAGGGTTTCAAACTAGTTTTTCAAACTAGGGTTTTACATTAGGGTTAGGTTTTCAAACAAGGGTTTTACATTAGGGTTAGGTTTTCAAACAAGGGTTTTACATTAGGGTTAGGATTTCAAACTAGGGTTTTACATTAGGGGAAGGGTTTCAAACTAGGGTTCTACATTAGGGTTAGGTTTTCAAACAAGGGTTTTACATTAGGGTTAGGATTTCAAACTATTGTTTTACATTAGGGCTAGGGTTTCAAACTACTGATTCAAATTAGGTTTGGGGTTTCAAACTAGGGTTTTACATTAGGTTTAGGGTTTCAAACTAGGGTTTCAAATTAGGGTTAGGGTTTAAAACTAGGGTTTTACATTAGGGATAGGGTTTCAAACTAGGATTTGACATTAGGGTTAGGGTTTCAAACTAGGGTTTTACATTAGGGTAAGGGTTTCAAACTAGGGTTCTACATTAGGGATAGGTTTTCAAACAGGGGTTTCAAATTAGTGTTAGGGTTTCAAACTATTGTTTTACATTAGGGCTAGGGTTTCAAACTACGGATTCAAATTAGGTTTGGGGTTTCAAACTAGGGTTTTACATTAGGTTTAGGGTTTCAAACTAGGGTTTCAAATTAGGGTTAGGGTTTAAAACTAGGGTTTTACATTAGGGATAGGGTTTCAAACTAGGATTTGACATTAGGGTTAGGTTTTCAAACTAGGGTTTTACATTAGGGTAAGGGTTTCAAACTAGGGTTTTACATTAGGGTTAGTGTTTCAAACTAGGGTTTTACATTAGGGTTAGGGTTCAAACTAGGGTTTTACATTAGGGTAAGGGTTTCAAACTAGGGTTTACATTAGGGTTAGGATTTCAAACTAGGGTTTTACATTAGGGTTAGGGTTTCAAACTAGGGTTTCAAATTAGGGTGAGGGTTTCAAACTAGGGTTTATCATTAGGGTTAGGGTCTCAAAATTGGGTTTTATATAAGGGTTAGGTTTTCAAACTAGGGTTTCAAATTAGGGTTAGGGTTTCAAACAAGGGGTTTTACATTAGGGTTAGGGTTTCAAACTAGGGTTTTACATTAGGGTTAGGGTTTCAAACTCGGGTTTCAAATTAGGGTTAGGGTTTCAAACTAGGGTTTTACATTAGGGTTAGGGTTTCAAACTAGGGTTTCAAATTAGGGTTTGGGTTTCAAACTAGGGTTTTACATTAGGGTTAGTGTTTCAAACAAGGGTTTTACATTCGGGTTAGTGTTTCAAAACAGGGGTTTAAAATTAGGGTCAGGGTTTCATACTAGGGTTTTACATTAGGGTTAGGGTTTCAAACTAGGGTTTAACATTAGGGTTAGGGTTTCAAACTAGGGTTTAACATTAGGGTTAGGGTTACAAACTAGGGTTTTTATATTAGGGTTAGGGTTACAAACTAGTTTTTCACATTAGGGTTAGGGTTTCAAACTAGTTTTTCAAATTAGGGTTAGTGTTTCAAACTAGGGTTTTACATTAGGGTTAGGATTTCAAACTAGGGTTTTACATTAGGGTTAGTGTTTCAAAACAGGGGTTTAAAATTAGGGTCAGGGTTTCACACTAGGGTTTTACATTAGAATTAGGGTTTCAAACTAGGGTTTAACATTAGGGTTAGGGTTTCAAACTAGGGTTTAACATTAGGGTTAGGGTTACAAACTAGGGTTTTTATATTAGGGTTAGGGTTACAAACTAGTTTTTCACATTAGGGTTAGGGTTTCAAACTAGTTTTTCAAATTAGGGTTAGTGTTTCAAACTAGGGTTTTACATTAGGGTTAGGATTTCAAACTAGGGTTTTACATTAGGGTAAAGGTTTCAAACTAGGTTTTTTCATTAGGGATAGGATTTCAAACTAGGGTTTCAAATAAGGGTTAGGGTTTCAAACTAGGGTTTTACATTAGGATTAGGTTTTCAAACTAGGGTTTTACATTAGTGTTAGTGTTTCAAACTAGTTTTTCACATTAGGGTTAGGGTTTCAAACTAGTTTTTCAAATTAGGGTTAGTGTTTCAAACTAGGGTTTTACATTAGTGTAATTTTTTCTAACTACGGTTTCAAATTAGGTTTGGGGTTTCAAACAAATTTTTCACATTAGGGTTAGGGTTTCAAACTAGTTTTTCAAACTAGGTTTTTACATTAGGGTTAAGGTTTCAAACTAGGGTTTCAAATTAGGGTTGAGGTTTCAAACTAGGTTTTAACAATAGGGTTAGGGTTTCAAACTAGGGTTTCACATTGGAGTTAGGGTTTCATACTAGGGTTTCAAATTAGGGTTAGTGTTTCAAACTAGGGATTTTCATTAGGGTTAGGGTTTCAAACTAGGGTTTCAAATTAGGGTTAGTGTTTCAAACTAGGGTTTTACATTAGGGTTAGGGTTTCAAATAAGGGTTTTACATTAGGGTTAGGGTTTCAAACAGGGGTTTCCAATTAGGGTTAAGGTTTCAAACTAGGGTTCTATATTAGGGATAGGTTTTCAAACAGGGGTTTCAAATTAGTGTTTTTGTTTAAAACTATTGTTTTACATTAGGGTTAGGGTTTCAAACTACGGATTCAAATTAGGTTTGGGGTTTCAAACTAGGGTTTTACATTAGGTTTAGGGTTTCAAACTAGGGTTTCAAATTAGGGTTAGGGTTTAAAATTAGGGTTTTATATTAGGGTTAGGATTTCAAACTAGGGTTTTACATTAGGGTAAAGGTTTCAAACTAGGTTTTTACATTAGGGATAGGGTTTCAAACTAGGATTTGACATTAGGGTTAGGGTTTCAAACTAGGGTTTTACATTAGGGTAAGGGTTTCAAACTAGGGTTTTACATTAGGGTTAGTGTTTCAAACTAGGGTTTTACATTAGGGTTAGGGTTCAAACTAGGGTTTTACATTAGGGTAAGGGTTTCAAACTAGGGTTTACATTAGGGATAGGATTTTAAACTAAGGTTTTACATTAGGGTTAGGGTTTCAAACTAGGGTTTTAATTAGGGTTAGGGTTTCAAACTATGGTTCTAAATTAGGGATAGGGTTTCAAACAGGGGTTTCAAATTAGGGTTAGGGTTTCAAACTAGGGTTTAACATTAGGGTAAGGGTTTCAAACTAGGATTTCAAATTAGGGTTTGGGTTTCAAACTTGGGTTTTACATTAGGGTTAGGGTTTCAAACTACGGATTCAAATTAGGTTTGGGGTTTCAAACTAGGGTTTTACATTTGGGTTAGGGTTTCAAACTTGGGTTTCAAATTAGGGTTAGGTTTCAAATTAGGGTTAGGGTTTCAAACAAGGGTTTTACATTAGGTTTAGGGTTTCAAATTAGGGTTAGGGTTTCAAACTAGGGTTTCAAATTAGGATTAGTGTTTCAAACTAGGGTTTTACATTAGAGTTAGTGTTTCTAACTACGTTTTCAAATTAGATTTGGGGTTTGAAACTAGTTTTTCACATTAGGGTTAGGGTTTCAAACTAGGGTTTCAATTTAGGGTTAGGGTTTCAAACGAGGGTTTCAAATTAGGGTTAGGGTTTCAAACTAGGGTTTAAAATTTGGGTAAGAGTTGCAAACTAGGGTTTCAAATTAGGGTTAGGGTTTCAAACGAGGGTTTCAAATTAGGGTTGGGGTTTCAAACTAGGGTTTTACATTAGGGTAAAGGTTTAAAACTACGTTTTTATAATTAGGGATAGGATTTCAAACTAGGGTTTCAAATAAGGGTTAGGGTTTCAAACTAGGGTTTTACATTTGGGTTAGTTTTTCTAACTACGGTTTCAAATTAGGTTTGGGGTTTCAAACGAATTTTTCACATTAGGGTTAGGGTTTCAAACTAGTTTTTCAAATTAGGGTTAGTGTTTCAAACTAGAGTTTTACATTAGGGTTAGGGTTTCAAACAAGGATTTTACATTAGGGTTAGTGTTTCAAACTAGGGTTTTACATTAGGGTTAGGATTTCAAACTAGGGTTTTACATTAGGGTTAGGGTTTCAAACAAGGGTTTTACATTAGGGTTAGTGTTTCAAACTAGGGTTTTACATTAGGGTTAGGATTTCAAACTAGGGTTTTACATTAGGGTAAGGGTTTCATACTAGGGTTTTACATTAGGGTTAGTGTTTCAAACTAGGGTTTTACATTAGGGTTAGGATTTCAAACTAGGGTTTTACATTAGAGTAAGGGTTTAAAACTAGGGTTTTACATTAGGGTTAGGGTTTCAAACTAGGGTTTTACATTAGGGTTAGGGTTTCAAACTAGTTTTTCAAATTAGGTTTGGGGTTTCAAACTAGGGTTTTACATTAGAGTTAGGGTTTCAAACTAGGGTTTAACTTTAGGGTTAGGGTTAAAAACTTGGGTTTTACATTAGGGTTAGGGTTTCAAACTAGGGTTTTACATTAGGGTTAGGGTTTAAAACTAGGGTTTCAAATTAGGGTTGGGGTTTCAAACTAGGGTTTTACATTAGGGTTAGGGTTTCAAACTAGGGTTTTACATTAGGGTTAGGTTTTAAAACTAGGGTTTCAAATTAGGGTTGGGGTTTCAAACTAGGGTTTCAAATTAGGGTTGGGGTTTCAAACTAGGGTTTAACATTAGGGTTAGGGTTTCAAACTAGGGTTTTACATTAGGGTTAGGGTTTCAAACTAGGGTTTTACATCAGGGTAAGGGTTTCAAACTAGGGTTTATATTAGGGTTAGGATTTCAGACTAGGGTTTTACATTAGGGTTAGGGTTTCAAACTAGGGTTTTACATTAGGGTTAGTGTTTCAAACTAGGGTTCTACATTAGGGTTAGGGTTTCAAACTAGGGTTTCAAATTAGGGTTAGTGTTTCAAACTAGGGTTTTACATTAGGGTTAGGGTTTCAAATAAGGGTTTTACATTAGGGTTAGGGTTTCAAACAGGGGTTTCCAATTAGGGTTAGGGTTTCAAACTAGGGTTTTACATTAGGGTTAGGTTTTCAAACTAGGGTTCTACATTAGGGATAGGTTTTCAAACAGGGGTCTCAAATTAGGGTTAGGGTTTCAAACTATTGTTTTACATTAGGGTTAGGGTTTCAAACTACGGATTCAAATTAGGTTTGGGGTTTAAAACTAGGGTTTTACATTAGGGTTAGTGTTTCTAACTACGGTTTCAAATTAGGTTTGGGGTTTCAAACTAGTTTTTCACATTAGGGTTAGGGTTTTAAACTAGGGTTTTACATTAGGGTTAGGGTTTCAAACTAGGGTTTCAAATTAGGGTTAGGGTTTCAAACTAGGGTTTCACATTGGAGTTAGGGTTTCATACTAGGGTTTCAAATTAGGGTTAGTGTTTCAAACTAGGGTTTTACATTAGGGTTAGGGTTTCAAATAAGGTTTTTACATTAGGGTTAGGGTTTCAAACAGGGGTTTCCAATTAGGGTTAGGGTTTCAAACTAGGGTTTTACATTAGGGATAGGTTTTCAAACAGGGGTTTCAAATTAGTGTTAGGGTTTCAAACTATTGTTTTACATTAGGGTTAGGGTTTCAAACTACGGATTCAAATTAGGTTTGGGGTTTCAAACTAGGGTTTTACATTAGGTTAAGGGTTTCAAACTAGGGTTTTACATTAGGGTTAGGGTTTCAAACTAGGGTTCTACATTAGGGATAGGTTTTCAAACAGGGGTTTCAAATTAGCGTTACGATTTCAAACTAGTGTTTTATATTAGGGTTAGGGTTTCAAACTAGGGTTTTACATTAGGGTTAGGGAAACAAACTAGGGTTTTACATTAGGGTTAGGGTTTCAAACTAGGGTTTCAAATTAGCGTTACGATTTCAAACTAGTGTTTTATATTAGGGTTAGGGTTTCAAACTAGGGTTTTACATTAGGGTTAGGAAAACAAACTAGGGTTTTACATTAGGGTTAGGGTTTCAAACTAGGGTTTTGCATTAGGGTTAGGGTTTCAAACTAGGGTTTCAAATTAGGGTTAGGGTTTCAAACTAGGGTTTATCATCAGGGTTAGGGTTTCAAACTAGGGTTTATCATCAGGGTTAGGGTTTCAAACTAGGGTTTTACATTAGTGTTAGGGTTTCAAACTTATGTTTTACATTAGAGTTAGGGTTTCAAACAGGGGGTTCAAATTAGGGTTAGGGTTTCAAACTAGGGTTTCAAATTAGGGTGAGGGTTTCAAACTAGGGTTTATCATTAGGGTTAGGGTTTCAAAATTGGGTTTTATATTAGGGTTAGGTTTTCAAACTAGGGTTTCAAATTAGGGTTAGGGTTTCAAACAAGGGGTTTTACATTAGGGTTAGGGTTTCAAACTAGGGTTTTACATTAGGGTTAGGGTTTCAAACTCGGGTTTCAAATTAGGGTTAGGTTTTAAAACTAGGGTTTTACATTAGGGTTAGGGTTTAAAACTAGGGTTTCAAATTAGGGTTTGGGTTTCAAACTAGGGTTTTACATTTGGGTTAGGGTTACAAACTATGTTTTTACATTAGGGTTAGGGTTTCAAACTATGGTTTCAAATTAGGGTTAGGTTTTCAAACTAGGGTTTTACATTAGGGTTAGGAATTCAAACTAGGGTTTTCCTTTATTGTTAGGGTTTCAAACTCGGGTTTCAAATTAGGGTTAGGGTTACAAACTAGGTTTTTACATTAGGGTAAGGGTTTCAAACAAGGGTTTTATGTTAGGGTTAGGGTTTCAAACTAGGGTTTTACATTAGGGTTAATGCTTCAAACTAGGGTTTTACATTAGGGTTAGGGTTTCAAACTCAGGTTTCAAATTAGGGTTATGGTTTCAAACTAGGGCTTTACATTAAGATTAGGGGTTCAAACTAGGGTTTCAAATTAGGCTTAGGGTTTGAAACTAGGGTTTAACATTAGGGTTAGGGTTTCAAACAAGGGTTTTACATTAGGGTTAGTGTTTCAAAACAGGGGTTTAAAATTAGGGTCAGGGTTTCACACTAGGGTTTTACATTAGGGTTAGGGTTTCAAACTTGGGTTTAACATTAGGGTTAGTGTTTCAAACTAGGGTTTTACATTAGGGTTAGGGTTCAAACTAGGGTTTTACATTAGGGTAAGGGTTTCAAACTAGGGTTTACATTAGGGTTAGGATTTTAAACTAGGGTTTTACATTAGGGTTAGGGTTTCAAACTAGTTTTTCAAATTAGGGTTAGTGTTTCAAAACAGGGGTTTAAAATTAGGGTCAGGGTTTCACACTAGGGTTTTACATTAGGGTTAGGGTTTCAAACTAGGGTTTAACATTAGGGTTAAGGTTTCAAACTAGGGTTTTTATATTAGGGTTAGGGTTACAAACTAGGTTTTAACATTAGGGTTAGAATTTCAAACTAGGGTTTTACATTAGGGTAAAGGTTTCAAACTAGGTTTTTACATTAGGGATAGGATTTCAAACTAGGGTTTCAAATAAGGGTTAGGGTTTCAAACTAGGGTTTTACATTAGGATTAGGATTTCAAACTAGGGTTTTACATTAGTGTTAGTGTTTCAAATTAGTTTTTAACATTAGGGTTAGGGTTTTAAACTAGTTTTTCAAATTAGGGTTAGTGTTTCAAACTAGGGTTTTAAATTAGGGTAATTTTTTCTAACTACGGTTTCAAATTAGTTTTGGGGTTTCAAACGAGTTTTTCACATTAGGGTTAGGGTTTCAAACTAGTGTTTCAAACTAGGGTTTTACATTAGGGCTAGGGTTTCAAACAAGGGTTTTACATTAGGGTTAGTGTTTCAAACTAGGGTTTTACATAGGGTAAGGGTTTCAAACTAGGGTTTCAAATTAGGGTTAGGGTTTCAAACTATGCTTTTACATTAGGGTTAGGGTTTCAAACTAGGGTTTCACATTGGAGTTAGGGTTTCACACTAGGGTTCTACATTAGGGATAGGTTTTCAAACAGGGGTTTCAAATTAGTGTTAGGGTTTCAAACTATTGTTTTACATTAGGGTTAGGGTTTCAAACTACGGATTCAAATTAGGTTTGGGGTTTCAAACTAGGGTTTTACATTAGGTTTAGGGTTTCAAACTAGGGTTTCAAATTAGGGTTAGGGTTTAAAACTAGGGTTTTACATTAGGGTTAGGATTTCAAACTAGGGTTTTACATTAGGGTAAAGGTTTCAAACTAGGTTTTTACATTAGGGATAGGGTTTCAAACTAGGATTTGACATTAGGGTTAGGGTTTCAAACTAGGGTTTTACATTAGGGTAAGGGTTTCAAACTAGGGTTTTACATTAGGGTTAGTGTTTCAAACTAGGGTTTTAAATTAGGGTTAGGGTTCAAACTAGGGTTTTACATTAGGGTAAGGGTTTCAAACTAGGGTTTACTTTAGGGTTAGGATTTTAAACTAGGGTTTTACATTAGGGTTAGGGTTTCAAACTAGGGTTTAACATTAGGGTAAGGGTTTCAAACTAGGATTTCAAATTAGGGTTTGGGTTTCAAACTAGGGTTTTACATTAGGGTTAGGGTTTCAAACTACGGATTCAAATTAGGTTTGGGGTTTCAAACTAGGGTTTTACATTTGGGTTAGGGTTTCAAACTAGGGTTTCAAATTAGGGTTAGGTTTTCAAATTAGGGTTAGGGTTTCAAACAAGGGTTTTACATTAGGGTTAGGGTTTCAAATTAGGGTTGGGGTTTCAAATTAGGGTTGGGGTTTAAAACTCGGGTTTCAAATTAGGGTTAGGGTTTCAATTTAGGGTTTCAAATTAGGATTAGTGTTTCAAACTAGGGTTTTACATTAGAGTTAGTGTTTCTAACTACGGTTTCAAATTAGGTTTGGGGTTTCAAACTAGTTTTTCACATTAGGGTTAGGGTTTTAAACTAGGGTTTTACATTAGGGTTAGGGTTTCAAACTAGGGTTTCAAATTAGGGTTAGGGTTTCAAACGATGGTTTCGAATTAGGGTTAGGGTTTCAAATTAGGGTAAGAGTTTCAAACTAGGGTTTCAAATTAGGGTTAGGGTTTCAAACGAGGGTTTCAAATTAGGGTTAGGGTTTCAAACTAGGGTTTTACCTTAGGGTTAGGGTTTCAAACTAGGATTTTACATTAGGGTTAGGGTTTCAAACTAGGGTTCTACATTAGGGATAGGTTTTCAAACAGGGGTTTCAAATAGGGTTAGGGTTTCAAACTACGGATTCAAATTAGGTTTGGGGTTTCAAACTAGGGTTTTACATTAGGTTTAGGGTTTCAAACTAGGGTTTCAAATTAGGGTTAGGGTTTCAAATTAGGGTTAGGGTTTCAAATTAGGGTTAGGGTTTCAAATTAGGGTTAGGGTTTCAAACAAGGGTTTTACATTAGGGTTAGGGTTTCAAATTAGGGTTAGGGTTTCAAACTAGGGTTTCAAATTAGGGTAAGGGTTTTAAACTAGGGTTTCAAATTAGGGTTAGGGTTTCAAACGAGGGTTTCAAATTAGGGTTAGGGTTTCAAACTAGGGTTTTACCTTAGGGTTTGGGTTTCAAACTAGGATTTTACATTAGGGTTAGGGTTTCAAACTAGGGTTCTACATTAGGGATAGGTTTTCAAACAGGGGTTTCAAATTAGGGTTAGGGTTTCAAACTATGCTTTTACATTAGGGTTGAGTTTCAAACTAGGGTTTTACATTAGGTTTGGGGTTTCAAACTAGGGTTTTACATTAGGTTTAGGGTTTCAAACTAGGGTTTCAAATTAGGGTTAGGGTTTCAAACTATTGTTCTACATTAGGGTTAGGTTTTCAAACTAGGGTTTTACATTAGGGTTATGGTTTCAAACTAGGGTTTTACATTAGGGTTAGGGTTTCAAACAGGGGTTTCAAATTAGGGTTAGGGTTTCAAACTAGGGTTTTACATTAGGGTAAGGGTTTCAAACTAGTGTTTGCATTAGGGTTAGGATTTCAAACTAGGGTTTTACATTAGGGTTAGGGTTTCAAACTAGGGTTTTACATTAGGGTTAGGGTTTCAAACTAGGGTTCTACATTGGGGATAGGGTTTCAAACAGGGGTTTCAAATTAGGGTTAGGATTTCAAACTAGGGTTTTACATTAGGGTTAGGGTTTCAAACTACGGATTCAAATTAGGTTTGGGGTTTCAAACTAAGGTTTTACATTAGGGTTAGGGTTTCAAACTAGGGTTTCAAATTAGGGTTAGGGTTTCAAATTAGGGTTAGGGTTTCAAACAAGGGTTTTACATTAGGGTTAGGGTTTCAAATTAGGGTTAGTGTTTCAAACTAGGGTTTCAAATTAGGATTAGTGTTTCAAACTAGGGTTTTACATTAGGGTTAGTGTTTCTAACTACGGTTTCAAATTAGGTTTGGGGTTTCAAACTAATTTTTCACATTAGGGTTAGGGTTTCAAACGAGGGTTTCAAATTAGGGTTAGGGTTTCAAACGAGGGTTTCAAATTAGGGTTAGGGTTTCAAACTAGGGTTTTACATTAGGGTTAGGGTTTCAAACTAGGGTTCTACATTAGGGATAGGTTTTCAAACAGGGGTTTCAAATTAGGGTTAGGATTTCAAACTAGGGTTTTACATTAGGGTTAGGGTTTCAAACTACGGATTCAAATTAGGTTTGGGGTTTCAAACTAGGGTTTTACATTAGGGTAAGGGTTTCAAACTAGGGTTTTACATTGGAGTTAGGGTTTAAAATTAGGGTTTTACATTAGGGTTAGGGTTTCAAACTAGGGTTTTACATTAGGGTTAGGGTTTCAAACTAGTTTTTCAAATTAGGTTTGGGGTTTCAAACTAGGGTTTTACATTAGAGTTAGGGTTTCAAACTAGGGTTTAACTTTAGGGTTAGGGTTAAAAACTTGGGTTTTACATTAGGGTTAGGGTTTCAAACTAGGGTTTTACATTAGGGTAAGGGTTTCAAACTAGGGTTTTTATTAGGGTTAGGATTTCAGACTAGGGTTTTACATTAGGGTTAGGGTTTCAAACTAGGGTTTTACATTAGGGTTAGTGTTTCAAACTAGGGTTCTACATTAGGGTTAGGGTTTCAAACTAGGGTTTCAAATTAGGGTTAGTGTTTCAAACTAGGGTTTTACATTAGGGTTAGGGTTTCAAATAAGGGTTCTACATTAGGGTTAGGGTTTCAAACTAGGGTTTTACATTAGGGTTAGGGTTTCAAACTAGGGTTCTACATTAGGGATAGGTTTTCAAACAGGGGTTTCAAATTAGGGTTAGGGTTTCAAACTATTGTTTTACATTAGGGTTAGGGTTTCAAACTACGGATTCAAATTAGGTTTGGGGTTTCAAACTAGGGTTTTAAATTAGGTTTAGGGTTTCAAACAAGGGTTTCAAATTAGGGTTATGGTTTAAAACTAGGGTTTTACATTAGGGTAAAGGTTTCAAACTAGGTCTTTACATCAGGGATAGGATTTCAAATTAGGGTTTCAAATAAGGGTTAGGGTTTCAAACTAGGGTTTTACATTAGGATTAGGGTTTCAAACTAGGGTTTTACATTAGTGTTTGTGTTTCAAACTAGTTTTTCACATTAGGGTTAGGGTTTCAAACTAGTTTTTCAAATTAGGGTTAGTGTTTCAAACTAGGGTTTTACATTATGGTTAGTTTTTCTAACTACGGTTTCAAATTAGGTTTGGGGTTTTAAACGAGTTTTTCACATTAGAGTTAGGGTTTCAAACTATTTTTTCAAATTAGGGTTAGTGTTTCAAACTAGGGTTTTACATTAGGGTTAGTGTTTCAAACTAGGGTTTCAAATTAGGGTTAGGGTTTCAAACTCTGCTTTTACATTAGGGTTAGGGTTTCAAACTAGGGTTTCAAATTAGGGTTGGGGTTTCAAACTAGGTTTTAACATTAGGGTTAGGGTTTCAAACTAGGGTTTCACATTGGAGTTAGGGTTTCATACTAGGGTTTCAAATTAGGGTTAGTGTTTCAAACTAGGGTTTTACATTAGGGTTAGGGTTTCAAACTAAGGTTTCAAATTAGGGTTAGTGTTTCAAACTAGGGTTTTACATTAGGGTTAGGGGTCAAAAGAGGGTTTTACATTAGGGTTAAGGTTTCAAACAGGGGTTTCCAATTAGGGTTAGGGTTTCAAACTAGGGTTTAAAATTAGGGTTGGGGTTTCAAACTAGGTTTTAACATTAGGGTTAGGGTTTCAAACTAGGGTTTCACATTGGAGTTAGGGTTTCATACTAGGGTTTCAAATTAGGGTTAGTGTTTCAAACTAGGGATTTTCATTAGGGTTAGGGTTTCAAACTAGGGTTTCAAATTAGTGTTAGTGTTTCAAACTAGGGTTTTACAGTAGGGTTAGGGTTTCAAATTAGGGTTTTACATTAGGGTTAGGGTTTCAAACAGGGGTTTCCAATTAGGGTTAGGGTTTCAAACTAGGGTTTTACATTAGGGTTAGGGTTTCAAACTACGGATTCAAATTAGGTTTGGGGTTTCAAACTAGGGTTTTACATTAGGTTTAGGGTTTCAAACTATGGTTTCAAATTAGGGTTAGGGTTTAAAACTAGGGTTTTACATTAGGGTTAGGATTTCAAACTAGGTTTTTACATTAGGGATCGGGTTTCAAACTAGGATTTTACATTAGGGTTAGGGTTTCAAACAAGGGTTTTACATTAGGGTTAGGGTTCAAACTAGGGTTTTACATTAGGGTAAGGGTTTCAAACTAGGGTTTACATTAGGGTTAGGATTTCAAACTAGGGTTTATATTCGGGTTAGGGTTTCAAACTAGGGTTCTACATTAGGGTAAGGGTTTCAAACTAGGGTTTTACATTAGGGTTAGGGTTTCAAACTAGGGTTTTAAATTAGGGTTAGGGTTTCAAACGAGGGTTTCAAATTTGGGTTAGGGTTTCAAACTAGGGTTTCAAATTAGGGTAAGGATTTCAAACTAGGGTTTCAAATTAGGGTTAGGGTTTCAAACGAGGGTTTCAAATTAGGGCTAGGGTTTCAAACTAGGGTTTTACCTTAGGGTTAGGGTTTCAAACTAGGGTTTTACATTAGGGTTAGGGTTTCAAACTAGGGTTCTACATTAGGGATAGGTTTTCAAACAGGGGTTTCAAATTAGGGTTAGGGTTTCAAACTATTGTTTAACATTAGGGTTAGGGTTTCAAACAACGGATTCAAATTAGGTATGGGGTTTCAAACTAGGGTTTTACATTAGGTTTAGGGTTTCAAACTAGGGTTTCAAATTAGGGTTAGGGTTTAAAACTAGGGTTTTACATTAGGGTTAGGATTTCAAACTAGGGTTTTACATTAGGGTAAAGGTTTCAAACTAGGTTTTTATATTAGGGATAGGATTTCAAACTAGGGTTTCAAATAAGGGTTAGGGTTTCAAACTAGGGTTTTTCATTAGGATTAGGGTTTCAAACTAGGGTTTTACATTAGTGTTTGTGTTTCAAACTAGGGTTTTACATTAGGGTTAGGGTTTCAAACTACGGTTTCAAATTAGGTTTGGGGTTTCAAACGAGTTTTTCACATTAGGGTTAGGGTTTCAAACTAGTTTTTCAAATTAGGGTTAGGGTTTCAAACAAGGGGTTTTACATTAGGGTTAGGGTTTCAAACTAGGGTTTTACATCAGGGTTAGGGTTTCAAACTCGGGTTTCAAATTAGGGTTAGGGTTTAAAACTAGGGTTTTACATTAGGGTTAGGGTTTCAAACTAGGGTTTCAAATTAGGGTTTGGGTTTCAAACTAGGGATTTACATTAGGGTTAGGGTTTCAAACTATGGTTTCAAATTAGGGTTAGGTTTTAAAACTAGGGTTTTACATTAGGGTTAGGAATTCAAACTAGGGTTTTCCTTTATTGTTAGGGTTTCAAACTCGGGTTTCAAATTAGGGTTAGGGTTACAAACTAGGGTTTTACATTAGGGTAAGGGTTTCAAACAAGGGTTTTACATTAGGGTTAGGTTTTCAAATTAGGGTTAGGGTTTCAAACTCGGGTTTCAAATTAGGGTTAAGGTTTCAAACTAGGTTTTCAAATTAGGATTAGTGTTTCAAACTAGGGTTTTACATTAGGGTTAGTGTTTCTAACTACGGTTTCAAATTAGGTTTGGGGTTTCAAACTAGTTTTTCACATTAGGGTTAGGGTTTCAAACTAGGGTTTTACATTAGGATTAGGGTTTCAAACTAGGGTTTTACATTAGTGTTTGTGTTTCAAACTAGTTTTTCACATTAGGGTTAGGGTTTCAAACTAGTTTTTCAAATTAGGGTTAGTGTTTCAAACTAGGGTTTTACATTATGGTTAGTTTTTCTAACTACGGTTTCAAATTAGGTTTGGGGTTTTAAACGAGTTTTTCACATTAGAGTTAGGGTTTCAAACTATTTTTTCAAATTAGGGTTAGTGTTTCAAACTAGGGTTTTACATTAGGGTTAGTGTTTCAAACTAGGGTTTCAAATTAGGGTTAGGGTTTCAAACTCTGCTTTTACATTAGGGTTAGGGTTTCAAACTAGGGTTTCAAATTAGGGTTGGGGTTTCAAACTAGGTTTTAACATTAGGGTTAGGGTTTCAAACTAGGGTTTCACATTGGAGTTAGGGATTCATACTAGGGTTTCAAATTAGGGTTAGTGTTTCAAACTAGGGTTTTACATTAGGGTTAGGGTTTCAAACTAAGTTTTCAAATTAGGGTTAGTGTTTCAAACTAGGGTTTTACATTAGGGTTAGGGGTCAAAAGAGGGTTTTACATTAGGGTTAAGGTTTCAAACAGGGGTTTCCAATTAGGGTTAGGGTTTCAAACTAGGGTTTCAAATTAGGGTTGGGGTTTCAAACTAGGTTTTAACATTAGGGTTAGGGTTTCAAACTAGGGTTTCACATTGGAGTTAGGGTTTCATACTAGGGTTTCAAATTAGGGTTAGTGTTTCAAACTAGGGATTTTCATTAGGGTTAGGGTTTCAAACTAGGGTTTCAAATTAGTGTTAGTGTTTCAAACTAGGGTTTTACATTAGGGTTAGGGTTTCAAATTAGGGTTTTACATTAGGGTTAGGGTTTCAAACAGGGGTTTCCAATTAGGGTTAGGGTTTCAAACTAGGGTTTTACATTAGGGTTAGGGTTTCAAACTACGGTTTCAAATTAGGTTTGGGGTTTCAAACGAGTTTTTCACATTAGGGTTAGGGTTTCAAACTAGTTTTTCAAATTAGGGTTAGGGTTTCAAACTAGGGTTTTACATTAGGGTTAGGGTTTCAAACTACGGATTCAAATTAGTTTTGGGGTTTCAAACTAGGGTTTTACATTAGGTTTAGGGTTTCAAACTATGGTTTCAAATTAGGGTTAGGGTTTAAAACTAGGGTTTTACATTAGGGTTAGGATTTCAAACTAGGTTTTTACATTAGGGATCGGGTTTCAAACTAGGATTTTACATTAGGGTTAGGGTTTCAAACAAGGGTTTTACATTAGGGTTAGGGTTCAAACTAGGGTTTTACATTAGGGTAAGGGTTTCAAACTAGGGTTTACATTAGGGTTAGGATTTCAAACTAGGGTTTTACATTCGGGTTAGGGTTTCAAACTAGGGTTCTACATTAGGGTAAGGGTTTCAAACTAGGGTTTTACATTAGGGTTAGGGTTTCAAACTAGGGTTTTAAATTAGGGTTAGGGTTTCAAACGAGGGTTTCAAATTTGGGTTAGGGTTTCAAACTAGGGATTCAAATTAGGGTAAGGATTTCAAACTAGGGTTTCAAATTAGGGTTAGGGTTTCAAACGAGGGTTTCAAATTAGGGTTAGGGTTTCAAACTAGGGTTTTACATTAGGGTTAGGGTTTCAAACTAGGGTTCTACATTAGGGATAGGTTTTCAAACAGGGGTTTCAAATTAGGGTTAGGGTTTCAAACTATTGTTTTACATTAGGGTTAGGGTTTCAAACAACGGATTCAAATTAGGTATGGGGTTTCAAACTAGGGTTTTACATTAGGTTTAGGGTTTCAAACTAGGGTTTCAAATTAGGGTTAGGGTTTAAAACTAGGGTTTTACATTAGGGTTAGGATTTCAAACTAGGGTTTTACATTAGGGTAAAGGTTTCAAACTAGGTTTTTATATTAGGTATAGGATTTCAAACTAGGGTTTCAAATAAGGGTTAGGGTTTCAAACTAGGGTTTTTCATTAGGATTAGGGTTTCAAACTAGGGTTTTACATTAGTGTTTGTGTTTCAAACTAGGGTTTTACATTAGGGTTAGGGTTTCAAACTACGGTTTCAAATTAGGTTTGGGGTTTCAAACGAGTTTTTCACATTAGGGTTAGGGTTTCAAACTAGTTTTTCAAATTAGGGTTAGGGTTTCAAACAAGGGGTTTTACATTAGGGTTAGGGTTTCAAACTAGGGTTTTACATCAGGGTTAGGGTTTCAAACTCGGGTTTCAAATTAGGGTTAGGGTTTAAAACTAGGGTTTTACATTAGGGTTAGGGTTTCAAACTAGGGTTTCAAATTAGGGTTTGGGTTTCAAACTAGGGATTTACATTAGGGTTAGGGTTTCAAACTATGGTTTCAAATTAGGGTTAGGTTTTCAAACTAGGGTTTTCCTTTATTGTTAGGGTTTCAAACTCGGGTTTCAAATTAGGGTTAGGGTTACAAACTAGGGTTTTACATTAGGGTAAGGGTTTCAAACAAGGGTTTTACATTAGGGTTAGGTTTTCAAATTAGGGTTAGGGTTTCAAACTCGGGTTTCAAATTAGGGTTAAGGTTTCAAACTAGGGTTTCAAATTAGGATTAGTGTTTCAAACTAGGGTTTTACACTAGGGTTAGTGTTTCTAACTACGGTTTCAAATTAGGTTTGGGGTTTCAAACTAGTTTTTCACATTAGGGTTAGGGTTTTAATCTAGGGTTTTACATTAGGGTTAGGGTTTCAAACTAGGGTTTCAAATTATGGTTGGGGTTTCAAACTAGGGTTTTACATTAGGGTTAGGGTTTCAAACTCGGGTTTCAAATTAGGGTTAGGGTTTAAAACTAGGGTTTTACATTAGGGTTAGGGTTTCAAACTAGGGTTTCAAATTAGAGTTTGGGTTTCAAACTAGGGTTTTACATTAGGGTTAGAGTTACAAGCTATGTTTTTACATTAGGGTTAGGGTTTCAAACTAGGGTTTTACCTTAGGGTTAGGGTTTCAAACTAGGATTTTACATGAGGGTTAGGGTTTCAAACTAGGGTTCTACATTCGGGATAGGTTTTCAAACAGGGGTTTCAAATTAGGGTTAGGGTTTCAAACTATTGTTTTACATTAGGGTTAGTGTTTCAAACTAGGGTTTCACATTAGGGTTAGTGTTTCAAACTAGGGTTTTAAATTAGGGTTAGGGTTTCAAACTAGGGTTTCAAATTAGGGTTAGTGTTTCAAACTAGGGATTTTCATTAGGGTTAGGGTTTCAAACTAGGGTTTCAAATTAGTGTTAGTGTTTCAAACTAGGGTTTTACATTAGGGTTAGGGTTTCAAATTAGGGTTTTACATTAGGGTTAGGGTTTCAAACAGGGGTTTCCAATTAGGGTTAGGGTTTCAAACTAGGGTTTTACATTAGGGTTAGGGTTTCAAACTACGGATTCAAATTAGGTTTGGGGTTTCAAACTAGGGTTTTACATTAGGTTTAGGGTTTCAAACTATGGTTTCAAATTAGGGTTAGGGTTTAAAACTAGGGTTTTACATTAGGGTTAGGATTTCAAACTAGGTTTTTACATTAGGGATCGGGTTTCAAACTAGGATTTTACATTAGGGTTAGGGTTTCAAACTAGGGTTCTACATTAGGGTAAGGGTTTCAAACTAGGGTTTTACATTAGGGTTAGGGTTTCAAACTAGGGTTTTACATTAGGGTTAGGGTTTCAAACTACGGATTCAAATTAGGTTTGGGGTTTCAAACTAGTGTTTTACATTAGGTTTAGGGTTTCAAACTAGGGTTTCAAATTAGGGTTAGGGTTTAAAACTAGGGTTTTACATTAGGGTTAGGATTTCAAACTAGGGTTTTACATTAGGGTAAAGGTTTCAAACTAGGTTTTTACATTAGGGATAGGGTTTCAAACTAGGATTTTACATTAGGGTTAGGGTTTCAAACTAGGGTTTTACATTAGGGTAAGGGTTTCAAACTAGGGTTTTATATTGGAGTTAGGTTTTAAAACTAGGGTTTTACATTAGGGTTAGGGTTTCAAACTAGGGTTTTACATTAGGGTTAGGGTTTCAAACTAGTTTTTCAAATTAGGTTTGGGGTTTCAAACTAGGGTTTTACTTTATGGTTAGGGTTTCAAACTAGGGTTCTACATTAGGGATAGGTTTTCAAACAGGGGTTTCAAATTAGGGTTAGGGTTTCAAACTATTGTTTTACATTAGGGTTAGGGTTTCAAACAACGGATTCAAATTAGGTTTGGGGTTTCAAACTAGGGTTTTACATTAGGTTTAGGGTTTAAAACCAGGGTTTCAAATTAGGGTTAGGGTTTAAAACTAGGGTTTTACATTAGGGTTAGGATTTCAAACTAGGGTTTTACATTAGGGTAAAGGTTTCAAACTAGGATTTTATATTAGGGATAGGATTTCAAACTAGGGTTTCAAATAAGGGTTAGCGTTTCAAACTAGGGTTTTTCATTAGGATTAGGGTTTCAAACTAGGGTTTTACATTAGTGTTTGTGTTTCAAACTCGGGTTTCAAATTAGGTTTGGGGTTTCAAACGAGTTTTTCACATTAGGGTTAGGGTTTCAAACTAGTTTTTCAAATTAGGGTTAGGGTTTCAAACAAGGGGTTTTACATTAGGGTTAGGGTTTCAAACTAGGGTTTTACATCAGGGATAGGGTTTCAAACTCGGGTTTCAAATTAGGGTTAGGGTTTAAAACTAGGGTTTTACATTAGGGTTAGGGTTTCAAACTAGGGTTTCAAATTAGGGTTTGGGTTTCAAACTAGGGTTTTACATTAGGGTTAGGAATTCAAACTAGGGTTTTCCTTTATTGTTAGGGTTTCAAACTCGGGTTTCAAATTAGGGTTAGGGTTACAAACTAGTGTTTTACATTTGGGTAAGGGTTTCAAACAAGGGTTTTACATTAGGGTTAGGTTTTCAAACTAGGGTTAGGGTTTCAAACTCGGGTTTCAAATTAGGGTTAGGGTTACAAACTAGGGTTTTACATTAGGGTAAGGGTTTCAAACAAGGGTTTTACATTAGGGTAAGGTTTTCAAATTAGGGTTAGGGTTTCAAACTCGGGTTTCAAATTAGGGTTAAGGTTTCAAACTAGGGTTTCAAATTAGGATTAGTGTTTCAAACTAGGGTTTTACATTAGGGTTAGTGTTTCTAACTACGGTTTCAAATTAGGTTTGGGGTTTCAAACTAGTTTTTCACATTAGGGTTAGGGTTTTAAACTAGGGTTTTACATTAGGGTTAGGGTTTCAAACTAGGGTTTCAAATTATGGTTAGGGTTTCAAACTAGGGTTTTACATTAGGGTTAGGGTTTCAAACTCGGGTTTCAAATTAGGGTTAGGGTTTAAAACTAGGGTTTTACATTAGGGTTAGGGTTTCAAACTCGGGTTTCAAATTAGAGTTTGGGTTTCAAACTAGGGTTTTACATTAGGGTTAAGGTTACAAACTATGTTTTTACATTAGGGTTAGGGTTTCAAACTATGGTTTCAAATTAGGGTTAGGGTTTCAAACTAGGGTTTTACATTAGGGTTAGGGTTTTAAACTAGGGTTCTACATTAGGGATAGGTTTTCAAAAAGGGGTTTCAAATTAGGGTTAGTGTTTCAAACTATTGTTTTACATTAGGGTTAGGGTTTCAAACTACGGATTCAAATTAGGGTTAGGGTTTAAAACTAGGGTTTTACATTAGGGTTAGGATTTCAATCTAGGGTTTTACATTAGGGTAAAGGTTTCAAACTAGGTTTTTACATTAGGGATAGGGTTTCAAACTAGGATTTTACATTAGGGTTAGGGTTTCAAACTAGGGTTTTACATTAGGGTAAGGGTTTCAAACTAGGTTTATACATTGGAGTTAGGGTTTAAAACTAGGGTTTTACATTAGGGTTAGGGTTTCAAACTAGGGTTTTACATTAGGGTTAGGTTTTCAAACTAGTTTTTCAAATTAGGTTTGGGGTTTCAAACTAGGGTTTTACATTAGAGTTAGGGTTTCAAACTAGGGTTTAACTTTAGGGTTAGGGTTAAAAACTTGGGTTTTACATTAGGGTTAGGGTTTCAAACTAGGGTTTTACATTAGGGTAAGGGTTTCAAACTAGGGTTTTATATTGGAGTTAGGTTTTAAAACTAGGGTTTTACATTAGGGTTAGGGTTTCAAACTAGGGTTTTACATTAGGGTTAGGGTTTCAAACTAGTTTTTCAAATTAGGTTTGGGGTTTCAAACTAGGGTTTTACTTTAGAGTTAGGGTTTCAAACTAGGGTTTAACTTTAGGGTTAGGGTTTCAAACGAGGGTTTCAAATTAGGGTTAGGGTTTCAAACTAGGGTTTTACCTTATGGTTAGGGTTTCAAACTAGGGTTCTACATTAGGGATAGGTTTTCAAACAGGGGTTTCAAATTAGGGTTAGGGTTTCAAACTATTGTTTTACATTAGGGTTAGGGTTTCAAACAACGGATTCAAATTAGGTTTGGGGTTTCAAACTAGGGTTTTACATTAGGTTTAGGGTTTAAAACCAGGGTTTCAAATTAGGGTTAGGGTTTAAAACTAGGGTTTTACATTAGGGTTAGGATTTCAAACTAGGGTTTTACATTATGGTAAAGGTTTCAAACTAGGTTTTTATATTAGGGATAGGATTTCAAACTAGGGTTTCAAATAAGGGTTAGCGTTTCAAACTAGGGTTTTTCATTAGGATTAGGGTTTCAAACTAGGGTTTTACATTAGTGTTTGTGTTTCAAACTCGGGTTTCAAATTAGGTTTGTGGTTTCAAACGAGTTTTTCACATTAGGGTTAGGGTTTCAAACTAGTTTTTCAAATTAGGGTTAGGGTTTCAAACAAGGGGTTTTACATTAGGGTTAGGGTTTCAAACTAGGGTTTTACATCAGGGATAGGGTTTCAAACTCGGGTTTCAAATTAGGGTTAGGGTTTAAAACTAGGGTTTTACATTAGGGTTAGGGTTTCAAACTAGGGTTTCAAATTAGGGTTTGGGTTTCAAACTAGGGTTTTACATTAGGGTTAGGAATTCAAACTAGGGTTTTCCTTTATTGTTAGGGTTTCAAACTCGGGTTTCAAATTAGGGTTAGGGTTACAAACTAGGGTTTTACATTTGGGTAAGGGTTTCAAACAAGGGTTTTACATTAGGGTTAGGTTTTCAAATTAGGGTTAGGGTTTCAAACTCGGGTTTCAAATTAGGGTTAGGGTTACAAACTAGGGTTTTACATTAAGGTAAGGGTTTCAAACAAGGGTTTTACATTAGGGTAAGGTTTTCAAATTAGGGTTAGGGTTTCAAACTCGGGTTTCAAATTAGGGTTAAGGTTTCAAACTAGGGTTTCAAATTAGGATTAGTGTTTCAAACTAGGGTTTTACATTAGGGTTAGTGTTTCTAACTACGGTTTCAAATTAGGTTTGGGGTTTCAAACTAGTTTTTCACATTAGGGTTAGGGTTTTAAACTAGGGTTTTACATTAGGGTTAGGGTTTCAAACTAGGGTTTCAAATTATGGTTAGGGTTTCAAACTAGGGTTTTACATTAGGGTTAGGGTTTCAAACTCGGGTTTCAAATTAGGGTTAGGGTTTAAAACTAGGGTTTTACATTAGGGTTAGGGTTTCAAACTAGGGTTTCAAATTAGAGTTTGGGTTTCAAACTAGGGTTTTACATTAGGTTTAGGGTTTCAAACTATGGTTTCAAATTAGGGTTAGGGTTTAAAACTAGGGTTTTACATTAGGGTTAGGATTTCAAACTAGGTTTTTACATTAGGGATCGGGTTTCAAACTAGGATTTTACATTAGGGTTAGGGTTTAAAACTAGGGTTTTCATTAGGGTTAGGATTTCAAACTAGGGTTTTCATTAGGGTTAGGATTTCAAACTAGGGTTTTACATTCGGGTTAGGGTTTCAAACTAGGGTTTTACATTAGGGTTAGGGTTTCAAACTAGGGTTCTACATTAGGGTAAGGGTTTCAAACTAGGGTTTTACATTAGGGTTAGGGTTTCAAACTAGGGTTTCAAATTAGGGTTAGGGTTTCAAACGAGGGTTTCAAATTTGGGTAAGGGTTTCAAACTAGGGTTTCAAATTAGGGTAAGGATTTCAAATTAGGTTTTCAAATTAGGGTTAGGGTTTCAAACGAGGGTTTCAAATTAGGGTTACGGTTTCAAACTAGGGTTTTACCTTAGGGTTAGGGTTTCAAACTAGGGTTTTACATTAGGGTTAGGGTTTCAAACTAGGGTTCTACATTAGGGATAGGTTTTCAAACAGGGGTTTCAAATTAGGGTTAGGGTTTCAAACTATTGTTTTACATTATGGTTAGGGTTTCAAACAACGGATTCAAATTAGGTTTGGGGTTTCAAACTAGGGTTTTACATTAGGTTTAGGGTTTCAAACTAGGGTTTCAAATTAGGGTTAGGGTTTAAAACTAGGGTTTTACATTAGGGTTAGGATTTCAAACTAGGGTTTTACATTAGGGTAAAGGTTTCAAACTAGGTTTTTATATTAGGGATAGGATTTCAAACTAGGGTTTCAAATAAGGGTTAGGGTTTCAAACTAGGGTTTTTCATTAGGATTAGGGTTTCAAACTAGGGTTTTACATTAGTGTTTGTGTTTCAAACTAGGGTTTTACATTAGGGTTAGGGTTTCAAACTACGGTTTCAAATTAGGTTTGGGGTTTCAAACGAGTTTTTCACATTAGGTTTAGGGTTTCAAACTAGTTTTTCAAATTAGGGTTATGGTTTCAAACAAGGGGTTTTACATTAGGGTTAGGGTTTCAAAGTAGGGTTTTACATCAGGGTTAGGGTTTCAAACTAGGGTTTCAAATTAGGGTTTGGGTTTCAAACTAGGGTTTTACATTAGGGTTAGGGTTTCAAACTATGGTTTCAAATTAGGGTTAGGTTTTCAAACTAGGGTTTTACATTAGGGTTAGGAATTCAAACTAGGGTTTTCCTTTATTGTTAGGGTTTCAAACTCGGGTTTCAAATTAGGGTTAGGGTTACAAACTAGGGTTTTACATTAGGGTAAGGGTTTCAAACAAGGGTTTTACATTAGGGTTAGGTTTTCAAATTAGGGTTAGGGTTTCAAACTCGGGTTTCAAATTAGGATTAAGGTTTCAAACTAGGGTTTCAAATTAGGATTAGTGTTTCAAACTAGGGTTTTACATTAGGTTTAGTGTTTCTAACTACGGTTTCAAATTAGGTTTGGGGTTTCAAACTAGTTTTTCACATTAGGGTTAGGGTTTTAAACTAGGGTTTTACATTAGGGTTAGGGTTTCAAACTAGGGTTTCAAATTATGGTTAGGGTTTCAAACTAGGGTTTTACATTAGGGTTAGGGTTTCAAACTCGGGTTTAAAATTAGGGTTAGGGTTTAAAACTAGGGTTTTACATTAGGGTTAGGGTTTCAAACTCGGGTTTCAAATTAGAGTTTGGGTTTCAAACTAGGGTTTTACATTAGGGTTAGGGTTACAAACTATGTTTTTACATTAGGGTTAGGGTTTCAAACTATGGTTTCAAATTAGGGTTAGGGTTTCAAACTAGGGTTTTACATTAGGGTTAGGGTTTTAAACTAGGGTTCTACATTAGGGATAGGTTTTCAAAAAGGGGTTTCAAATTAGGGTTAGTGTTTCAAACTATTGTTTTACATTAGGGTTAGGGTTTCAAACTACGGATTCAAATTAGGGTTAGGGTTTAAAACTAGGGTTTTACATTAGGGTTAGGATTTCAATCTAGGGTTTTACATTAGGGTAAAGGTTTCAAACTAGGTTTTTACATTAGGGATAGGGTTTCAAACTAGGATTTTACATTAGGGTTAGGGTTTCAAACTAGGGTTTTACATTAGGGTAAGGGTTTCAAACTAGGTTTATACATTGGAGTTAGGGTTTAAAACTAGGGTTTTACATTAGGGTTAGGGTTTCAAACTAGGGTTTTACATTAGGGTTAGGTTTTCAAACTAGTTTTTCAAATTAGGTTTGGGGTTTCAAACTAGGGTTTTACATTAGAGTTAGGGTTTCAAACTAGGGTTTAACTTTAGGGTTAGGGTTAAAAACTTGGGTTTTACATTAGGGTTAGGGTTTCAAACTAGGGTTTTACATTAGGGTAAGGGTTTCAAACTAGGGTTTATATTAGGGTTAGGATTTCAGACTAGGGTTTTACATTAGGGTTAGGGTTTCAAACTAGGGTTTTACATTAGGGTTAGTGTTTCAAACTAGGGTTCTACATTAGGGTTAGGGTTTCAAACTAGGGTTTCAAATTAGGGTTAGTGTTTCAAACTAGGGTTTTACATTAGGGTTAGGGTTTCAAATAAGGGTTTTACATTAGGGTTAGGGTTTCATACTAGGGTTTTACATTAGGGTTAGGGTTTCAAACTAGGGTTCTACATTAGGGATAGGTTTTCAAACAGGGGTTTCAAATTAGGGTTAGGGTTTCAAACTATTGTTTTACATTAGGGTTAGGGTTTCAAACTACGGATTCAAATTAGGTTTGGGGTTTCAAACTAGGGTTTTACATTAGGGTTAGTGTTTCTAACTACGGTTTCAAATTAGGTTTGGGGTTTCAAACTAGTTTTTCACATTAGGGTTAGGGTTTTAAACTAGGGTTTTACATTAGGGTTAGGGTTTCAAACTAGGGTTTCAAATTAGGGTTAGGGTTTCAAACTAGGGTTTTACATTAGGTTTAGGGTTTCAAACTAGGGTTTCAAATTAGCGTTCGATTTCAAACTAGTGTTTTATATTAGGGTTAGGGTAACAAACTAGGGTTTTACATTAGGGTTAGGGTTTCAAACTAGGGTTTCAAATTAGCGTTACGATTTCAAACTAGTGTTTTATATTAGGGTTAGGGTTTCAAACTAGGGTTTCACATTGGAGTTAGGGTTTCATACTAGGGTTTCAAATTAGGGTTAGTGTTTCAAACTAGGGATTTTCATTAGGGTTAGGGTTTCAAACTAGCGTTTGCATTAGGGTTAGGATTTCAAACTAGGGTTTTACATTAGGGTTAGGGTTTCAAACTAGGGTTCTACATTGGGGATAGGGTTTCAAACAGGGGTTTCAAATTAGGGTTAGGATTTCAAACTAGGGTTTTACATTAGGGTTAGGGTTTCAAACTACGGATTCAAATTAGGTTTGGGGTTTCAAACTAGGGTTTTACATTAGGGTTAGGGTTTCAAACTAGGGTTTCAAATTA
The DNA here is from genome assembly GCF_051991255.1 of Vanacampus margaritifer. Taxonomy (NCBI): domain Eukaryota; kingdom Metazoa; phylum Chordata; class Actinopteri; order Syngnathiformes; family Syngnathidae; genus Vanacampus; species Vanacampus margaritifer. The sequence goes on along the minus strand of NC_135432.1, from coordinate 40,073,789 downwards.
GGGTTAGGGTTTCAAATTAGGGTTAGGGTTTCAAACAAGGGTTTTACATTAGGGTTAGGGTTTCAAATTAGGGTTAGTGTTTCAAACTCGGGTTCAAATTAGGGTTAGTGTTTCAAACTCGGGTTTCAAATTAGGGTTAGGGTTTCAAACTAGGGTTTCAAATTAGGTTTAGTGTTTCAAACTAGGGTTTTACATTAGGGTTAGTGTTTCTAACTACGGTTTCAAATTAGGTTTGGGGTTTCAAACTAGTTTTTCACATTAGGGTTAGGGTTTCAAACGAGGGTTTCAAATTAGGGTTAGGGTTTCAAACGAGGGTTTCAAATTAGGGTAAGAGTTTCAAACTAGGGTTTCAAATTAGGGTTAGGGTTTCAAACGAGGGTTTCAAATTAGGGTTAGGGTTTCAAACTAGGGTTTTACATTAGGGTTAGGGTTTCAAACTAGGGTTCTACATTAGGGATAGGTTTTCAAACAGGGGTTTCAAATTAGTGTTAGGGTTTCAAACTATTGTTTTACATTAGGGTTAGGGTTTCAAACTACGGATTCAAATTAGGTTTGGGGTTTCAAACTAGGGTTTTACATTAGGTTTAGGGTTTCAAAGAAGGTTTTCAAATTAGGGTTAGGGTTTAAAACTATGGTTTTACATTAGGGTAAAGGTTTCAAACTAGGTCTTTACATTAGGGATAGGATTTCAAATTAGGGTTTCAAATATGGGTTAGGGTTTTAAACTAGGGTTTTACATTAGGATTAGGGTTTCAAACTAGGGTTTTACATTAGGGTTAGGGTTACAAACTATGTTTTTACATTAGGGTTAGGGTTTCAAACTATGGTTTCAAATTAGGGTTAGGGTTTCAAACTAGGGTTTTACATTAGGGTTAGGGTTTTAAACTAGGGTTCTACATTAGGGATAGGTTTTCAAACAGGGGTTTCAAATTAGGGTTAGTGTTTCAAACTATTGTTTTACATTAGGGTTAGGGTTTCAAACTACGGATTCAAATTAGGTTTGGGGTTTCAAACTAGTGTTTTACATTAGGTTTAGGGTTTCAAACTAGGGTTTCAAATTAGGGTTAGGTTTTAAAACTAGGGTTTTACATTAGGGTTAGGATTTCAAACTAGGGTTTTACATTAGGGTAAAGGTTTCAAACTAGGTTTTTACATTCGGGATAGGGTTTCAAACTAGGATTTTACATTAGGGTTAGGGTTTCAAACTAGGGTTTTACATTAGGGTAAGGGTTTCAAACTAGGGTTTTACATTGGAGTTAGGGTTTAAAACTAGGGTTTTACATTAGGGTTAGGGTTTCAAACTAGGGTTTTACATTAGGGTTAGGGTTTCAAACTAGTTTTTCAAATTAGGGTTAGTGTTTCAAACTATTGTTTTACATTAGGGTTAGGGTTTCAAACTACGGATTCAAATTAGGTTTGGGGTTTCAAACTAGTGTTTTACATTAGGTTTGGGGTTTCAAACTAGGGTTTTACATTAGGGTTAGGGTTTCAAACTAGGGTTTTACATTAGGGTAAGGGTTTCAAACTAGGGTTTATATTAGGGTTAGTGTTTCAAACTAGGGTTTTACATTAGGGTTAGGGTTTCAAATAAGGGTTTTACATTAGGGTTAGGGTTTCAAACTAGGGTTTTACATTAGGGTTAGGGTTTCAAACTAGGGTTCTACATTAGGGATAGGGTTTCAAACTACGGATTCAAATTAGGTTTGGGGTTTCAAACTAGGGTTTTACATTAGGGTTAGGGTTTCAAACTAGGGTTTTACTTTAGGTTTGGGGTTTCAAACTAGGGTTTTACATTAGGGTTAGGATTCCAAATAGGATTAGGATTTTAAACTATGGTTTTACTTTAGGGTTAGGGTTTCAAACTAGGTTTTTACATTAGGGTTAGGCTTTCAATTTAGTTTTTCACATTATGGTTAGGGTTTCAAACTAGGGTTTAAAATTAGGGTTAGTGTTTCAAACTAGGGTTTTACATTAGGGTTAGTGTTTCAAACTAGTTTTTCACATTAGGGTTAGGGTTTCAAACTAGTTTTTCAAATTAGAGTTAGTGTTTCAAACTACGGTTTCAAATTAGGTTTGGGGTTTCAAACTAGGGTTTTACATTAGGGTTAGGGTTTCAAACTAGGGTTTTACTTTAGGGTTAGGGTTTCAAACTCGGGTTTTACATTAGGGCTAGGATTAAAAACTAGTTTTTCAAATTAGGGTTGGGGTTTCAAACTAGGGTTTCAAATTAGGTTTGGGGTTTCAAACCAGGGCTTTACATTAGGGTTAGTGTTTCTAACTACGGTTTCAAATTAGGTTTGGGGTTTCAAACTAGGGTTTTACATAAGGGTTAGAGTTTCAAACTAGGGTTTTTATTAGGGAAAGTGTTTCAAACTAGTTTTTCAAATTAGGGTTGGGGTTTCAAATTAGGTTTGGGGTTTCAAACTTGGGTTTTACATTATGATAAGGGTTTCAAACTATGGTTTCAAATTAGGTTTTGGGTTTCAAACTAGGGTTTTAAAATAGGTTTAGGGTTTCAAACAAGGGTTTTACATTAGGGTTAGTGTTTCAAACTAGGGATTTTATTAGGGAAAGTGTTTAGAACTAGTTTTTCACATTAGGGTTAGAGTTTCAAACTATTTTTTTAAATTAGTGTTGGGATTTCAAACTAGGGTTTACATTAGGGTAAGGGTTTCAAACTAGTTTTTAAAATTAGTGTTGGGGTTTCAAAGTAGGGTTTCAAATTAGGTTAGGGGTTTCAAACTTGGCTTTCACATGAGGGTCAGGGTTTCAAACTAGGTTTGCAAATTGTGGTTAGGGTTTCAAACTAGCGTTTTACATTGGGGTTAAGGTTTCAAACTAGGGTTTTATATTAGGGTTTCCAAATAGGATTAGGTTTTTAAACTAGGGTTTTACATTAGGGTTAGTGTTTCAAACTAGTTTTTCACATTAGGGTTAGGGTTTTAAACTAGTTTTTCAAATTAGGGTTAGTGTTTCAAACTGGGGTTTTACATTAGGGTTAGGGCTTCAAACAAGCGTTTTACATTAGGGTTAGTGTTTCATACTAGTTTTTCAAATTAGGATTGTGTTTTCAAACTAGGGTTTTACATTAGGCTCAGGGTTTCAAACTAGGCTTTTACATTAGGGGAAGGGTTTCTAACTAGGGTTTTACATTAGGGTTAGAGTTTCGAACTAGGGTTTTACATTAGGATTAGGGTTTCAAACTAGGGTTTTACATTAGGGTTGGGGTTTCAAACTAGGGTTTTAAATTATGGTTAGGGTTTCAAACTAGCGTTTTACATTATGGTTAGGGTTTCAAACTAGGGTTATATATTAGGGTTTCAAAAGAGGATTAGGGTTTCAAACAAGGGTTTTACATTAGGGTAAGGGTTTCAAACTAGGGTTTTAGATTAGGATTAGGGTTTCTGTCAGGTTCAGATGTAGACATTTATCAAATAAAGAGAGAAGAAGCATCTGGTTCCAAATTTATTGCTCATGAGGAAGAGAAAACTGCAGCCTTAGTTTGATCGGTACAGAGTCTCTCTTGGTTCATCACTCAAATAGTCCCCTTATATGTACTAATCGGGGCATCTGATTACATGACAGAAAGAGAAAAACAACTCCTATCTCACTTCACACTCTCTAATGCGGCATGCAAGTCCAGGGGCCCTGGCGTTGACGTGCGTCTCGTCTTCTTATCAGTTGTCCTCACTCGGCAGCTGAGTCGTCCACTTGCAACTTCACCAAATACAATAACACTCCTTTGCAATACATAGCAATCATAAACAGAAATTACTACACTATTACGTTGACTTGTGTTTCCCAAGAGGCAATTTACTTCAACACGGCAAATGTATAATAATCCTCCAAAATAATTCTTACATTTCCCTCCTGTTTATTCTACATTTGCCTCCAAAAATTTTGTCATCAAAAGAACTTTGATTTAAAGGTTTTATTTAGTTGAATCATTTACTGGATGACAAACTTAAACATTCCATAATGTCCCCTTTCTCTGTTTTAAGTTTTAAGGTGTGTAAAATATGACGGCAGGAGAAATTATCTCATCATTGGTTTGGTCATTAGTGTCCCCTCCATCACCACAATTTGCAGAAATAAGCAAAGGGTACCTCTCTTGTAATTTAGAATTTGTGGGAGCAAGTCGGACGAGTAATGCGCGAATGCAGGGAATACAACAACATCCACACAGCACAAGAACTGGAGTGAACAGAGTCATAGAAATCATGACAGAAAATACCAAACTTTTATATTTACCAAACGTTTTTTCCCCCACCACTCGTCCCATGCTGAGGTGGACACACCTGAGTGTTCTTTCATCTTTCGATTCAGGGTGCGCAGGCCTTCAATGGCTCTCGTGAGGGACCCATCCGGAGATGTGTTGTTTGGTATAAATGTACAACACTGGTCCCCAAACATAGCGCAAACGCCACCTCTCTCTGCCAGTAGCATGTCGACCGCAATGCGGTTCTGGAACGCCATGAGTGATGTTGCAGCCAATTGTTCTCTGACAGCTATAAATCTTTCTTCAGTATAATTCCCCAATTTTTGTACATTGTAATGGATGCAGTTGATTCGGTCTACATTTTTATTGGGTGTTACCCATATGAAAATAGATTCCCACCCCGCTGCAATTTGATTCGCCAACTTATACTCATCCGGAACGCCGCGAGGAACTCCAATTCCATCCAAATAGGTTGGTCCACCGTCCCACCAGGAAGCACGTCGCTTTCTTGAGAGATGGTGGAGGGGATCATGAGCTGAAATTGCTCTCTGAATATCCCCCAGTGTGGATGGAAAAATAAGCACCGGTAACTGCAGAGACACCAATGCACAACCACCAGTTGCATCTATCAAAGAATCAAACAATTTGGTGAATGAATAGCCTTCACGGTCACAAAGACCACACAACATAGTACCGCAAATCTTATCCACGCAATAGCCATGTCGACCGAGAACCCCTAATTAGGTTAGGCGTCTTGGAAAACTTCACTGACCGCAGGTATTTTCAGATTCTATATATCTGCTCCCACCTTTGAATCAGACTTTCGCTCACCCTCCCTGTTGGGTTTGTCGGTTGAGATGACCTTTTTACAATGCGTAAGATGTATCCAAGTGCTCCTTGCTTCAATCTCTATGGCCGTCGGCGTGGTCAGCAGCACTTGATGAGGGCCTTCCCACTTTGGAGAATTCCAGTGCTTCTTTTTGAGGCTTCGGATCAGTACCCAGTCTCCTGGAGCTACTAGTTCTTCCTGTTGGAGAGAAGCACAATCGCCTTCTGGTAATTTCAATTCATCTCTTTTCTCTAATGTTTTTCGCATGTAATCGGCCAAACTGGCTTCGTTGCCACTGTTAATGATAATAAATAATAATAATAATAAAAAAAATTGAGAATAAATTAAAGCCATATGTCGTATACATTCTGTGTATCCGTCCTACCATTCCCCCTGTTGACACATGGGTCACACCATGTGTCAATATAGCGGCCCACTTATAAAGATTTTTATTTAATTTAATGTCACATTTTCTTCGATGGCTTTTTGTTTGTCATCCTGTTGGGAAGCTGATTTTTCTAGTCGTGTATTTTTTCTATTGTGGGGACAGTGCCTCAAAAAATGCCCTGTCTCCCCACAACACCAACAGGTGACTTCTTTTGGGCCTGTGGCGTAGCCGCGCCCCTTGCCGGTGAGTCCTATTTTAAATTGAGGTCTACCCCTTCCTCGGCCCCTGTTTTGGTAAAAACCTTTTCCTCGTCTTTTGAAAGTAGAATTCGTTCCCCTCGTTCTCAATAATAAATGTGTCTGTCTTTATTTTATCTTGCAAGTTAAATATTTTTTGTATATTAAGCTGGCCAGCAAATTCATATTTCGTTATCCACAAATTTAAATGTTTTGTTTTAGAAGGACATTGGTTTTCTACAAACTTGCAGTCCTTACATGTTAACTGTTGTTTCGGGTCTTTCTTGTTGGCTTTTTTGCTATTTGTTTTCTCCATGTTGGAGTCAGCGATTCTCTTAAGGAGATTAAACTGACTTTAAATCCCCGAACAAACAATAATGAGGTAGCGAACCTCCAGTCACACCAAGGTAGCGAACCTCCACTCACACCCTCTCTACGGAGTGTAAACGCGCGTAGGACACCGTTGCCCTCTTTTATAGACTCTCTCTGTCTCTCTTTTATAGACTCTCTGTCTCTTTACGCAACATTGACTAGTATTCTTACGGTTTTGATTCACCACACTTTTATAGACTCCCTCTGTCTATTTCTCAGTCCCCTCTTCCCAGTTTCATAGACTCCCTCTGTCTATTTTTCAGTCCCCTCTTCCCAGTTTCCCCTCTTTCTTTTCCTCAGTTTTATAGACTCACTCTGTCTACTTCCCTGTTTTATAGACTCTCTCGCTGTCTTTTCTGTTTTATAGACTCACTCTGTCTTTTTTAGTTTTAAGTACGTACAGGACACCGTCGCCCTCTTCTCCACGGAGTTTAAACGCGCGTAGGACACCGTCGCCCTTAACTTTAAACAGACACTCATTTACCAAAAATCCGCCAATGAAAATATAAGTGTCCTACCAGTGTTGCCTTCTCTCTTCCTGGCTTGCTTCAACCTTTAGTCCCCAGAAACAGGGCCGAGGTCCAGTCCCCTAAAATGGGACAGCTGCCGTGGCCACGGTCTTTCTTGGTCGTCGGCTCTGCCTCTGGGCACCTCCGGTATGTTGCAATCCGGCTCGAAGGACCAATTTAAATGTCAGGTTCAGATGTAGACATTTATCAAATAAAGAGAGAAGAAGCATCTGGTTCCAAATTTATTGCTCATGAGGAAGAGAAAACTGCAGCCTTAGTTTGATCGGTACAGAGTCTCTCTTGGTTCATCACTCAAATAGTCCCCTTATATGTACTAATCGGGGCATCTGATTACATGACAGAAAGAGAAAAACAACTCCTATCTCACTTCACACTCTCTAATGCGGCATGCAAGTCCAGGGGCCCTGGCGTTGACGTGCGTCTCGTCTTCTTATCAGTTGTCCTCACTCGGCAGCTGAGTCGTCCACTTGCAACTTCACCAAATACAATAACACTCCTTTGCAATACATAGCAATCATAAACAGAAATTACTACACTATTACGTTGACTTGTGTTTCCCAAGAGGCAATTTACTTCAACACGGCAAATGTATAATAATCCTCCAAAATAATTCTTACAGTTTCAAACTAGGGTTTTACATTATGGTTAGGGTTTCAAACTAGGGTTTCAAATAAGGGTTAGGGTTTCAAACTAGGGTTTAACATTAGGGTTAGGGTTTCAAACTAGGGTTTTATATTAGGGTTTCCAAATAGGATTTCAAATAAGGGTTAGGGTTTCAAACTAGTTTTTCACATTAGGGTTAGGGTTTCAAACTAGTTTTTCAAATTAGGGTTAGTGTTTCAAACTTGGGTTTTACATTAGGGTTAGTGTTTCTAACTACGGTTTCAAATTTGGTTTGGGGTTTCAAACAAGGGTTTTACATTAGGGTAAGGGTTTCAAACTAGGGTTTTACATTAGGGTTAGAGTTTCAAACTAGGTTTTCAAATTAGGTTTGGGGTTTCAAACTTGGGTTTTACATTAGGGTTAGGGTTTCAAACTAGTTTTTTAAATTAGGGTTAGTGTTCCAAACTAGGGTTTTACATTAGGGTTAGGGTTTCAAACAAGGGTTTTACATTAGGTTTGGGGTTTCAAACTAGGGTTTTACATTAGGGTTAGTGTTTCGACCAAGGGTTTTACATTAGTGTTTTTGTTTCAAACTAGGGTTTTACATAAGGGTTAGAGTTTCAAACTAGGGTTTTAATTTAGGGTTAGGGTTTCAAACTAGGGTTTGACATTAGGGTTAGGGTTTCAAAGTAGGCTTTAACATTAGGTTTAGGATTTCAAACTATGGTTTTAAATTGGGCTTAGGGTTTCAAAGTAGGGTTTTAAATTGGGCTTAGAGTTTCAAACTAGGGTTTTACATTAGGGTTAGGGATTCAAACTAGGGTTTTTATTAGGGAAAGGGTTTCAAACTAGTTTTTCAAATTAGGGTTGGGGTTTCAAAGTAGGGTTTCAAATTAGGTTCGGGCCTTCAAACTTGGGTTTTACATTATGCTAAGGGTTTCAAACTACGATTTCAAATTAGGTTTGGGGTTTCAAACTAGGGTTTTACAATAGGTTTAGGGTTTCAAACAAGGGTTTTACATTAGGGTTAGTTTTTCAAACAAGGTTTTACATTAGGGTTAGGGTTTCACGACAACATAGAACTTTCCATTTTGAAGCTAACATTAGTGGTTAACATCAGTGCTTGCCCCTCCATTTCTGAATTTTAAAAATAGTATGCGCTTTAGTTAGCTTCTTGATCTGCTGTCATTCTGTTCCATGCATTCACAATCACCATCTACTAACAAAGACATTCGATGGTAGGGCTCGTGCTGACTTTGGTCAGAAGGGATTTGTCAGAGTCACAATAAATCCACTTATTGCGTCTACTAGTCTTTACAAAATCAGATTTGAATAAAGGCAGCTAATTTCAATGGTTACAACAAGATGACCATAAAATCCATTGATTACTGTAAGACCTGCTGTCTCGTCCAGTGTCCAGAACCGAATAAAAAAATCACATGTTGAAAATATCTTATCAGAATTGGGATTTGAACCCACATCTCCATTTGAAGACCAGAAAGCCCAAACCACTGAGGAAAGATGAATATTTTGAGTCTGGCGCATTAGACCACTCGGCCATCCTGACATGCAAAAGCATTTAAATAATGGGAAACTAAACCTGCGACAGTCTGGTCCCAGCCAAAATGCATCCAGAAGTACTTTTCAGCTGTGCGTTTTGAACCCATGCCTTCATTTGGAGGCAGAAATCCCAATTTGCTGTGGAAGGAGTCATCTTTTGTCAGGTGGCCAAGAGTACTCGTCTATGCTGAGTTGTAACAATCTGTATTTCTTGGGAAGCTAAAATCCAATAATCTGGTCAGTTAAGTACTGCTGAGTCCATACTCATGTTCAAATGAATTGACAAGACTTTAACTCGAACCTATACCTTTCTTGGAAGACCAAAAATCCCAATACACAGTGGAAGGAAGTACACCTTGTCTAGCACCTTAGAACACTTGACCAGGCTGACTTTTAAGAACTCAGCATTAACACCAGTGCCAGCCCACATGTCGCAAATAGCAACCGGAAACAGCGCCAAAAGTCCATACTCATGTTCAAAAGGAATTGACAAGACTTTTGCTTGAACCTATACCTTTCTTGGGAGACCAAAATTCCCAATACACAGTGGAAGGAAGTACACATTGTCTAGCAATTTAGAACACTTGACCAGGCTGACGCTTGAGAACGTGTGTAGTTTTGTAAACCGTTATCTAAACAAGAGCCAACATTTGGTCAAAATTTCAACAAACAATGATCCCTTATAAAAATATCACCTTAGCCAAGTCAACCCTGATGCCTTCAACAGTAGTTGTCAAGCGTGTGCCTTGTACCCATGGCTGCATTTGGTCCAAATTTGCTGAGGTACAGTATCAGTCACGCACCCTCGCCGTTTCCGGCCACTGCTGCGACACACAGGCAGCGTCCCAACACTTATACCCCCAACCCTTGCGCTTCTACTGATGGGCGAGAGCGCGCAGCTCTCTGAAATGCTTCGGAAGACTGAGACAGACACACGACACACTCGCACCCATTGACGGGAAGCGCAACCGAGGGGAACAAGGGCATAAGCACAAGGACCGGGACGCGGCCAACATGTCGGAAACAGCAACTGGAAACAGCGCGTCTGAGACACAAAGAAGTCCCGCCTCCTTTGTGGCGTATACCCCATAGCAATGCTCACATAGTTAAACAAAATAGACAAGACAGAGAGCTAAATTAAAGATACACACTCATTGTCAGCAGGATTCGGACATACGAGGGGAGACCCCAATGGATTTCTAGTCCATCGCCTTAACCACTCGGCCAAACATTTAAATGGGGCATGATGGACTGCTTGGCGGTTGAAGGAAAAGGAAAAAAAGGGGAAAAGGAAAAAAAAGGAAAAAAAAGGAAAAATTCACGGACCTGAAAGGTTATGATCATCAAGAACTTTCTTTCTGGAGTTTGCATGTTGTTTCCATGTTGCAAAAATTAATAAATTCTTTCTATCAGATGTATTTTTTTCTGTTTTGAGAAAAAAAAAAGTTTAACCAACAAGTTCCACACCCTTGCCAGGATTAGCGTGTGATACCATTACATCACAAGAGATGTTTTGTTGTTGTTGTTGTTGTTTTTTTGTAGTTACAGCAACAACTGTTTTTTTTTTTTGGGTATCATACATTACTTCCTATAAAATCTTTAGTCTGATCTGATCTGTAGGCTGTCTGGTTGTTCTTCTTCAGTAACATACACACCAGATTTTCTTCTTTAACGACAACCTTAAATATGCCCTTTTCATTTTAACACTAGTGTTTGCTCAATAGCCCAGTTGGGGCAAAGTGTAGAAAGGATCAGTATCTAATACGGTCCACAGATGGTCTCAAAGCTTTAACCGCCTAGTTTCTTGGTAAATTCTGAGAAACCAAGTCATAGACACACCTTCAACACTTCACTTCAAACCCAGACTTTAATTTGATCATAAGTCTCAATTTGCTGAGGAACCAGTCACACCTTGACATCACCATTCATAAACATATTTGAACCCAACAGAAGACAGAGAGCTAAATTCCAAAAAGCAACTCCATTGTCAAAGATTTGAACCTACACGGCGAGAACCCAATGGATTCCAAGTCCATCGCCTTAACCACTCGACCACAACAACATCAAACTTTCTCTTTCGATGTTAACTTTTATAAATGACCATATTTTGTGTACTTTAGGAAACATCCTGTACGCAAGCTAAATTTAAGCTAACCAGCTAGTTTACGAAGCCATCAGCATGGAGGGATTGAACGATGCCACCCTAACCGTTTTAAGGGGTAATGTATTACTTTTAAACATAAGCAGACATGAGGGATTTGAATTGCATGACTCAAGTCCAGAGTTGGGCATTTGACATGAGATTATATATATATATATATATATATATATATATATATATATATATATATATATATATATATATCCATCCATTTTCTTGGAGCCTATCCCAGCTGGCTTCGGGCAGTAGTCGGGGTACACCCTGCACTGGTTGCCAGCCAATCGCAGGGCACACAGAGACTGATGGCGTATCATATAATTTGTAATCTTTTGCGTGTCCAAAAAATTGAAGATGAGACTTCTTTGTGAAAAGGCTACTTGCAAGGATGATTTATTACAGAGATCTCCGGTCACACAGTTGAATATCACGTAAAGAGTGCCATCCAAGAGTGCGTGCCTCCCCCCTGAGAGACAGCCCTTTATTACAATCAGAGTTTGAAAGAAAAACGCCTCTTCTCCTCCCATCGAATAAGAAAAACAGATTGGTTCTCACAATATGCTATGTTGATCTTTCATGTGGGAACAAAACAGAATCTCAATACAGACGCTCCCCTACTTACGAACATTCGAGTTACGAACAACGGTACATACGAACATATCTGCGCGCATGTCAAAAAATGTTCGGAAAGAGATGCTGTAAGTTAGATTTTTTATTGCGCACCTTTTTCCGAGTACTGTAGTGCTTCTTTCCGCCGCTAATACCGACGCTTGGCGCTGTGAGAGCTCACCCAGCATTGGAGGCTCAGCAACGTGTCGAGGAGGAGGAAGAAGAAGAAACGCCTGTCGCTCATAGATAAAGCCATCGCACTCTTCGAGCAGCAAGACCCAAATATTGAACGTTGCACAAAGGTTGCAAATCAATTGAATGATGCCATACAGTGCTACCGCATCATTTATGATGAAAAAAGAAGAAAACTGTGCAATCGTAGTTAGATCGCTTCTTTCGGCCAGTTTCTAGTAAATCCTCCAAGGAAGATACTCATCAACCCTCATCTTCTTCTCCGCGACCCTCAACTTCTTCCTACATTGAAGTTACGGAGGAGGAAGTAACTTTTGAAGCCCATTCCAGCGACGACGAAGAACCTCTCATGATACAAAATCCTCCTCTTCCTCCTCCTCCTCCTCCATCAAATCCTTAAGCATCGAGTACATCTTCCAAAAGTAAGTTAAACTTCATTTTATTTATCTTATTACGTACATGTACATACTGTGTGTGTCTCTCGCTCTCTCTCTCTAACATACGTAGTACAGTACTGTACATATTCTCTTTAAACATAAATTATAATACAAAATATAGCACTGAAGCAACTTACGAACAAATTCACCTTACGAACGATCGCTCGGAACGTAACTCGTTCGTAAGTTGGGGAGCGTCTGTATGCCAGCTTGCACTTTCTTCATATTTTAGCCAAAACATGTTCTCAGTGTGCACTTTCTCAAAACAGAATCTCAGTAAACAGATGGAACGTTCTCAAGCAGGACACTGGAAAGGGAATTGAGACAAAAACAAGATAACAGATAGGTTAAGGTCGAGTTGTATTGAGTTTAACATTATTTCACCTGCTCTACACATCTATAACTAAATTCAACATGGTTAAAATATAAAATAAAGAAGTAAAAATGTTAATAATGTTAACATTCCCTCTGTTGGGCTTGAAAAAGGCCAAAAACTAAACATTTAAACATTTTTACCAAAAGATTCCAGCGGGATCTTCATCGTCGCAAATGGCTGGTGCAACATTAAAATAAGAGCAAATGAAAACATTCTTTTAGCAGGAGAGGAGGTCAGTCATATGTCAAGAACAATGTGATTCATTAAAAGATTTTTTCAGTGAAATAAGCATATCATATATGAAGACAATGTGTTGTGGTTATGTTCAAAGTTGTGGTGAGGGGATCCCAGAAATACCAGTTGGCATGACAGTCAATATGAGAAAGAGTGTCATGATGTAACCGCAATTAAAGATGCAATTGAAGACGCAATTGAAGACGTGTTGTCGCTTTGAGTGATGAAGTTCTTTGTTGAATGAGAAGGACGTTTGTCAGTTCCGTTTTTGTTCTTGCGTTTGTTTTTTTGTTTTTTAAGAGGGTCCTTCAGCTCTGCGATTGGCTGGCAACCAGTTCAGGGTGTACCCCGCCTACTGCCCGAAGCCAGCTGGGATAGGCTCCAGTACCCCCGCGACCCTTGTGAGGAAAAGCGGTCAAGAAAATGGATGGATGGATGGGTCCTTCAGCTTCCTTTTAGAACCCACGTCAACTGCCAGAGATGCAAGGATTGATCACCGGGATTTATCTTCCCAAGGTGTGACTCAATCTTTGTGGAATGATGCCCGGAAAAGGACACGAGACTCAATCTCCATCGAGTGATGTCCTCAGGTCGTCAGGTGGACACTGGAAGCAGGCCTGGTTTTCCAGTTGACTCGTCAGGTCGTTCCCGTTGGTGGGGGTTGAGCAGGAGGCGGACTCGGCGGGTCTGATAGGCAAGATGTGGAACGATGTGCCCCCAGTGAACTGGACCAGATTGACCTCTCCATCACCTCATCTGGGTGCATTTTCATTTAGTCACTAATAAACATACATATTCACATCCCATCTTTTTGAAAGAGCATCTGGTAGTTTTTTGTTAGTTTGGAGTTAGTAAATGTTAGTGAAGTTCTGTAGGTCCGTCCTGGGGAACAATTCTGTTTGTTGTGACATTCAATCAGAATCTAGCCTTTGGCTGAGTTTAATGATCTAAGCACATTCATTAATGCAACAATGAAAATCTTATAGCCAATTCAAATCTGATGAGGCCAATTTTGTCTACAGCTTATAAATGGGTTCTATTGTCTGATCAAATTTTCCTAGGAAACCCATATGATGGTATATAATGATTAATCAAATGTTTTACCATGATATTTACTGTTATAGATATGGTATGAATGTGCTTCCAGCCATAAAATAAATGCAACTATCACCAGCAAGTAAAACCCATAAAAATAACATCTGACCCCCAGAGCTGCTCACGTCCGGCCGGAACCGTGAGCACCCCCGGGAGAGATCCTTCAATTGTTTCGGAAATAGAACATATTCACCTTATTTTTGCCGTCTTTGCCAAAACTTACTCTCCTCCATGGTCAAAGTCCAATCATCAATTGTCCTCCTGTGAATTCATTCATTCTCACGGACTATATAATTATCACATTGAGACTAACTTATAATTCTATATTTATTTAATTCTACATAGACTGTTTGTGTGCATATCTCCCTTTGCGACGATCCACACAGACAGACCAGTAATTCCCCCATCTGAAAAAAGATCGACTCAGATCATTTTTTCAGATCAGTATATAAAAAAATAGAACTGCAGCAGTAAATAAATTGTTGCTTTAAAAAGAGGGGAATTTTTTTAAAAATTTAACCAGCAAATTCGCCAATGAGTCCCAAATCAGTTGTTTAAATTTCAAAAGAGAAATGGGCAAAATATTAGAAGACCAAATTCAACAAGCCTCAAATAACGGAAAATATAATAATTAAGATTAAAATAAATTTTATCCTATCCTTATTCACATAAGCTGTTTTCAATTTCCGAAACCACACAAAATTTACCAGTATTTTCTTTTCTACTATAAAAATAGAAATATTGTAGCTTAAGCCCATAAATTTACAAAGAACCCCCGTTTTCAGCCAACCATCAATTATTATTAAGATATGAAGTCGTCCTTCATTTATCGTTAATATTGCGGCACCCAAACGGAGCGGGGTATTAATTTTAAAAAGTTATTAGAGCCACTTTAGACAGGCCCACATCAGTTGGGTCAATAGACCACAGTGCCGCAGTTTAGTTTAGTTTTGTAGTTTTAACATGTCACCATCAAGCTTGCTAGTCCCCCTTGTTGATGTCGGTCCAAAAGCTGATTGTTCTAAAACAGACATGGAGACAAACAAATCAGATTAAATCAAATAGGCATCAAAAGTTTTAGAATATAATAAATCTGTGTGTATAAAGTGTTGCCAATCAGTTGCTTCTGTGTACGGAATGCGCCACTGTATACCTCACCACCACATCTGTCATCAAAGAGAGTGAAATGCATGCAGTCAGATACCATATTGTATGAGTGAAGGTTACGAACCCAAAGAGACCATTTTGTCCAGAAATTCTCAGCATCCCTCCAGCCGGAGGAATCAGTGTCAATCTTTGCCCAGTAGACGTCTGCAGTGGCGCATGTAGGTACCACTGGAAACTGTGTGAAGGCGGAGTTACTCGTGCAGTGATAAGTATGTCCATCTGGGAATTGAAGCGGGAGTCCGTAATGTCAGTGATTGGTTCTTCGAGACCTTTACATGTGAGTTCAGGGTCCAGTCATTGCGGAAACTGTCCACCAGGTGGCGCCAGGAACCGCTGCTGTTCATCAGGCGGCGGCAGGAACTGCTGCTGTCCAGCAGGTGGCGCCAGGTAGTGCTGATTAGGGGGAAAGGGCAGATATTGTTGTGATGATGCCCGAGTACGTAAGCCACGCCCCCTCTGCTGGTGGTAGTAGCCGCGACCATGTTGTTGATAGAAGCCGCGTCCATTTTGTTGTCTGCGGCCTCTGCTCCAGATGCCACGTGTGTCCTGTCGGCATTAATTTTTCCAGTGGCCGGCTCGACCACATTTGAAGCATTGATTTAGATCGATAAAAGGAAGTGACCGAAACATAACACAATCTCTCACAACATTAGGCAATGAAATATCAGTGGAGGGCGGAGCAACAAGGTGCTCCTCTTTGTTGTCATGTGCCTCTGCCCCAACATTATTAGGTGATGACATATCAGTAGAAAGTCGGAAGAACAAAATCCTCCTTTATTTTTTAATTAAAAAAAATATAAAAAAATAAAAAATTAAATTTTCTGAAAGTTTGCAATTAAATAATTGCTAATTATAATTCAGTATTGTTATGTTTTACAGTATTTCATTTGTTATGTTTTGCATACTTTTGTAAATAATATTTAAGATGAGATAGGACAGCTTTGCTCTAAAAATTCAGTCAGTTGGCAAGTGTCCAGTTTTCAATGAATATTCCACAAGAGCACGGTCAATGAAGGCCGCAGCCCCCTTGTCAGCTTTTGGTCAAACATCAAGTCAGAGATTATTTTTAATTACATATCACCTCAAATTATGTTAAAAATGTGACAACTCCCAGATGGCTCCCTCATGGAAAGTTCAACATTTAGTCTAGGTGTGAGAGCCAAAATGAACTTTTTATTGCTTTAAATGCGTTTTCAGCCCCTGATTGTAAACTTCAGGTCAAAATATTCAAAATGAGCAAAAGCACAATGAAATTAATGCTGGAATCATCTTCAGGATGCTAGAATACACTAAATACAGCAAAAATTTTGAGTCTACAATGTTTAGTTTAGGTGTAAGAGCCAAAATTAACTTTTTATTGCTTTAAATGCGTTTTCAGCCCCTGGTTGTACATTTAAAGTGAAAATGTCAAAATGAGCATAAGCCCAATGAAATTAATGCTGGAATCATCTTCAGGATGCTAGAATACACTGAATACTAGAGATGGGACGTTTGACACTGAGACTCCGGAGCATGTGTCAGCCGAGTGAGACAGACTGCTCGAAACAATGTATCAAAAGCCCCGATGAAACCTCCGTGATCACGTGCTGATGACGTATGCGGCTTCATGCGCGCTAATGAGATACCAGAAATTACGTAACTGATTCAATTGTTTTGGCGCGGTGTCAGCTGTTAAAAGGAGACACCGAAACAACCACTGTCTCCCCCGCGCCCACAGCCTTTTGAGAGAAAACTGACTTGAGAGAGCTTTAGGATGGAGAATTCCAATGCAAGAAAACAATCTCGTGTTTGGCAACACTTTGACGTTGTGTCACCCACAAAGGTAAGATTTTAATTATTTGGCATAATATTAAATGGTATATTATCAGCATTATCATCATCATTGTAGTGTTGTATTTACTATTGTACAGTTTTGCTAAATGGCTCACCGCAACATTTGCAATAATAAATGCTTACAGAAAATGAATTAATATTACTGTATCACTTTTAATAATGTTAAAACTTTAAAGGATTTAAAGGTCGCTGGGAATCTTGGCTGTGTTACCTACATTTAAAAATATCACATTCCCAGGGCAACAGCCTCTGGGGTCCTCTGGACAACCATGTGGGGACGCAGCGTGCTTCAAGTAGCACTGCCAATGCAATTGCAGAGGTTCAGAGGTGAGGTACTTACAGTATACATATATGATATGAAAAGTGGCACTATTGTTATGTTGTAATGAATGTAATGTTATGCTGCTGAAACCAAATTTCCATACCCACATCTGTATCCAGTGGCTCTGCAGTACCTCTCAACACCAGCATCTTCAGTCCCCCGTGAGAGGATTTTCTCAAAGGCTGGTGAAATTGTCAGCCAGAGAAGAAGACGCTTGAAGGCCAACACAATAGAGCAAATATTGTTCTTGAATAAGAACTTGTAAAACCAATAAATATAAAAAGTTGGCCACAAGCATAATTCCCTCATGTACATACTGGTATTTGCTTTATTTTCACTGTTGCACAAGCACAATTCCCTCATGTAGATATTTGGTTCACTTTATGTTCACCTTCCATGTGTGATGATGATCCTGATGATCATTAGACAGACACAAATGTAAGACTGAATGTACTGGTGTTATGTTGGAATATAAAATCAGGCGAATCACTTTGAAGATTATAGCTGCTATGACTCCAGCTGACCACCAGATGTCACCAGTACGATCTATCTTATGGGGCTTTGAAGCTTCGACTCTTTTTCCAAAGCAATCAGCCGAAAGCCTCAAAAGCGTCACAAGGCTTCATTTTCCCATCTCTACTGAATACAGCAAAAAAAAATTGAGTCAACGTTTAATTTAGGTGTGAGAGCCAAAATGAACTTTTTATTGCTTTAAATGCGTTTTCAGCCTTATTGTACATTTTAGGTTGTCAGGATGGGGGAGCTTGGGGACCCAAATATGGGAAGACAGGGCGAGGAAGCAGAGGTTCAAAAAAATGGATTTTAATTAATACAAAAGGTGTTCAAAGTTAAACTAAAAGCGCTCCAAAAGGCAGGAAGTCTAAACTACAACAAAACATGAACCAAAACATGGGGGAAAACAACAAGGCAAAACGAGCAGCATGACATGCGGAAAAACAATGAACCCACAAAGACAGAGGGGAGAAAGCAGACTAAATACACAAACACTAACGACACAACAAGACACGCCTGGGCAAGACACAAGTGGCTGAGGGCACTGATTGGATAACACGAGGAAGGGCAGGATCACACTTAACAAGATAAGGAAGACACACAAGGAAAACAGAATCTAAACATGACACAGGTGAAAATGTCAAAATCTTAGCCTACAACGTTTAGTTTAGGTGTGAGAGCCAAAATGAGCTTTTTATTGCTTTAAATAAGTTTTCAGCCCCTGATTGTACACTTAAAGTGAAAATGTCAAAATCTTCCAAATGAGCATAAGCACAATGAAATTAATGCTGGAATCATCTTCAGGATGCTAGAATACACTAAATACAGCTAAAAAAATTGAGTCTACAACGTTTAGTTTAGGTGTGAGAGCCAAAATTAACTTTTTATTGCTTTAAATGCGTTTTCAACCCCTGATTGTAAACCCCCTGTTCCGCCGGAGCTCTGCCAACGGCCAGCAACAAGCCCCGAAGAGAGGCGCTATCCCCCTGGTCCATGGAGCCCCGCCAACAGCCAGCATCAAGCCCCGAAAAGAGGCGCTCTCCCGCTGGTCCATGGCGCTCTCCCCCTGGTCCATGGAGCCCCGCCAACGGCCAGCAACAAGCCCCGAAGAGAGGCGCTCTCCCCCTGGTCCATGGAGCCCCGCCAACAGCCAGCATCAAGCCCCGAAGACAGGCGCTCTACTCCTGGTCCATGGCGCTCTTCCCCTGGTACATGGAGCACCGCCAACAGCCAGCATCAAGCCCCAAAGAGAGGCGCTCTTCCCCTGGTCCATGGCGCTCTACCCCTGGTCCATGGAGCCCCGCCAACAGCCAGCAACAAGCCCCGAAGACAGGCGCTCTCCTCCTGGTCCATGGCGCTCTCCCCCTGGTCCATGGAGCCCCGCCAACAACCAGCAACAAGCCCCGAAGAGAGGCGCTCTCCCCCTGGTCCATGGAGCACCGCCAACAGCCAGCACCAAGCCCAGCAAAATAAAAAAATAAAAGTGAGCTAATGTAAATAAGAAAGGAACAATTTGGCAAGGAAAGGAAAGGTTTGGCTTGCCAAATCTGTGAGATGTTTGAAATGTAAGTTGCACCAGCAATATGTCAAATTGGTCATAAAACTGCAACTTCCTGGAGTGAATTGGAGGGAAGATCGGTTTGAAGAAAGAAGAAGGAAAAACTGCTCCAGAAACAAGACAAAAATAACAATTATGAAAAATTGTTCAGCAGTTGGACGCGCGCGCCACAGCTCGTCTCAGGTACGTTCTGCCCCAATCGGAGTTGTCCTGTCGGCGCACGGGGAGATCCGCGTCTCAACTGGCCAATCACCTGAAGCCGAAATTCGCTGCGTGTCTGCGTCCCAAGGGAGAATCAGCCGTTGGACCCACTCTCGCCACGATGGGAAATCGGAGACCAGGTGCACGCACTGGAATTGCGCGTGTCTCTTCAACTGTAGTGCCTGGGTCCCAAAAGGGGTCACGGAAAGTTTTGTCGGCGGCTGTATTGCCGACGTAGACGACCACACAAAAAAGAAAATATGAAAAATGAAATAAAAACAAACAAGGTGTCCGTCTGCCAGTGTGGACGCGTGCCGGCTGCTTTACACTACCTCCAAGCACAATCGCCAAGTCCAAGACACTTGGTAGTTTCTTGGAAAAAAGAAAAATTGCCACGTGGAAGTTCTTTCGTCTTTTCTGGCCAGACAAACGGGGGGGGGGGGGGGTGTGGAAGTGGTAGGAACAGTGGCAGAAGACGAGAGAGAGAACAATAGTCCGTGGCCACTTTTAAAGGTTGAGGTGTGGACTAGGAAAGGAGAGGAGAATCGCCCCTCAACTTTAACTCGACTGAACTCCAAGACTTCTTAAATTCCAAATTATTTAAAGAATTAATAACTAACAATTAAAATTTGGTCGCACGCACGCACACACGCACGCACGCACAAACACACATACAAAAAAAAAAAAAAGGGAGAACAATGATGATGACATTTCAAATGATCAATACTGAGATCTCCCAAGAAAAAAAAAACAAAAAAAAAACATGTTATCGTTACACATATCGATTAATCCTGCAGCACAAGGTAATTTCGTTCTTTGCGGAGTAACTAAGAACTCTCTTGTGAAGTTGACATACAGATGAAATTCTTTTCCAAACACAAACAAAACATTCATGGTGTAAAACATTCAGTTGTGCGTACATTCACTTGTATGTGATGAATTCTTTTTTTTTTTCATGTGAAATGTGTAAGATTGCTTTGTGTGTCATAGGAGTTCCAAGTGAGGGCAGTTTCGACCGTCCCCGCTTGAAGGCGCTGTGGTCACATGTAACTTTCAAAAACGCTGGAATGTAGCCATCTGAGTTTACTTAAAAAACTGGTATGATTTATCTGTCGTGTTAATCTCCCACCTCCACAGGGGAGAGGATGGAGCCTCCGATAAGACACTTTAGCACCATAGACTCGTGGTTCTGGCGGGTGAAAAGTAAACATTCAGATCCTGATAGAGCTGGGTGAGGATGATTGAAAAGGGTAGAAGTCACATTTTGACCTTTTCTGGCAAGGGTGAAATCGGGTGGAAGCTTATCTCTCCCAGATTTCACCTTGCACATAATATCAAGAGTGAAAAAAAAAAGTAAAATCCCCCCTTTTGGCAAGAGAAATTAATCTTCAGGATGTCCGGGTTGCAAAGTCCAAACGATCTGTGGCAGGGTTCTAGCCACGTTCAGCTGTCAGTAGTCCCAGTCACGCTCCCCTGCAACGACCAAGACATACCACTGGTGCAAGTTTCCCCTACCATCTGCAGGGCTGTTTGTGTGCAGTGTATGTCGGTGTGTTGTCAGTGTCCATCTATGTGTATTCAGTTACTAGGTGTGCCTTACTAGGTACTATACTAGCTACTAGGGAACGCGGGTCCCGGAAACAGGCACGGGCCTGAGACAGACGCAAAAGAGCCGCTAACTTATCCTAAGCTATTATCAAATCATGAGTAACTTGAGAACTAAAACCTGACAAGTTGAGAAAAAAATAAAGAGGGGGAAAAGCTTTTGCCTTCTTAAATCCCTAAAACCCAGCACTATGCTACGACTAACTCTCTTGTGAAGACGGGGAGGCTGCATCAGGCACCTGGATGTCAAGGAGAATCTCTTCGCCAGGTTGTCCTGATTGATCCTCCACCAGGGGTGATCGGTTACGGTGAAATATCCTAGGTCGGTTAACGCAACAGTCTAGTACTTGATAGCTAAGCCTGTGCAACTTCCGGTAGAGTAAGTAGGCCACACCGAAGGTTAGGAGATACCCGAGAATAACAAAGGCTACCAGGGCATTATCGGCTGTAGACCAGGACTGAGAAAGAGAGGGCAGGGGGGCTTGGGCCGCGGTGCGAATAGCCTGTAAGGTGTCATTGACGACGGTCAAATATATGGCCTGCGTTCCCTCGACTTGAATCCAGTCGTATACTTGGGGATAAAATTTTAGCTGGTCGTGGGTAAGGAAGTCGGGCACTTCAATTTCGGTCTGATAAATTTCCGGTGCCAAATGATACAGGGCCACGTTATCAACATGCAAAATGGCGTCACGAGGAACATCAATCCACATAGTTTCATTGAATAGATTGATTCTAATAGTAGTATCGTGTTGATCGTAGCTCAGGGTGGCGGTCAAGGCGGGTTTTTAACCAGCCACCGCGAGCCAATAGTCTCAGCGCGAGTCGTAGTCATTTGGTATTGAGGCGTGGCCTCGGCTTTACATTTCGATCCTTTCTTCAAGGGCTTAAGGCCGCAGATCCCATCCGTTATATCCCGAAAGAATGGCTTACTGGGGCACAGGTAGTGGATGTCTTTGGTACGAGTGCACATCTGCAAATTTGGGGCCAGATAGAGGGTAGGACTGGAGTCGTGATAGGCAATCACTTGGGGTATCAACCCTTACGTAAGTATCTCCTTGCCGCGCGCCCACGTTGATGAAATCTTTCAGGTGGTAGATGTTACGTGCATCTATAATCGGCAGAGTAATAATAAAAGCCACTTCATAGTTTTCGAGTTTAACGTGTAGTACCGTGGCGCTTCCTAACGAAAACGCGAGGTGGGTTTGAATTGGGGTAGCTGAAATAGCTAAAGCTAGGGACAGGATCTCTTGGACCAATTGTAATGGTACCAAGTACGGGGGAATTTTTTCCATAGAAAGTTGGTCCACAGATTAACTAATTTATCGCAGCATGTCATTCATAAGCATCATAACGCCTTGTACGTAGGCCATGTCCTTTTGGATCACGGTTGCCAACATTTTCACGGCTGATTCCCCCTTGGGACGCAGACACGCAGCGAATTTCGGCTTCAGGTGATTGGCCAGCTGAGACGCGGATCTCCCCTGTACGCCGAGAGGACAACTCCGGTTGGGGCCGAACGCACCTGAGCCGAGCTGTGGTGCGCGCGTCCAACTGCTGAACAATTTTTCATAATTTTTATTTTTGCCTTGTTTTTGAAGCAGTTTTCCTTCTTCTTTCTTCAAACCGATCTTCCCTCCAATTCACTCCAGTAAGTTGCAGTTTTATGACCAATTTGACATATCGCTGGTGCAACTTCCATTTCAAACATCTCACAGATTTGGCAAGTCAAACCTTTCCTTTCTACCTTGTTAAATTGTTCCTTTCTTATTTACATTAGCTCACTTTTATTTTGTTTTATTATTTTTATCCACCGTATGATAGTTAGGTAGACAGTATTGTGATTCTGTATGTGTGAACGTAGTGAACAAATGCATGTTAAAAAATAATAATAATCTAGTTCAGTCTCAATCGTGCTTGTGTCCGAGTGGATTAGTAATTCTTTAGTAATACACAGAACCACAAATTTTGAATGTGGAAACTTCAGATTATAATTAACTCTTTGACTGCCAAAAACGTTAAATAACGTTTAGTAAAATCCTACGGAGGAGCGCCAAAGACGTTAAAAGACGTTCACCAAGTTTGTTTTTGTTTTTTTTAGATGCGGACATTCAATCGGACGACGAAGAGTGCCCCGAGTCCAATGCATATTCATCGGAGGAGTGGGTACAGTTTGATCACGGAGAAGACACTGGTTATGGACTACGATGCCACCATGAATGGAGTGGATAAGATGGATCAACCACCTGGTATAGGAACTGAAGGACATGAGGAAGCCAGACGTAACACCACCGTAATGTCACCGTATCATGATCCTGAGAGTAGACTTGATGGCAACATGGCCAAACACACACTGCAATATTACTTGCTATTCCCCGGAAAAAAAGACAGCAAAAAAGTGGAGCGTCTGCAATCGCAGTGAAACTAATCTGTTGTGCAAATCCTGCTGCGTCCCCTTGCACGCAGGGGAGTGTTACAAAAAGAAAAACTGTATTTGAAACATACACACAATTGGAAATAGTACCACGGTTGCACACATTTGTACAATGTTGAATGTAAATAAACGTATTTTGCTATCAAAAAACACTTTTTCATTGTTGGTGGTAGTGTTTTACAGAAGTAAAGCACTGTTTAGGTGTTTGTGGCATCATTCATGGAAAAAAAAGGTGTCAAATTCACTAGAGTGCATGAAATAATATCGTTTCACAAAAAGCTTGATTTCTCCGTATTTTGTTTCAAAACAGAGCATTTGGGTGTAACTAACCATTTTCTATTGTTGATTACTGAAAAACGGAATAAGATAGAAACAATCTTTTTTTTCTGATGAAAGATGAGAGTCCAATCTTTCATTTGGTAGTATGTGTGTTTCCATAGTCCAAACACAAAATTTTCTGTGGACCTTGAAAGATCAGTCAAAATGCTTAAATCGGCTGGCACCCACGGCATCCCTTTTCTGAAAACGTCTGGCAGTCAAAGAGTTAAATAAATGAGAATTGGGATTTTATTCATTGTGTTTCTCCAACCTGAAAGTAAACAGAACGTGGTGCCCCTATAAGCGATTGGAGAAAATTACGACGTCCTCAAGCGCTGATCAAATTACTAATTCGTCCAAAAGACAACATCAATTATTGCTACAGAGGTAAATCTGTCAAAATCTTCAAAATGAACATGTGCACAATGAAATGCCTTCTAAAATCACATTCAGAATACTAAAATACACTAAATAGAGCAAGAATTATGAGTCCACAATGTTTGGTTTAGGTATGACAGAAAATATTAACTTTTTATTGCTTTAAAAGTGTTTTCAGATCCTGGTTGGATGTTTGAGGTGAATCTGTCAAAATCTTCAATATGAACATATACACAATTAAATAAATGCTAAAATCATATTTAGAACACTAAATAGAGCAAGAATTGTGAGTCCACAATGTTTGGTTTAGGTGAGAGTCAAGATTCACTTTTTATTGCTTTAAATGTGTTTTCAGGCGCTACATTTTATATTTAAGGTGAAAAAATCTAAATCTTTAAAATGAACATGTACACAATGAAATGCATGCTAAAATCATATTCAAGATGCTAAAATACACTAAAAAGAGCAAGAAGTGTGAGTCCACAATATTTGGTTTAGGTATGAGAGCCAAGATTAACATTTTATTGCTTTAAATATGTTTTCAGCTCCTGGTTGTATATTTGAGGTAAACCTGTCAAAATCTTCCAAATGAACATGTGCACAATGAAATGCACTCTAGAATCATATTCAGGATGCTAAAATACACTAAACTCAGCAATAATTTAGAGTCCACAATGTTTGGTTTAGGTGTGAGAACCAAGATTAACTTTATATTGCTTA
Source organism: Vanacampus margaritifer (assembly GCF_051991255.1). Lineage (NCBI taxonomy): Eukaryota > Metazoa > Chordata > Actinopteri > Syngnathiformes > Syngnathidae > Vanacampus > Vanacampus margaritifer. The sequence goes on along the minus strand of NC_135432.1, from coordinate 40,048,905 downwards.
AAATGCGTTTTCAGTCCTTGATTGAGGTGAAATAGTCAAAATCTTCAACATGAACATGTACACAATCATATTCAGGATGCTAAAATACACTAAATAGAGCAAGAATTTGGAGACCACAACGTTTGGTTTAGGTATGAGAGCAAAGATTTACTTTTTATTGCTTTAAATGTGTTTTCAGCTCCTGGTTGGATATTTGAGGTGAATCTGTAACAATCTTCAAAATGAACATGTGCAAAATGAAATGCATAATATAATTATATTCAGGATGCTCAAATACACTAAATAGACCAAGAATATGGAGTCCACAATATTTGGTTTACTTGTAAAAGCCAATATTGACTTTTTATTGCTATAATTGTGTTTTCAGCTCCTGGTTGTAATTTTAAGGTGAATCTTCAAAAATCTTCCAGATTAACATGTGCACAATGAAATGCATGCTAGAATCACATTCATGATGCTAAAATACACCTAAATTAGCAAGAATTTGGAATCTACAACATTTGGTTTAGGTGTGAGAGCCAAGATTTAGTTTTTATTGCTTTAAATATGTTTTCAACTCCTGTTTGTATATTTGAGGTAAATTTGTCAAAATCTTCAAAATGAACATGTGCACAATAAAATGCTGGCTAGAATCACATTTAGGATTCCTAATTACACTAAATACAGCAAGATTTTGGAGTCCACAACGTTTGGTTTAGGTTTGAGAGCCAAGATTAATTTAAGATTGCTTTAAATGTGTTTTCAGCTCATGATTGTATATTTGAGTTGAATCTGTCCAAATCTTTAAAATGAACATGTGCGCAATAAAATGCAAGCCAGAATCACATTCAGAATGCTTGAATACACAAAATAGAGCAATAATTTGAAAGTCCGCAACATTTTGTTTAGGTTTGAAAGCCAATATTAACTTGCTTTAAATATGTGTTCTGCTTCTGATTGTGTATTTGAGCTGACTCTGTCCAAATTTTCAAAAATAGCATGTGCACAATGAAATGCATACTAGAATTATATTCAGGGTGCTAAAACCCTAACCACATAGAATATGGAGTCCACAACGTTTGGTTTAGGTGTGAGAGCCAAGATTAACTTTTTATTGCTTAAAACGCATTTTTAACCCCTGATTGAGGTGAAATGGTCAAAATCTTCCAAATGAACATGTACATGATGAAATGCATGCTAGAATCATATTCAAGATGCTAAAATATACTAAATAGAGCAATAATTTGTAGTCCACAATGTTTGGTTTAGGTATGAGAGCAAAGATTAACTTTTTATTGCTTTAAATGTGTTTTCAGTTCCTGGTTGTATATTTGAGATGAATCTGTCAAATTCTTCTAAATGAACATGTGCAAAATGAAATGCATAATATAATTATATTCAGGAAACTAAAATACAATAAATAGACCAAGAATGTGTTTTCTGCTCCTAGTTGTATATTTAAGGTGAATCTGTATAAATCTTCGAAATGAACATGTGCACAATGAAATGCACTCTAGAATCATATTCAGAATGCTAAAATACACTAAATTCAGCAAGAAGTTGGTGTCCACAATGTTTGGTTTAGGTGTGAAAGCCAAGATGGAATTTGTATTGCTTTAAATGTGTTTTCAGCACCTGATTGAGGTGAAATAGTCAAAATCTTCAAAATTAACATGTACACAATATATTGCATGATACAATTATTTCAGTATGGTAAAATACACTAAATAGAGCAAGAATTTGGAGTCCACACAGTTTGGTTGAGGTGTGAGAGCCAAATTTAACTTTTTAATACTTTAAATGTGTTTTCAGCTCCTAATTGTGTATTTCAGTTGTGTCAGTCAAAATCTTCAAAATGAACATGTGCACAATGAAATGCATACTAGAATTATATTCAGGATGCTAAAATACACTAAATACAGCAAAAATTTGGAGTCCACAATGTTTGGTTTAGGTGTGAGAGCCAAAATTATCTTTTTATTGCTGAAATTGCAATTTCAGCCCCTGATTGAGATTAATTGGTCAAAATCTTTAAAATTAATATGTCCACGATGAAATGCATGCTAGAATCATATTCAGGATGCTAAAATACACTAAATAGAGCAAGAATTGTAAATCATCAACGTTTGGTTTAGGTGTGAAAGCCAAGATTTTCTTGTGTGTTTTCAGCTCCAGGTTGTATATTTGAGGTGAATCTGTCCAAATCTTCAAAATGTGCACAGTAAAATGCATGCTAGAATCATATTCAGGATGCTCAAATACACTAAATACAGCAAGAATTTGGAGTTCACGAAGTTTGGTTTAGGCGTGAGAGACATGATTAACTTTTTATTGCTTTAAATGTGTTTTCAGCTCGATTGAAGTGAATTATTTAAAATCTTCAAAATGAACTTGTTCATGGTTTGTAAGCGAAAAGATTAACCTTTTGTTGCTTTAGAATGTCTTTTGATGAGTTTTCGTCAAAAATTTTATTGATTTTGCAGAACGTCATTTAACGTCTTTGGCAGTAAAAGAGTTAAAAACAAACTAAAATCCAGCCCACATAAACCTAAACGCTGCAGGGTGCATCGGGCTAATGGTCTCCACAGAACATCCTTGGGGCCAGTCAGGAGCCTTTGTATAAACTGGAGTCTAAAAGCAGCGCCCCTGCTGGCCAAATGCACCAAGCCCTGCCCCCCCTCTTCTATAGGGAGGAAAAGGATGCTCTGTGGAACCCAGTGCCTCCTGCCCCCCCAAAAGAAATCAATTAAAATGCGCTGTAACTCTTCCAGGAGAGAGGCTGGAGGGTCCAAGACCATTAGTTTGTGCCACAAAGAAGACGAAACTAGGTTGTTGACGATGAGGGTTCTGCCCCTGTATGACATTTTTGGCAGTAACCATTTCCACCGTTTTAACCTCACCCTCACCGTCTCCAACACATTATCCCAGTTTTTCTTTTTGTAGGTCTCATCCCCCAAAAAGATGCCCAGATATTTAAAACCTCCAATTTTCCATTCCAGTTCGCCCGGCAATTTCAGCTTGTCCTTCAGCTCCTCTCCCACAATGAGAGCCTCGCTCTTCCCCCAGTTTACACGCGAAGACGAAATAAAACCAAACTCTGTCACAACCTTTTTTAAAGTATCAATGTCCTCTTGTGACTTAGTTAAAACCACTACATCATCGGCATAGGCAGACAGTTTGAAAGACATACAACACTGGGGGATGTACACACCGTTTAAAGTTTCCCTTAACTTGTGGAGCAGAGGCTCTATGGACAGAGAATAAAGCATCCCAGAGAGAGAGCAGCCCTGCCTCACCCCCCTCCGGACGTCGAAGGGGGCACTCAGACCACCATTTATTTTAAGAACGCTCTCAATGTCACAATAAAACACCCGGATCATGGCTGTAAAGTCAGGGTTGAAACCAAAGGCACCCATGGTTTGCCACAGGTACTGGTGTTCAACCCTGTCAAAAGCCTGGTCTATGGAAATAAAACCAGTCTCAAGAGCCAAGGAATCGCAGTGTTCCAAATAATCCCGAATTAGATTTATATTGTCACTAATGAGCCTGACCGGCACGCAATAGGTCTGATCAGGGTGGATAATGGACGACATCACCTCAGCCTAAAGGCCAGCGCTTTGGACAAGATTTTGTAATCTGCGCACAGCAAGGACACAGGCCTCCAGTTCTTAATGTCCTGCAGGTCTCCCTTCTTCGGTAGCAGGGTGATGATGGCCCTCCTGCAGCTCAACGGGAGTTTCCCCTTTTTGATGCTGTCGTTCATCACGGCAAGCAAGTCTGGTCCGACAATCGGCCAGAAGGACTTGTAAATGTCCACCGAAAGGCCATCAATGCCAGGAGCCCTGCCACACTGCAGGCTCCCCAGGGCAGCTTCCAGCTCCTCGAGCCTCACCGGTGCCGCCAACTGGGGGGTTTGCTCCTGGCTCACCTGAGGGAGACCGCTTAAAAATTTGCTGTGTGTCTCTGGATTACTTGACCACTCATTCCTATAAAGGTCTCTGTAGAAACCGGCAGCATATTTCCTAATCCCAGAAGAATCTGAGACTTCAGAACGGTTACCCATGCGTAAGCAATGAATGATCTTCCTTTGTCCATTTTTCTTCTCAAGCCCAAAGAAAAACTGAGAGGGGGCATCCATCTGCGAGATGTTCATAAAACGCGACCTGTGCAGAAACCCCTAGCAGGCTGGCCAGCGCCGACTGTTTGGACTTGAGGGAGTCTAAAAGCCCTTGATTTCCAGTAGAAGCAGCTAAAGACTGTAACTCCTCTACCTGTCTCTCCAGACCCCTTACAGTCCGGGTCAACTCACCCGTGGCAAAGCGAGTGAAATTCTGGCACAGTTGTCTGGTCTGAGTTTTTCCGTAATCCCACCATTGCTGGATTGTGGGAAAATTGGGTCTGCTCTCTCTGTGGGATAACCCAAAAAACTTAAAAGCTGTTTTAAAAGCCTGATTATTCAAAAGAGCTGTGTTAAAATGCTAATAGGCACTACGTAAGCGAATGTTCTGAATAAAAACGGAACAAGAAACAAGAAAATGATCGCTAAAACCAACAGGCCGAATCGAGCACCTTTTAAAAATATTCAAAAGGTAACTAAAACAGTAAAAGCGATCAAGTCTGGCGAGGGATAAATAATTCTCATTCCTATGGCTCGATGTGTACTGTTGTGTGTCATGATGAAAAACTCTCCATAGGTCAGCCAGCTTGTGGTCTTTAATGAGCTGTCTGAGTCTGTGAGACAACCCAGGGTGTGGCTCAGGATGATTCCTGTCCAGAGCGGGATTTTCAGTGCAATTAAAATCGCCGCCTAAAAACACGAAATCACCACGACACACTTTAAGAGCATCACCTAACTTATCCAACAACGTGATCCTCTCCAACCCTCTGGTTGGAGCATAGGCGTTTAAAAATACTACCTTAACATTTTCATACAAAGCTATAACTTTCAGCAAAAAAACCTGGAATAATTTCCTCTACACTAAAGGAAGCCGGCAAAAAATTCTGAGCTAATAAAATACCAACTCCACCACTGGCACTGGAACCATGGCTCAGAATTATCTCCCCCTTAAAATCTATTTCCCATTCACAGACATTGTTGTCAGTGCTGTGCGTTTCTTGAAGAAACAACACATTCAGTCTATTCAATTCCATTATCTTAAAAAGAGCAGCTCTTTTGAAATCAGCCCGGGCACCATTCACGTTCAGAGTTCCCATATTAAAATCACACATAAATGGGAAAATAAATAGCGACCCATTAAAACAACACAGCATTGACAAAAACAACAATAAAAGGAGATTAATCCCCAATTTCATCATTGTGCAATTCATCTTTGGCATTCACTATGCTCTTTCTGAGCCGATAAATTTCTTGGTCGGTGAGCACTTCCCCAAGCCTTCGTGAAAGAGGCTTTGCGGACTTAATAAAAAGCCTGAAATCGGGAAAATGCTCAGATACGGCGGTTTGCCGCACCCCTTTTGTTTCTTCAAGAAACCTCTTTATCATTTCAACAGAGTAGGGTACATCGTTGTCATCCTGTGTAAAATCACATTCACTTTCAGTCGTTTTTCTATTTTTAACCATACCTTTCACCAGAACATTAAGTTTTCTCTTTTGTGACACTTTCAGTAATGTGTCATCATCATCCATTCCCTCATCACCCACATCAGCCATGTTTTCATTCACAAACACATTATCACACGGTCGTAGAATGACGGCGTTCGTTCCCTTTTTTTCTTTTATCGATCCCTCTATTACGTTATCGGTTTGTAGCTCCTGTCGAATCCACTGCGGCCCCACCCACCACCAGCACCGCATCAACCGAACCCGCCAACCCCGCCGTCGCCGTCACCGGGGCAACCGGAGCCGACGGACCGGCCAACACCGGAGCCCCCGGAGCCGACGGATGCGGCGCCGCCCCTTCGGCCGCCGCCGCATCCCCGGGTGGGGGGGCGCTCCTGTCCGGAGCGGACGCCTTCCGCTCCGGACAGGAGCGAACTAAGTGCCCCTCCGCACCGCACCCAAAACACTTCATGTGTTCGGTAGAGACAAACACCATATACGGGAAATTTTCAACTTTAACTCTTTCACTGCCACTGACGTTTAAAGACGTCAAGTAAAAACCTACGCTTCACTGCCAATGACGTCAAAAGACGTCATCCAATGATTTTTTTATTTTTTTTTGAAACGGGTAGAGGAAACCCTCCCGCATGTCTGGTCAAAGTTTCAAGTCTGTCTGTTGTGCCTAAGGACTATTTTTGGCCCCTAGAGGGCAGCGATGACTCTCTTTTGACAAGATCGGGTGGGGCGTCAGTAGTATAAAAGGCCAGGCGGGGCTAGAGCGTCGAGGAGTAGGCGAGAGTTGAGAAGAGACGAAAAATGGCGACCGACGGTAAGAAGCAGACCACGCTTGATCGATTTTTTGGAAAAGGAGAAGCATCAACCAGTGCTAAAGTGCACCATTATGATGACCGCGATGATGATGGTGATAAGGAGGTTGACGCCGAAGCTGCAGCGTTGACGCGGCGGCAGCTTCGTTCACGTCCTCAGGCCTCAGAGGCTAGCGGTGCTAGCGCCGGAAAACGTCGTGCACGACCGAGCACTTCTGCACGCGAGGACGTTCAATCCGACGAAGGTGATGATGATGGCGACAATGAGGTTGATGCCGAAGTTGCAGCGTTGACGCGGCGGCAGCTTCGACCGCGTGTTAAGGCCTCGGAGGCTAGCGGTGCTAGCGCCGGAAAACGTGGTGCACGACCGAGCACTTCTCCGCACGAGGACGTTCAATCGGACGACGACGAAGAGTATCCTGAGTCCGATGGATATTCTTCGGAGGAGTGGGTACAGTCTGACCACGGAGAAAGTGATTCGGACAGTATTTCATCCGCAGAAGACGTCGAAGGTAAGCACAAACTTGCTATGAGATACTTTTCTAGCACGCTGCTAGCACCTCGTGTAACGTGAATGTGCATTCATAGATCGTGGATCGTGCTCACAGCGACGTCCCACTGCAAAGACGACAAAGAGAGGTATAAAAAAAGTGTTTTCAATACACCGCAACAACAAAAGAAAACGCTCTTTCGATATTATTGTAATTGTATATATTTCTTTCAGCTGCAGCTCAGAGTGACGCTCCTCGGAGTGAGCAGAATAAAGGTCCATCAACCAGTGGATCCAAGAAAAAACGTAAATATATATATTTATATATATATATTGCATCACACTGATCTAAAATGAATATTATATGATATTGAAATGTATATTTGCAGATCCCCAAAAATCTGGCTGGCATGAAGCAGGCTGGCAGCCAAACTCCTTCCCCTTCACTGTGGAGCCAGGACCAAGAGGTGCCGCAGCAGAGCTGAATTCAACCCGGCCAGTTGACTTCCTGCAGCTCTTCATCACAGACGAACTTCTGCAGCACATTGCTGATCAGACAAACTTATTTGCACGTCAGTCAATGCAAAAACGGGCTGAAAGTCTGCCACACTGCAGGAGTCGTGCTTGGAAGCCGGTGTCTGTGTCTGAGCTCAAAACGTTTTTTGCACTCCAATTCCTTACTGGGTATATAAACAAGCCCAGTATCGAAATGTATTGGACTCAGGACGAAATAGAGACGACACCATTCTTCAGTCGCGCAATGCCTCGAAACCGCTTCCAGCTCATCTGGAGTTTCCTGCACTTCAACGACAACGAGACGGCACACAGTTCAGACGACAAACTATTTAAAATTCGTCCTGTGTTCAATCACGTTGTAAACAAGTTCAAGGAACTGTTTCAACCGGGCAAGAATATTTGTATTGATGAGGGAATGATGAGTTTCCAGGGACGTCTTTCTTTCAAAGTGTACAACCCCCAAAAGCCGGTCAAATATGGGATCAAATCATATATTTTGTGTGACTCCCAAACCGGCTATTGTTTCAATATGCAACCCTATGTTGGCATTAGTTGTTCTCTCCCCGATACAGTGTTCAACTTACTGGATCGTCTGCCAGGAAATGGGTACACACTATTCATGGACAATTTTTATAACTCTATTGCTTTGTGTGAACGTCTCCTGGCAGCGCGCACCAATGTTTGTGGAACGCTGAGGAAGAACAGGGGTGAACCCAGTGAGATAACGTGCCTAACCAACACTGGCCTTGGGGTGGGGGGGAAACTGGTAAGGCACAACACAAATGTTTTAATTGTGGCATGGCAGGACAAACGTTTGTTGAGGATGGTGACAACGTTTCACAAAGATGAAATGCGGACAGTGGAGGTGTGGCGGAAGGCACAAAAAAAAAAAGTGCCTTTCGAAAAACCAATTTGTGTTGTAGACTACAATTCCAAGATGAATGGAGTGGACAAGATGGATCAAAACATCTCGTACCACCCATTCACACGGAAAACGTTGAAGTGGCACAAAAAGTTTGCTGCGTATCTTTTCCAAATATGCATGTTCAATGCTTACATATTGTACAAAAAAAAAAATGGGACGAGTCAACCTTTTTTGGAGTTCATCCAGCAGGTGGTGAGAGGGCGGCTGTTGCCACAAGACCAGGAGGAAGTTGGGATGGAAGAGCATGAGGAAGCCAGACAAAGTACCAGGTCACCGTATTTTGATCCTGAAAGCCGACTTGATGGTAACATGGCCAAACACACGCTGGAACACATGCCTGCTACTTCCCGGAAAAAAAAGCCAGCAAGAAGGTGTCGGGTCTGCATGCGAAGGGGCATTCGCAGTGAGACAAGGCTGTGGTGCAAATCTTGCAGTGTCCCCTTGCACGCAGGCGAGTGTTACACTGTTTACCACACAAAAGTAAAATTTATGTAGTTCAAACATCCACACAATTGTAAATAATCACACATGCACTGTTGTACACCTTTGTAAATAGTTTGTCAAATTGTTAGTTTTCTATGTAAATAAACTGTTTTTTTTGTTATAAAAAAAGACTTTTTCATTGTTGGTGGTACTGTTTTATAGAAGTAAAGCACTATTTAGGTGTTTGTGGCATCATTCATGGACAAAAAGAAGTGTACAATTCACTGAAGTGCATGAAATAACATCGTTTCACAAAAAGCCGTTTTTCTCCACTTTTTGTTTCAAAACAGAGAATTTCGGTGAAAGTTACCATTTTCTATTGTTGATTACTGAAGAACGGAATAAGCTAGAAACAAACTTTTTTTTCTGATGAAAGATGAGAGTCCAATCTTTCATTTGGTAGTATGTGTGTTTCCATAGTCCAAACACAACATTTTCTGTGGACCTTGAAAGATCACTCAAAATGCTTAAATCGGCTGGCAGTGGGGACAACCCGTTTCGGAAAACGTCTGGCAGTGAAAGAGTTAAAAGTGCATGTCAGGTTCAGCTCGCCCGTCGTGTCTTTAAGCACCATGTGCACCTGTCTCCGGTGACACACAACGTGCTTAAGTTGCGGGGACTTGCAGCCCAAAGACACCATTTTTATCGGTGAAACGAGTTGACCAAATCTCGACAGCTCTTTAGCGAGCACCTCATTTTTAATGAACGGTGGAGCATTCGAGATCGTTACCTTCCTTGCAGGGCTCACAAGGGGGAGAACAGGTGTGAAGGTGTCGCCAATCACTACACCGCTCTCAACCACCTGGCCCACCTTGTTAGTGTCATCAAGAAATATAACGATTCGCTCCATTCATTCGGGACGCAGATTTAATACTGCTGTATCCCACCACCTTCCCCACGGCCATTCCTGCCTCCTCCACGAGCAGCCCACTGCCGGCAACAGCTTAACTGCGTGCCGGCGAGTGAGACGCTCGAACTCGGCAGCGGGCGTTTCCGCCACCGGCATGTTGCAAAGAAAAGCAGAATTACAGACATCTTTTTAAAAAGTGACTGCACTGCTGAACTCTTTGGTCTGAAGATCCACCACCGAAAAACAAACACCGACACTAACCACTAAGTTTTACAAAAAAACACTACAAGATAAAGAAAAAAACTATTATACATAAATATCAAAAAAGAGATGAAAAAACACCAAAAAACGCTCAAAAAGTTTTCGCACTTCTCCCTCTCTCTAACCCTCCCACTCCTCACAGAAGAAGAAGAAGATTGATTTGATTTGATTTTGAAAAAATACATTTATTTGCCGCTCTTATTTACATTATTTTCCTAAACACACAGGTCGGCAAAGAACAATTCAATAAATAGACAAAAAAATAAAATGCTTTCACAGCAGAACATCTCTAAAACACAGCACCTCTTCATTCACATCGCACAGAAGATTTGATTTTGATTTTGAAAAAATACATTTATTTGCCGCTCTTATTTACATTATTTTCCTAAACACACAGGTCGGCAAAAAACAATTCAATAAATAGACCAAAAAATAAAATGCTTTCACAGCAGAACATCACTAAAACACAGCACCTCTTCATTCACATCGCACAGTGCCCCGTTAACAGTCCACACGTCACAAAAACTCTCCAGATCTCCTGCTCTCTTGTAAAAACTAAAATCAATAAAAAGTCTGGACTTTATCAACTTTTTACACAGAACCGTGGGATCAACTTCTGCCCCATCGTCAACTTTCCTTTTTCGGGACAACCACACACCCATCTTGGCCTGGCTCAAAACAAAGTTTAAAACACGGCTTTCCCTCTTGATCTGGCCCTTGTGGTTAAAACCATAAATAAAACAGTGCTTGTGAAAAGCTACTTTACATAGAGTAAAAACCCTATCGACAAAATCAAAAACATATCGTAAACGCTCGCATTGATAGAAACAGTGAAATACTGTTTCCCTGTGCCCACAGAAGGGGCAGGTATCCGCAACGGCTGGATTTATCGCGGATATATGGGAGTTCACGGCCACGATGCCGTGGAGGACCCGCCACTGAACATCACCGTGTTTCTTGACCACTGGGGCCTTGTATAAGGTGCCCCAAGCTGGCTTCAGTTTATCGTCTATGACTCTCCTCCATGGAGTGTCCAAGCGTCCGGTAAGTTTGTTTCTGTGTAGGGTCTTGACCATTGTTCGGTAAAATTGTTTTCCGGGCGCGGCTCCCAAAGAAACTGCTGGAATGTTCTCCAGCAGGGGGCCGCCGCAGTCACCCAAGTCTGGGAGCAGGCCGATGTGGGGGAAGCCGTCCTCTGGGTTCGGCGTTAGGGAACCACTGCCATACAGACTGAGGAGGGAGCGCTCATGTCCAGCCAGTCTTCTTTTCCAGTGGTTCAGCAGCTGTGCAACGACCCTCACTGAATGTAGCCCCAGAACGGAGGCCAGCGGAGCGGGGTCCTCGAGACTAGGACCGGTCAGCTCCACCACTCTGCCAAGCGTTGTGACCCCTGCAGCTTGAAGGGTCTTGGACAGAGTCGCTCCCCCCCAGCTAGGGTAGTCCAGCAGGGTTCCCTGGAGGACAGGTTCCTGCATGAGCCAGTACAGTGAGTCGGCCTGCTCCGCCCGCTGTTTTTTCAGGAAGTTCCAGACTTTAAAAACACTCCGATAAAAACAAGGCAGAGAAACTGTGCTCATGCGAGACAAGTCCATTAAAAACAAACTAAAATCCAGCCCACATAAACCCAACCGCTGCAGAGTGCATCGGGCTAATGGTCTCCACAGAACATCCTTGGGGCCAGTCAGGAGCCTTTGTATAAACTGGAGTCTAAAAGCAGCGCCCCTGCTGGCCAAATGCACCAAGCCCTGCCCCCCCTCTTCTATAGGGAGGAAAAGGATGCTCTGTGGAACCCAGTGCCTCCTTCCCCCCCAAAAGAAATCAATTAAAATGCGCTGTAACTCTTCTAGGAGAGAGGCTGGAGGGTCTAGGACCATTAGTTTGTGCCACAAGGAAGATGAAACCAAATTGTTGACGATGAGGGTTCTGCCCCTGTAAGACATTTTTGGCAGTAACCATTTCCACCGTTTTAGCCTCACCCTCACCGTCTCCAACACATTATCCCAGTTTTTCTTTTTGTAGGTCTCATCTCCCAGAAAGATGCCCAAATATTTAAAACCCCCAATTTTCCATTCCAGTTCGCCCGGCAATTCCAGCTTGTCCTTCAGCCCCTCTCCCACCATGAGAGCCTCGCTCTTCCCCCAGTTCACCCGCGAAGACGAAATAAAACCAAACTCTGTCACAACTTTTTTTAAAATGTCAATGTCCTCTTGTGACTTAGTTAAAACCACTACATCATCAGCATAGGCAGATAATTTGAAAGACATGCAACACTGGGGGATGTACACACCATTTAAAGTTTCTCTTAACTTGTGGAGCAGAGGCTCTATGGACAGATAATAAAGCATCCCAGAGAGAGAGCAGCCCTGCCTCACTCCCCTCCGGACGTCGAACGGGGCACTCAGGCCACCATTTATTTTAAGAACGCTCTCAATGTCACAATAAAACACCCGGATCATGGCTATAAAAACAGGGCTGAAACCAAAGGCTCCCATGGTTTGCCACAGGTACTGATGTTCAACCCTATCAAAAGCCTTTTCCTGGTCTATAGAAATGAGGCCAGTCCCAATATCCGAGGAATTGCAGAGTTCCAAATAATCCCGAATTAGATTTATATTGTCGCTGATGAGCCTGCCCGGCACACAATAGGTCTGATCAGGGTGGATGATGGACGACATCACCCCTCGCAGCCTAAGGGCCAGTGCTTTGGACAAGATCTTGTAATCCGAGCACAGCAAGGACACAGGCCTCCAGTTCTTAATGTCCTGCAGGTCTCCCTTCTTTGGTAGCAGGGTGATGATGGCCCTCCTGCAGCTCAACGGGAGCTTCCCATTTTTGATGCTGTCGTTCATCACGGCAAGCAAGTCTGGTCCGACAATCGGCCAGAAGGACTTGTAAAAGTCCACCGAAAGGCCATCAATGCCAGGAGCCCTGCCACACTGCAGGCTCCCCAGGGCAGCTTCCAGCTCCTCGAGCCTCACCGGTGCCGCCAACTGAGGGGTTTGCTCCTGGCTCACCTGAGGGAGACCGCTTAAAAAATTGCTTTGTGCCTCTGGATTACTTGACCACTCATTCCTATAAAGGTCTCTGTAGAAACCGGCAGCATATTTCCTGATCCCAGAAGAATCTGAGACTTCGGAACGGCTACCCGTGCGTAAGCAATGAATGATCTTCCTTTGTCCATTTTTCTTCTCAAGCCCAAAGAAAAACTGAGAGGGGGCATCCATCTGCGAGATGTTCATAAAACGCGACCTGACCAGCACCCCCTGTGCAGAAACCCCGAGCAGGCTGGCCAGCGCCGACTGTTTGGACTTGAGGGAGTCTAAAACTCCTCGATTTCCCGTAGAAGCGGCTAAAGACTGTAACTCCTCTACTTGTCTCTCCAGACCCCTTACAGTCCGGGTCAACTCACCTGTGGCAAAGCGAGTGAAATTCTGGCACAGTTGTCTGGTTTGAGTTTTTCCGTAATCCCACCATTGCTGGATGGTGGGAAAACTGGGTCTGCTTTCTCTGTGGGATAACCAAAAAAACTTAAAAGCTGTTTTAAAAGCCTGATTATTCAAAAGAGCTGTGTTAAAATGCCAATAGGCGCTACGTAAGCGAATGTTCTGAATAAAAACAGAGCAAGAAACAAGAAAATGATCGCTAAAACCAACAGGCCGAATCGAGCACCTTTTAAAAATATTTAAAAGGTGACTAAAACAGTAAAAGCGATCAAGTCTGGCGAGGGATAAATAATTCTCATACCTATGGCTCCATGTGTACTGTCGTGTGTCATTATGAAAAACTCTCCATAGGTCAGACAGCTCGTGGTCTTTAATGAGCTGTCTGAGTCTGTGAGACGACCCAGGGTGTGGCTCAGGATGATTCCTGTCCAGAGCGGGATTTTCAGTGCAATTAAAATCACCGCCTAAAAACACGAAATCACCACAACACGCTTTAAGAGCATCACCTAACTTATCTAAAAACGTCATCCTCTCCACCCCTCTGGTTGGAGCATAGGCGTTTAAAAATACTAACTTAACATTTTCATAAAACGCTATAACTTTCAGCAAAAAACCTGGAATAATTTCCTCTACACTAAAAGAAGCCGGTAAAAAATTCTGAGCTAATAAAATACCAACTCCCCCACTGGCACTGGAACCATGGCTCAGAATTACCTCCCCCTTAAAATCTATATTCCATTCACAGACATTGTTGTCAGTGCTGTGCGTTTCTTGAAGAAACAACACATTCAGTCCATTCAATTCCATCATCTTAAAAACAGCAGCTCTTTTGAAATTAGCCCGGGCACCATTCACGTTCAGAGTTCCCATATTAAAATCACACATAAGTGGGAAAATAAATAGCGACCCATTAGGACAACACAGCTTTGACAAATACAACAATAAAAGGAGATTAATCCCCAATTTCATCATTGTGCAATTCATCTTTAGCTTTCGCTATGCTCTTTCTGAGCCGATAAATTTCTTGGTCGGTGAGCACTTCCCCAAGCCTTCGAGAAAGAGGCTTTGCGGACTTAATAAAAAGCCTGAGATCGGAAAAGTGCTCGGATATGGCGGTTTGCCGTACCCCTTTTGTATCTTCAAGAAACCTCTTTATCATTTCAACAGAGTAGGGTACATCGTTGTCATCCTGTGTAAAATCACATTCACTTTCAGTCGTTTTTCTATTTTTAACCATACCTTTCACCAGAACATTAAGTTTTCTCTTTTGTGACACTTTCAGTAATGTGTCATCATCAGACATTCCCTCATCACCCACATCAGCCATGTTTTCATTCACACCAACATTCTCACACGGTCGTAAAATGACGGCGTTTGCTCCCTTTTTTTCTTTTATCAATCCCTCTATTACGTTATCGGTTTGTGGCGGTGGCGGGCCACCGCCAGCTCCTGTCAACTCCACCGCGGCCCCACCCACCACCGGCACCGCATCAACCGAACACGCCAACCCCGCCGTCGCCGTCACCGGGGTGACCGGAGCCGACGGACCGGCCAACACCGGAGCCTCCGGCGCCGCCGAATCCGCCGGCTCCGCGGGCGGCTCCGCGGGCGGCTCCGCGGGCGCCGCCGGCGGCGCCCCTTCGGCCACCGAAGGCGGACGCCTTCCGCTCCGGACAGGAGCGAACTAAGTGCCCCTCCGCACCGCACCCAAAACACTTCATGTGTTCGGTTGAAACAAACACCATAAAAGGAAAATTTTCAACTTTAAACGTGCATGTCAAGTTCAGCTCGCCCGTCGTGTCTTTAAGCACCATGTGCACCTGTCTCCGGTGACACACAACATGCTTCAGCTGCGGTGACTTGCAGCCCAAAGACACCATTTTTATTGGTGAAACGAGTTGTCCAAATCTCGACAGCTCTTTAGCGAGCACCTCGTTTTTAATGAACGGTGGAGCATTCGAGATCGTTACCTTCCTTGCAGGGCTCACGAGTGGGAGAACAGGTGTAAAGGTGTCGCCAATCACTACACCGCTCTCAACCACCTGGCCCACCTTGTTAGTGTCATCAAGGAAGATAACGATCGCTCCATTCATTCGGGACGCAGATTTAATACTGCTATATCCCACCACCTTCCCCACGGCCATTCCTGCCTCCTCCACCGAGCAGCCCACTGCCGGCAACAGCTTAACTGCGTGCCGGCGAGTGAGACGCTCGGCAGCGGGCGTTTCCGCCACCGGCATGTTGCCTACCGGCTACGCCGGTCCACCACCGAAAAACAAAACACCGACACTAACCACTAAGTTTTACACAAAAAAAACACTACAGGATAAAGAAAAAAAAAACTATTATACATAAATATCAAAAAGAGGTGAAAAAAACACCAAAAAACGCTCAAAAAGTTTTCGCACTTCTCCCTCTCTCTAACCCTCCCACTCCTCACAGAAGAAGAAGAAGAAGAAGAATTAGAGCTGCGGGCAGCTTTAAAGAGCCCTCCCAGCCCGGGCCACTTTGGGGTACGCAGATTGGGGTACTGGCACATTAGGGTTGTGGCACATTGGAAGCAGAATTTCGTTGAAAATGGCAAAATAAACCTTTACTTATGGATTTTTTTATTTATTTTGTTGCCAGGTGTGATGAGTGTGTAAATTTTTTTTGTCAATGATAAGACCCTTAACTCTTTGACTGCCAAAAACGTTTAATAACGTTTAGTAAAATCCAAATGAGTGCCACCAAAAACGTTCGAAGACGTTAACTATGGTTTTTTTTGGTTTTTTTTTGGGAAACGGGTGGAGGAAAGCCTTCGCCAGCTGTGCTGAAAATATCAAGCAGATCATGTTGGTATAATGACTATTTATGGGCACTAGATGGCAGCGATGACTCTCTTTGGACAAGCTCGGGTAGGAGTCACTAGTAGAATACGTGAGGCGGAGCTAGAGTTTTGAGGGGAGAATGGCTGAGGAAGCGAAAATGGCGACCGGTTGCAAGCAGCTCACGCTTGAGCATTTTTTTCAAAGACGAAAAGCATCGACCAATGCTAAAGAGCACATTGATGATGATGATGGTGACTCCGAGGTTGATGCCGAAGTTGGAAGCGTTGACGCGGCGGCTTCAATCACGTCGTAAAGCCTCACCGGCTAGCGACGCTAACGCCGGAAAACGTGGTGCACAACCGAGCACTTCTGCACAGGCGGACGTTCAATCGGACGATGAAGAGTACCCCGAGTCCAATGCATATTCATCAGAGGAGTGGGTACAGTCTGATCACGGAGAAGACACTGGACTACGATGCCACCATGAATGGAGTGGATAAGATGGATCAGAACATCTCTTACCACCCGGTATAGGAACTGAAGGACATGAGGAAGCCAGACGTAACACCAGGTCACCGTATCATGATGCTGAGAGTAGACTTGATGACAACATGGCCAAACACACTGCAGTATATACCTGCTACTCCCCGGAAAAAAAGGCCGGCAAGAAAGTGTAGGGTCTGCACGCGAAGGGGCAATCGCAGTGAAACTAATCTGTGGCGCAAATCCTGCTGCGTCCCCTTGCACGCAGAGGAGTGTTACACAATATACCACACAAAAAGAAAAACTGTGTAGTTGAAACATCCACACAATTATAAATAGTATATTTGTAGATAGTTTGCCAAATTGTTTTGTCAAATTGTTACACTCTTGAATGTAAATAAACGTATTTTGCTATCAAAAAACACTTTTTCATTGTTGGTGGTAGTGTTTTACAGAAGTAAAGCACTGTTTAGGTGTTTGTGGCATCATTCATGGAAAAAAAAAGGTGTCAAATTCACTAGAGTGCATAAAATAATATCGTTTCAAAAAAAGCTTGATTTCTCCGTATTTTGGTCCAAAACAGAGCATTTGGGTGAAACTAACCTATTTTCTAGTGTTGATTACTGAAAAACTGAATAAGGTAGAAACAAACTTTTTTTCCAATGAAAGATGAGAGTTCAAGCTTTCATTTGGTAATATCTGTGTTTCCATAGTCCAAACACAAAATTTTCTGTGGACCTTGAAAGATCAGTCAAAATGCTTAAATCAGCTGGCACCCACATGTTCTCTTTTCTGAAAATGCTTGGCAGTCAAAGAGTTAAAAATCAGCGTCAATTTCCCCAGAAGCTGCTGACGGGTACCAGCTGGCCAAGCAGAATACAGCTTCGGCGGTCGCTGAGGCAAAAACTCGGACATGGGAGGTGTTCGGTGTAGCCATGGAAAACGACTTCCAGACGGCTTTGAAGAAATTCTGGTCCACTATCTGGTGTCTTAGGAGAGGAAAGCAGTGTGCGCCATTAACACTGTGTATAGTGGAGATGGGGTGCAGCTGACCTCGACTCGGGACGTCGTGAATCTCTGGGAAAAATACTTCAAAGACCTCCTCAAGTCCACGGACACATCTTCCTTTGAGGAAGCAGGGTCTGGATACTTTGAGGTGGGCTCCCCTATCTCTAGGGTTGAAGTCACTGATGTGGTTGGAAAGCTCCTCGGTGGCAAGGCCCCGGGGGTGGATGAGATCCGCAATGAGTTCCTAAAGGCTCTGGATGTTGTGGGGCTATCGTGGTTGACACGCCTCTATAACACCGCATGGACATTGGGGACAGTGCCTCTGGATTGGCAGACCGGGGAGGTGCCCCCCCCCCCCCCTTTTAAAAGATAGAACGAGAAGAGTGGGTAGGAGTACTATCTCAATTTCGTCAATAGCCTACTACAAACCCAATTCCAAAAAAGTTGGGACACTATACAAATTGTGAACAAAAAAACTGAATGCAAGTTTTGAACAAATTGTATTCAGAATAGAACATAGATGACAGGTCAAAAGTTTAAACTGAGAAAATGTATCATTTTAACTCTTTCACTGCCAGACGTTTTCCGAAACGGGTTGTCCCCACTGCCAGCCGATTTAAGCATTTTGAGTGATCTTTCAAGGTCCACAGAAAATGTTGTGTTTGGACTATGGAAACACACATACTACCAAATGAAAGATTGGACTCTCATCTTTCATCAGAAAAAAAAGTTTGTTTCTAGCTTATTCCGTTCTTCAGTAATCAACAATAGAAAATGGTAACTTTCACCGAAATTCTCTGTTTTGAAACAAAAAGTGGAGAAAAACGGCTTTTTGTGAAACGATGTTATTTCATGCACTTCAGTGAATTGTACACTTCTTTTTGTCCATGAATGATGCCACAAACACCTAAATAGTGCTTTACTTCTATAAAACAGTACCACCAACAATGAAAAAGTCTTTTTTATAACAAAAAAAACAGTTTATTTACATAGAAAACAGTAACAATTTGACAAACTATTTACAAAGGTGTACAACAGTGCATGTGTGATTATTTACAATTGTGTGGATGTTTGAACTACATAAATTTTACTTTTGTGTGGTAAACAGTGTAACACTCGCCTGCGTGCAAGGGGACACTGCAAGATTTGCACCACAGCCTTGTCTCACTGCGAATGCCCCTTCGCATGCAGACCCGACACCTTCTTGCTGGCTTTTTTTTCCGGGAAGTAGCAGGCATGTGTTCCAGCGTGTGTTTGGCCATGTTACCATCAAGTCGGCTTTCAGGATCAAAATACGGTGACCTAGTATTTTGTCTGGCTTCCTCATGCTCTTCCATCCCAACTTCCTCCTGGTCTTGTGGCAACAGCCACCCTCTCACCACCTGCTGGATGAACTCCAAAAAAGGTTGACTCGTCCCATTTTTTTTTTTGTACAATATGTAAGCATTGAACATGCATATTTGGAAAAGATAGGCAACAAACTTTTTGTGCCACTTCAACGTTTTCCGTGTGAATGGGTGGTACGAGATGTTTTGATCCATCTTGTCCACTCCATTCATCTTGGAATTGTAGTCCACAACACAAATTGGTTTTTCGAAAGGCACTTTTTTTTTTGTGCCTTCCGCCACACCTCCACTGTCCGCATTTCATCTTTGTGAAACGTTGTCACCATCCTCAACAAACGTTTGTCCTGCCATGCCACAATTAAAACATTTGTGTTGTGCCTTACCAGTTTCCCCCCCACCCCAAGGCCAGTGTTGGTTAGGCACGTTATCTCACTGGGTTCACCCCTGTTCTTCCTCAGCGTTCCACAAACATTGGTGCGCGCTGCCAGGAGACGTTCACACAAAGCAATAGAGTTATAAAAATTGTCCATGAATAGTGTGTACCCATTTCCTGGCAGACGATCCAGTAAGTTGAACACTGTATCGGGGAGAGAACAACTAATGCCAACATAGGGTTGCATATTGAAACAATAGCCGGTTTGGGAGTCACACAAAATGTATGATTTGATCCCATATTTGACTGGCTTTTGGGGGTTGTACACTTTGAACGAAAGACGTCCCTGGAAACTCATCATTCCCTCATCAATACAAATATTCCAGCCTGGTTGAAACAGTTCCTTGAACTTGTTTACAACGTGATTGAACACAGGACGAATTTTAAATAGTTTGTCGTCTGAACTGTGTGCCGTCTCGTTGTCGTTGAAGTGCAGGAAACTCCAGATGAGCTGGAAGCGGTTTCGAGGCATTGCGCGACTGAAGAATGGTGTCGTCTCTATTTCGTCCTGAGTCCAATATATTTCGATACTGGGCTTGTTTATATACCCAGTAAGGAATTGGAGTGCAAAAAACGTTTTGAGCTCAGACACAGACACTGGCTTCCAAGCACGACTCCTGCAGTGTGGCAGACTTTCAGCCCGTTTTTGCATTGACTGACGTGCAAATAAGTTTGTCTGATCAGCAATGTGCTGCAGAAGTTCGTCTGTGATGAAGAGCTGCAGGAAGTCAACTGGCCGGGTTGAATTCAGCTCTGCTGCGGCACCTCTTGGTCCTGGCTCCACAGTAAAGGGGAAGGAGTTTGGCTACCAGCCTGCTTCATGCCAGCCAGATTTTTGGGGATCTGCAAATATACATTTCAATATCATATAATATTCATTTTAGATCAGTGTGATGCAATATATATATATATAAATATATATATTTACGTTTTTTCTTGGATCCACTGGTTGATGGACCTTTATTCTGCTCACTCTGAGGAGCGTCACTCTGAGCTGCAGCTGAAAGAAATATATACAATTACAATAATATCGAAAGAGCGTTTTCTTTTGTTGTTGCGGTGTATTGAAAACACTTTTTTTATACCTCTCTTTGTCGTCTTTGCAGTGGGACGTCGCTGTGAGCACGATCCACGATCTATGAATGCACATTCACGTTACACGAGGTGCTAGCAGCGTGCTAGAAAAGTATCTCATAGCAAGTTTGTGCTTACCTTCGACATCTTCTGCGGATGAAATACTGTCCGAATCACTTTCTCCGTGGTCAGACTGTACCCACTCCTCCGAAGAATATCCATCGGACTCAGGATACTCTTCGTCGTCGTCCGATTGAACGTCCTCGTGCGGAGAAGTGCTCGGTCGTGCACCACGTTTTCCGGCGCTAGCACCGCTAGCCTCCGAGGCCTTAACACGCGGTCGAAGCTGCCGCCGCGTCAACGCTGCAGCTTCGACGTCAACCTCCTTATCACCATCATCATCGCGGTCATCATAATGGTGCACTTTAGCACTGGTTGATGCTTCTCCTTTTCCAAAAAATCGATCAAGCGTGGTCTGCTTCTTACCGTCGGTCGCCATTTTTCGTCTCTCCTACTCCCCGACGCTCTAGCCCCGCCTGGCCTTTTATACTACTGACGCCCACCCGATCTTGTCAAAAGAGAGTCATCGCTGCCCTCTAGCGGCCAAAAATAGTCCTTAGGCACAACAGACAGACTTGAAACTTTGACCAGACATGCGGGAGGGTTTCCTCTACCCGTTTCAAAAAAAAAAAAATAAATCATTGGATGACGTCTTTTGACGTCATTGGCAGTGAAGCGTAGGTTTTTACTTGACGTCTTTAAACGTCAGTGGCAGTGAAAGAGTTAAGGGAAAAATATTTTGATTGTAAATTTCATGGTGACAACAAATCTCAAAATAGTTGGGACAGGCAGCAAAAGGAGGCTGGAAAAGTCAATTGCACTCTGGAAGACCAGTTAACCACTAATGAGGTCCATTGGCAACTTGATTGGAGTAAAAAAAGAGCTTCTCGGAGTGGCAGTGTCTCTCAGAAACTAAGATCGGTAGAGAATCACCAATTCCTCCAATGTTGTGCAGAAAGATAGTGGAGAAATATCAAAAAGGTGTTTACCAGCGAAAATTGTTAAAAAAGGTTGAAGTAATCATCATCTACAGTGCATAACATCATCCAAAGATTCAGAGAATCTGTAACAATCTTTGTGTCTAAGGGTCAAGAGCGAATAATCATATTGGATGCCCATGATCTTCGGGCCCTTAAACGGCACTGAACCGCAAACAGGAAAGCTTACTGTAAGGGAAATCACAGAAAGAGCTGAGCAATACTTCCAAAAAACATTGTGAGTGAACACAATCCACCGTGCCAGCCGCCGTTGCCAGATGAAACTCTAAAGTACAAAGAAGAAGCCAATTCTAAAGCAGACCAAGAAGTGCAGGGGTTTCTCTGGGCCAGGGGTTATTTAAAATGGAGTATGGCAAAGTGGAAACCTGTTTTGTGGTCAGACGAATCACGATTCGAAATTCTTTGTCGAAAACTGGGGCGCTATATCATACTGACTAAAGAGGACAAGGACAACCCTAAGTTGTTATCAGCACTCAGTTTATAAGCCTGCATCTGTGATCGTATAAGGTTGCATGAATGCGCGTGGCATCGGCAGCTTCCACATCTGGAAAGGCATCGTCAATGCAGAAAGGTATATTCAGATTCGAGAACATGTGCTCCCATCCAGGCATCATCACTTTTAGAGAAGATCTTTCTTAACACAAAAATGCCAGACCACATGCAGCACCAATTAGAACATCATTGGCATTGAAATGGCCAGCCTGCAGTCCACTTCTTCCACTTATAGAGCACATTTGGCGCATCATAAAAGGGAAAGGTTCAACAAAGAAAGCCCAAGACAGTTACACAGTTAGAGAGACGCGTGTTAGACAAGAATGGGACAGCATTCCTATTTCTAAACTTGAGAAACTTGTGTCCTCGATCCCCACTGTTGCAGACTGCTGTAAGAAGAGGGGATGCCTCACAGTGGTGAAAATGGCCTTGTCCCAACTTTTTTGAGATTTGGAATTTAAAATCAACATATTTTTCCCTTAAAATCATCCATTTTCTCAGTTTAAACTATTTATCTGTTCTCTATGTTCTATTCTGAATCAAATATTAAAATTTGGCACTTCCACATAATTGCATTCAGTTTTTATTCACAATTTGTGTAGTGTCCCAACTTTTTTGGAATTGGGTTTGTTCTTGACACCATAGGCATTTTAATGGCACAATATAGTCCAGGAAATAAGTCCAAAATGAACTACTGAAAAACTGAATAAGCACTTTTTTAAGCACTACTGGTTAATGCTTGCTCCGCTATTCTTAAGAGTAGTAACAGAAATTAAAACTAATGGTTACATACGTCCACACATGAATACAGCAGCAATTAAACTTTTATTAAAGCCAGAGAAAGACCCCACCCTTCCATCAAGTTACCGTCCGATTTCACTAATTAACACTGATATTAAAATTATTACTAAGGCTTTCACATCTAGACTAGAAACATTAATCTCGACAATTATTCATAGCGACCAAACAGGCTTTATTAAAGATCGTCACTCTACTAATAATATTAGGAGGCTCTTTAACCTTATTAGCATGTCACAGCGGCATGATAAGAAGGCAGTTATTATATCATTGGATGCAGAAAAAGCTTTCGACAAAGTTAACTGGTCCTTCCTCTTTGCTGTTTTAAATCAATTTGGCTTTGGGAAATCATTTATCCACTGGGTGTCAGTATTATATGATTCTCCTAAAGCTACAGTTACTACTAATGGGATTATAGCTCAGAGTTTTACTCTACAGAGAGGCACAAGACAGGGATGCCCACTGTCCCCTTTATTATTTGCAATATTTATTGAGCCACTTGCAATAGCCATACGCCAGGAAAGAAGGATTCAAGGAATTCACTCTGGGGTAACAGAACATAAAATTAATCTATATGCCGATGATATTTTACTTTATTTAGAAAACCCGGCAATTTCGTTGAGGGAAGTATTTAACTTAATAACTAAATTCTCACAGTTATCAGATTATTCTATTAACTGGACAAAATCAACACTTCTACCTATTACAGAAAATTCATGGAACCCTGCAAGCCAGGACCCACACTACTCATTTCCTATAGGTAATTTAAAATACTTAGGCATAAAAATCTCACCTAAATTAACTGATTTAATTCATTTAAACTTTTCTCCACTTCTGGATAACATTCATGGTGACTTGGGACGCTGGAATAATCTTTCTATTTCTTTAATAGGACGAATAGCCACCATTAAAATTAAAGTTTTACCTAAAATAAACTATTTTTTCTCAATGATTCCATTTAAACCTACGGCTAACTGGTTGCAGTTGTTGGACTCAGCCGTTACAAAATTTTACTGGAATAAAAAAAAAGCAAAGATTAGTCTATCTACTCTTCAGAAAAGTAAATCCAAAGGTGGTCTAGAGGCACCAAATTTTATGTACTACTATATAGCCAACCAGCTACAATATATCGTTCTATGGGCACAACCCAACAGAGATACTAACTGTTGGCTGGAACTAGAACAGAAGGATTGTAATAACCTCAGACTGCTAGATTTACTCTTTATTACAACATCAATTAAGCGACATAATTGTTTTAAAAACCCAATGATTTCCGCCACCCTGACTGCTTGGTGGAAGGCATTAGAAATTACAAAAGCCCAAGTGGAGCCCTGTGGGCTTTCTCCCCTATGGCATAACCCCGACTTTCGAATTAACAACCAATCGTTTTATTTAGGTGTGTGGGAGCAGAAAGGAATTACACATCTCCACCATCTCTTCTCAGATAATATGTTTATATCATATACATCCTTGCTCCAAAAATACAAAATAACAAACGGAAATTTTTTACATTATCTGCAAGTTAAAAATATGATAAAGAAACAAATTCCAACACTTCAGGGTACGCTCCAACCGCCCGTTTTAGCTAAAGATATTGCCAAGCTTTCTCCGACAACAACAAAAAAACTTTCAAAAATACATAAGTTACTTTCATATACGGACAAAATGTCTTTACCCATCTTAAAATGGGAGACAGACTTGTCTATAGCTCCGGAATCTGACTTTTGGATTCAAGTTTGTGAAAATGCATTTAAAATGACAAAACACACAAATTTACAACTTATTCAATATAAAATTATCCATAGAACATACATTACTCAATATATGATGAAGAAAATGTGACTCTCCGACTCCGACATTTGTCTCCAGTGTTTACAAAACACTACAGACACTTATTTTCATGCTTTATGGTTATGCACTCCGGTTATGTATTTCTGGACTAAAGTCTTAGAAAAACTTTCCGCTATCTTGGACTGTAGGATACCTTTATCTCCAAACTTGTGTTTGCTAGGTGACTTAACAACAACTGACCTACCACATAAACAATTTCAATCTACACTTGTAGCCCTTACTATCGCAAAAAAAACAAACAATTCAATTCTTGTTAATTGGAAAAATAAACAAACTCTGAATATCGACCAATGGTCTAACCTCCTCATAAATCACATTTTAATGGAAAAAATATCGGCCTCAAATAAAAAACAAATATCAAAATTCATAGAAATATGGTCTACGTATATAGAATATTTTAACCTAATTCTGGTTATTTAATTCTGCCTGTTAGCGAGAGCCACCACATTGTGATAACTTACATTGATGTCTCTGCATTTGGCAGTTTGTAACTAATGGTTGGGTTTTTATAGTCAGGAACCCAGTTGCTGCCAACAGGATCGAGCAGATTCACCTCCAATGGGCACTAAGCTTTAATATTCGGATTCACTGCATGCCAGGGGACTAACTCTACAGGTGCTGTCCCCCCCTGGCTGGGCGTGGGCGGGTCTGCCCCTCTGTGGGCTGCTGGGTGGCGGCTGCGTCTTGGTCGTTCCCTGGGTCTCGTGGCGCGGTCCGTCACTCTGGGCCCGGCGACGCGGTTCGGGGCCTGTGGTTCCCTCTCCCCTCCCCCTTCCTCCCCCTTGCTTCCTCTCCCTCTTCGCCTCTCCCCGCCCGTACTCCACCTCCCTGTCCCTTCTCCCTCGTCGCCCTTCCTCCTCCTCTCCCCCTCTCTCTGCGGCCCTGCCGCTGCCTCCTGCCCTTCCTGTCGTCTCCTTCCCCCGTCCCCTCCCCGTCCCCTCCCCCTCCCCTGTCCGCCCTCCTCGCCCTCCCCTGGGCCGGGGGTTCCATACATGGCCCGGGTCTCGGCGCTCCGGGGGCCGGGAGGGTGGGCGGGATTGGTGTTGTGCCCGCCCCACTCCGGTAGGCCTCCGGGCACTTCGGGCGGGCCCCAGTATCCGGGGGACGAGCCCGGTTGGGGGGGGGGCCCAGCTGGTCGCTCCTCTTAACTCACTGCACTAGTTTTGCACAATACATTTTAGACATAGAGGGCACATAACACACTTTGGGGGGGAGTGGGGTAGGGTGGAGACACTGTCGGTTCGGGGGTGCCCCTGGTGTTCTGTCCCTCCGCATGGTGGGGGGTGGGGTGGGCGCGGATGCCCTCTCCGCTCCGCTGCCCGGCCCCTCTTCGGCGCCGATGCCTGGGTGTGGTGTGTCCCCGGGGTCGGGGGCTGGGCGACTGTTGGTGGTGGTGGGGGTGCTGGGGTGGGGGGTGTCTGGGGATTTGAGGATCTGGGGGCGGTTGGGGTGGATGGCAGGGGTGGATGGGGGTCGTGGGGGGAGCGGGGGTTGTGGGCCGGTGGGGTGCCTGGTGGGCCTGCAGTGCCCCGTCCTGCTGCGTTGGGTTGGGGGCGCGGGCCGCGTTGGGGTGGGGGGTGCTCCTGCTCCTGGGTTTGCTCTCCGGCCGGTGGCCCCTGCGGGGCCCGGGGGTCGTCCTTTGGCGCTGCCGCGGCCTGGGGGGCATGAGGTGTTGCGCTTGCTCTGTCTGTTTCTCCCTCAGGTCATTGAATCGGTAGAGGCTGGTGTCTGTGGATCTCACTCTGCTTCGTCTGTCCTTTCTACCTTTCCTCAGTTTCTCCTTTGGGCCCTTGAGGTCTCCCTGATTTGTTGGAATTTAGATGTCTCTGGGGTTGGTGAAGGACTCTGGTTAGTGGCCCGGTGGGTGGTGTCTGGTCGGTGCTGGGCTTCGCTTTTCTTTCTTTTCTTTGGTCCCTCTTCGGGTCTCCTGGCGGCCCCACGACTCTGGCTGGATTTTGAAGTGTTCTGTTTAGGTGAACGGTATGGGATTTTTTTTTTTACACGCACGCACGCACGCACGCAAACATGCACACACACACACGCACACACACATCCACATACAAAAAAAAAAAAAAAAAGTTAGAACAATGATGATGACATGTCAAATGATCAATACTGAGCTCTCCCATAAAAAAAAGTCCAAAATGAACAGGGAAATTTGTCCCCCTGCGCGCACCATGAGGCATTTTGCCTCCTTTCAGATAAAACGTCAGCAAACGCCTTTTCTCCACATCATGTGTGGGCTCTCTCACATTTTAGAAGTCGGTTCCAAAATCTCAATGTGTGTCCGATGCTGATATTCAATGCATGTACCTTTTAGGGTGATTTGTGGCCCAGTTGGTGTAGGTCGCCGTCTCACGGGTGTCAGACCAAGTCAGGATCTGGTTTCCCGCTACAAAGTGACACCAGGCCTGGTCTCAGTTCTGCAGAAACCAATCCAGGTTGTCACTCGAGTTCTAATGCACAGTCAACGGCCACTTGTGTGAAAGTCCCACCCAGAAGCGTGTCTTCTTGCCTATTGTCATCTTCACAAAGTCTTCCTCACCCTCCGAGGTGATGGAGACCAGGTCTCCGCCCTCCCAGACACAGCCATGACGGGCCCCCAGCCAACTGTTGGGGGCCTTCATCTTCCTGTAGCAGCTGGAGCCGTGATGACGCCACCCGTTGACCGTGTCGCATGTTGACCCCTGATTGGCTGAGGACACATTTTGGGGATTCATCTTTCAGATCAGTACATGCTGATGGTTCACTCACATGGTACTGTTTTTCCATGTAGTTCCATATGTGGGTATGAGGTGTCGCCATTGAGGCATCACATCAAGTCAGCTATTTTGTCAGAACTGAGGAAGTTGACCATTCCCGAGTTTCCTTCCAAGATATATAACTCATCCATTTTGTCTGACTGACAATCTACATGAAGAAAACCCCCAATCAAGCAGATTGATATTGTAGTATGATGTCGTTAGCGGAGACAGCAAGGAGCTGGTTTTTGGGCACAAGGCCACAAACTTCCACATTCTCGACTTCAGTGTCAAAAGCCTCCTCCATCCAGCACCGGGGACAAATCTGCGATGGCCTTATAACTACAATTATTCCTCTGCGTCTGTGCCAAATTCCTTGCTTTTATCAACTGCTAATGAGAAATTATTTGATGAATTGCACTAGTCTGCAACTATAAAATCATCTGTCGGACGAATTAAATATTTGATACCTGCAGTGCACACTTCAAAGATAAACTCCTATGGGGTTGATGCCACAGACTTCCGACTTCCATAAGTCACACACCCACACCGTTTCTGACACACAGGCTACGTCCCAACACTCCCAACCACGTGCTCCCGCCCAGGGTGTCTCAGCTCTCTGAAAAGCTTCAGAGAACTGAGACAGACACACTACACACTCGCACCCAACAGTAACTGAAGGAATATTAAATTACTATTTTAAGTGTAATCTTTGCGTGTCCAAAATAATTGTATTCAGGATCTGATGAAGAAGTTTTCCTGCAAGAATTTATTTAGAGGCCTCTAAAGACACAGTCAGAATATCACATCAGAATGCAACGATATGATCCCAAGTGTGTGACAATTGTATGAACATCGACTCATTTATACAAAAAAGATAAAAGGTTCCTCCTCCTGGCTCTTGGTTGAACAAAGGGCAGACATGTCATCTCCTAGTGACCAAATGTTGATGTTATTAGCAAGCAGACGTGATGTTATTAGTAAGCAGAAGTTTACATACAGACATGTTGATTCCAGGTTGGCCAAAGGTGTAATCTTATTAGTAAACAGACATTTACATACAGTTCCCCTTCTTGACTGGGGGAGAAATGCAATTAGGATCTAACCCCAGACTTTTAGTCTCTAATGCCAAAAGGCTCTAAATAACATCATGCACATTCCTATCTTCAATAGCTTTGAGGGTGAGAGGATAAAATAAAGTTCACAAAATCATTACTCCACTGTATTATTTTAAACACTCATGAT
Source organism: Vanacampus margaritifer (assembly GCF_051991255.1). Taxonomy (NCBI): domain Eukaryota; kingdom Metazoa; phylum Chordata; class Actinopteri; order Syngnathiformes; family Syngnathidae; genus Vanacampus; species Vanacampus margaritifer. The sequence continues at coordinate 40,020,232 of NC_135432.1, read as the reverse complement.
TATATCACATTGATATGCCTATAAGTAAATTAATAAACAGTAAAACATCAAATTGAAAATATTAAATGTCTTCAGTCCTACCATTGAACTTCTATAAGTTCAAAAACCGGACATTTAATCCCACAATAGTCTAGAGAGAAAGTCCAGCGTGGATCTTGATCGTCGCAAAATGAAGCAATGTTTGTGTGTGGAGTTCAGAAAATAAGAATAGCAGGTGAGAGAGAGAGAGAGAGAGAGAGAGAGAAATAGATAGAGGGGCTTAGCAGTCAAAATTCAGTTTGATTCATTAAAAAAATCAGTGGAAGGGGCATAATAAATGTAAGGCATAACACTATGTGATGTGGTTAAGTGTCACGACGCAATAGCAGATGTGTCCGTCCCTCGAAGCCATCTCCTGATGAAGGTCTTTGTTGAATGAAAAGTGTGTTCGACAGTTGGTCAAATTTTTTTTAAGAAGAGGCGTTTGTCAGCCTTTTTCCGAACCCTGGCTCACTGCCAGAGATCGCAGGAAAGGTCACGGGACTTCATTCCCAGTGTGACTCAATCCTTGTGAATTGATGAAAAGGGGATTTGAGTGATTTCCCCCTTTCAAACAGCAGATTGACACTTGATCAGCTTTTCCAACTGTGTCAATCCGTGCCCAGGGAAAAGGCACTCCAATGAATCTTCTTTCCTCTGCGTCCTTGGGCAGCTTGTCAGGTAGACACTGGAACCGGGTGTGGTGGGATCCGTTAGATGGCTCCAATTGGTGTGGACGCAGATCAGCAGCTTAGTCAACCCCCTCAGTCTGAGTCAATTGATGTGATTGAAGAGCCTGGGACCTCTTGGCTCACATGTGGTGGATGTGGCCCCCACCATTTATGATCAGCAAACCAATCTGTGTGCAAAATCATTTTCATTTAGTCACTCATAACATATAGTCTTCATTCTTTACTTTGAAAAGAGCACCTGGTAATTTTTAGCAAATGTTAATTGTTTAAGTTCTGTAGGTCCTGAAACATGCTGTTGGACACGGAAAAAGTTATTTTTGTTGTGGCATTCAAACAGAATCCGTTTAATGACATTTGTACATTCAATGGCATAATAATGAAAGTCTTGTTGCCATTGAAACTTTATGAGGCCAATTGTTTAATATTTCTATTTTTCTTTAATGTCCTTGAGATCAGAGATAATATACTAAATCAAATATGTTTTAATCTCAATGCCTTTTCTATATCTTATGAAGTTTTGTTTTTTCAAGTGGGTTTGTCTGATCCAATCTTCCTAGGAAACCCTTATGATGGTAGATAATGATTAATCAAATATTTTACCATGATATTTACTGTTGTAGATTTTAGCATAAATGTGCTCTTTGTCGTACATCAAATTTCTGTATTTTTAATGCTGGTTTCTTATTATAGCAGTGTAAATCATTTAAAAACAACATCATCTTAACTCAGAACTATTCATGTCCGGCCGGGCCATGAACAGTCTGAGAAGAGATTTACACTTATACCTTAAATAAACACTGCAGTTCATTTTTAACAACTTGTCTCATGAAAAAATGTCACCCAGGTGTGTCAATGTTCCTTCCACACCTAAATGGCATATTCCATGGGCTCTAGAAATTATACTTAACAATCGTTTCTGAGATGGAACATACTTACCGTATTTCTGCTATTCGGGTCGTCTTTTGTCATCTTTGTAGAACTTACGTTTCCTCCAAGTCAAATCCTCCCCAGTCGCTGCCTGTAAAATTCCTCACACCAAACTTCATTCTCACATCAGACTTCCTTTTGATACACAGACAGACCAGTCATTCTCACATCAGACAGACCAATCATTCTCACATCAGACTTCCTTTTCAACAAACTCAGACAGACCAATCATTCCCCCATCTGATAAAGATCAATTTTGATCATTTCAGACCTGAATGTGAAAACTGCAGCCGCTTCCAAATTGCTGCTTCAAAGAGGAAAAACAGACACCTTGTGTCCTGTAGATTAAAAAACAACCAAATTGTGACAATTTGGCCAACACCAGAACTATAAAAAGATCTCCAGCTGAGCTAGCCATGAGCCATAAAAACAAAAGCCTTTGAGGCAAGAGTTTGTAATGTAAATTTGAAAAACAACTCAAGCAGATGTAAATTAAGATACTGCAGCGGAGGACTTTTAGGGTCAGGAAGAGAAGAATTATTATTATTATTATTTTTTTTTTTTTACAACAACCCCATTAATCTATTGCAGGTCACAAATCTTCCAAATATCTGCCATCTCAACTAGTAAAAGAAACGAGTTATAATCAGAAAAACAAAACAAAATCCCTACTTTAAACCAACCAAAAAGTATTCTTAAAATGCTAACTAACCTCACCTCTTCTACAGAGTAGTGGGGGCTTGTAAAAACACAGCAGGGAACTTTGCCTTTGTGCATTCCCCGTGGAATCCAAAGATCAGTGCTGTTGAGCTTAATCAAAATTAAAAATTTAACCAGAAAATTCGCCGTAAGTGTTCCATATCTGAGTCCACTTCTGAGAAGCCAAAGTTATAAAAGAGAAATGGGGAAAAAAATAGAAGACCAAATTCAACAAGCATCAAACAACGGAAAATATAGTATTTAAAGATTAGAATGAATTTTGTACTACCCTAATTCACATAAGCTGTTCTCAATTTCCAAAACTGCGTTGCTATAGATCACATCTCCTTTCTGACATAGTACAGAGTGCAAATGTCTACAAACAGAATACAACATACGACCTCAGGCACCAAACTCAGATGATTCCAGAACTTTGAGTCCACAACCGGAGTTCATATTCCTTCCTGTCCTTGTCGATAGCAGTTTATGCAGGGCATAGTTCAAAGCGGGCACTGGGCTTTGTGTACTGAAGTTCTCAGGAAAAGTTCATCATGACAGAATCGATGATAATCCTGTCTGCTCAAAAAATTGCTGGACATTATGCTCAAACAATGCATAAGAGTCATTGAACAGTCACAGGACGAGCGGATTTACAGTGTACCATCCTTTTTGCAGTCCGTGTGGTCACCTCCCCCCCGAAAGTGACCATTGTTCAGTTCGCCTTCCACTCTGAACATCAAGCATAGCAGGAGAATGCTGTTCATTCCATTTCCAGCACTTTTTGGTTGAGTCACCCAAGTGAAACACCTTTCAGTCAAAGATTGAACCTGCTTGAAACATTTATACACTCGGAACAGACAGAGGGAGATGAGATCATAGCAAGAGAACACTGCTTGTTGTCATAGCAAGAGAACACTGCTTGTTGTCATTCAATTTCCAAGAAAAAATAAAATAAAAAATTCCCCCAAAATATTTTGTTTTTCAAACCCCTAATTTATTCATTTATTTATTTTGTGGTTTTATTTGAATTTGATCACTACACTATAGCAAGTAGTAGTACTATATTTACGCATATGTCTACCATAGACATCTTCATTACGTGTTACCTCAAATTTAAGAAAATGTGACAGCTGTCAGTCACCCTGGCCACTAAAATGGAAGTCCTTTCCAGACTTCTAGAATGGGACTCAGATAAAGACAAAGGTTAAATCATTTTCACGCCTATGAATAAGTTATCGGAGATGCAGGGGAAATATAAAAATCAAAAATGAAAAGTCTATTTCAATTAAAATTTGGTTTTATTACTTATTCAACTATATTAAAAGTTGGTTTTATTACTCATTCAACTATAAAAAACACAGATCTGATTTTAACAATTTGATTTTACCAGATTAGTATTAGAAGACCCCTGCTATTCACACACACAACAGACTACAAGTCTCCCAAATGGAGACAATGGAAGAGAGGACTAAACGTATCACACCCCCCGTCCTTTTTTATCTAGTTTAATTTAATTTTAACAGACAACAGTACAAATCACCACCTTCTTAAAACAGCAGCTCACGACCCCCATCCTTTCAAAATATGCAGATTTCCTGCTACCATTCTTTTTCACCCTTTTTTTGAGGACAAAGAAACTGGAGAGAGAGGAAATTTTTTCCACCTCTTTTCCATTGAAATCTACTCTTTTCCTCTTCCTACAAAACGCCATTCATATACATCCTATCTTATCTCGCTCATTTTTGGAGACACAAAATACCTGCCTTCCAACAAACTCAGTCCTTCTTTCACTTACTGTAACTTCAGTTTCCTCTCCCTTGTCATAAAGGCATTGAGGAGAAAAAACACAAAAACAAGAAGAAATCAAATCCCCCCTTTAAACTCACAATTCACACATGCTTCACATATTCATAGTTTCAACAAACACTCACACAACACACACTCCTCAACTTAATTCAGTGGCGTCTCAGTTGTTGAACCACAGACGAACACAAACCTTTCCGAAGTGCGCACTCATTTGTAAAATACACCGTTTATTCGTCTAATAATAACTTCACCACGTACTTATAGGTCAAATGTCGACTTATTCGCGCACAATCCATCGCAACGTTACGGCTGCGACACAGACACGTCGCGCACATCGTAAGACAAACCACGAAAAACCGCGTGGCCACAACACACCCACGAGCTTAACAAACGAACGCGTACACTCAACAATTCATTTCTAAGCCAAGAGCTCTCGCTTGGTTCAAAATTTCCCCCCGGGTCATCTTTCACAGTCAACACTTCATCCAATTTATGTTCCAATTTCTTAACAGATGCGGCTGCCCGCAGCTAACTCATCCTTAGCCTTAAAAACAGATTCGCACAGTAGCATCTTACCAAAAACTCATCTCCTGCGCAAAACTCGTACGCTGTCAGAGCCGCTAGCTTAGCATCAGTTTCCTCATTCTCAAAATCACTTAACACCGCCATCTGCGCACCGTCTAACTTTTCTTCCATTCGAAGAAACTTATAGAAGTGTTTTTCACGGAGGTAATCAGCGTCTGGCGCTGTTTACACAATCAAGTTCCACAAACACACCACATTTTACAACGGTGAGAACCAACCACTATCACAATTCGTGCGCATTCATACATTTAAAAGAGTTTCATACTTACGTTGACGCTGTGGTGGAAATGCGTCCAGCATCATGAACTCACTGTTCGCTTAGCGACCAATTCTGACTCTCGACCGGAAGTCTATGCAAACCTCCTTAGTTACGGTCGAATTTTTTCCGTCCATAATATGTAGTAATTAGTCGTTTTTAATATTTATAAAGTCAGTGACGTCTCACTTATTATACTACGATATAACATATCAAAAGTATTCTCATTAATCCCCCCAAAAAAATATATATATTTTTTTTTCTTTCAGACAAACACAAACAAGACGAAAACGAAACAGATATTAAATACCTTTTGCGCGACTTCAACAAATATATCCGGATCTTCACGGGCGGCTTATCACACAGCTCTGAACCGAAAAAACGGCAGGCTTCCTTATATCAATCCACGCACCGTAGCGAACTACGCGACATACGGGCGTTTAGCTCAGCAAACACTACGCGTGATCAACGCGAGCTGCTTATTTCACAACACACATCCGCAACACATAGTGCGATCACCACTAGCTGCTTATAACACCACAACAACAGAATCAGCCTATTCCTCCGTGGTACTCAATGTCACATGCCGTTTTAAACGGCGAAGCGCTTCGACTTGACGTCACTTCCGTAAACACGGGGCATTCCTATGCGCGTCTTAATATTTTCCCGGCTTCTTATTTAACACAACATACACACACCGAGGAATTATGTCCCTTGGTTTAGAAATTCCACACAGCACACACCTTGTTAACACACAGGCGGCTAATCCACTCCGCACTCCCAGTATCTTATATACTGACGGCTTATTCATACGAAAAAATAAAAACACAACCTATTCCACCGCGGAAAAAACTCCCATGCATGGTTCAATGTCGTAGTAATTTTCAAAATCGAGGACTTTCTGTCCCACCATAAGAAATACTACTACAACCCCCCTAACTTGTTCACAGATCCCAAATACAACTTAGCACAGACGAAATGCAACTGTATTGATCCCAAACAACCAGAATTTCTCTACGTGGATAAAATGTCCACTCACCTTGTTAATATTTTTGCGCTTTAGAAATCCGGTGTTCAGGATCAATCACAGCTGTTGAAAAACGTCTCAATAAGTCCACGTCGGCGTCACCATTTTGAAGGAATATTTTGATTACTATATTAAGTGTAATCTTTGCGTGTCCAAAATAATTGTATTCAGGATCTGATGAAGAAGTTTTCCTGCAAGAATTTATTTAGAGGCCTCTAAAGACACAGTCAGGACATCACATCAGAATGCAACGATATGATCCCAAGTGTGTGTCAATTGTATGAACATCGACTCATTTATACAAAAAAGATAAAAGGTTCCTCCTCCTGGCTCTTGGTTGAACAAAGGGCAGACATGTCATCTCCTAGTGACCAAATGTTGATGTTATTAGCAAGCAGACGTGATGTTATTAGTAAGCAGAAGTTTACATACAGACATGTTGATTCCAGGTTGGCCAAAGGTGTAATCTTATTAGTAAACAGACATTTACATACAGTTCCCCTTCTTGACTGGGGGAGAAATGCAATTAGGATCTAACCCCAGACTTTTAGTCTCTAATGCCAAAAGGCTCTAAATAACATCATGCACATTCCTATCTTCAATAGCTTTGAGGGTGAGAGGATAAAATAAAGTTCACAAAATCATTACTCCACTGTATTATTTTAAACACTCATGATTATATCACATTGATATGCCTATAAGTAAATTAATAAACAGTAAAACATCAAATTGAAAATATTAAATGTCTTCATAACTGAAAACAGCGTCTGGTCTGGTCTGGGGACTGATAAGCAGTCTTATCACTAGTCTGCTTGCTGAACAGGCTTTCAGATCTCAGTAGGCACTGAGGCATGTGTTTCCTGTGGGTTTTAAAAACGAAATCCAGTCCCTGCTGGAGGGAAATTCAAAGAGTTTTTCCTTTTTGAACTGTCTCTGGTTGGTTTGAGAAAACACAGAGTTGATGCTTGCACACACAAAAAGGCAAATTAAAAAAAATTGAGGGTGATGGGCAATATTCGTTACATTGATCTATGCAGCATTCTCAGCAATTAGTCTTGTATTTGTCTTTCATTTTATTAACAACTATGAAGTTAGCCGCAGTGCTAAGGTACCTTTGTGGCTCTCTTCTTCGGCTGTCTTAATGAAGTACGTCATTATTTGTGTGCGAAACACTGGGACACACAGTGTTCAGACAGAGACACCAGAGCTTGTGTGGACGGTTACATGGGAGCTACAGTACTCCTAAATGTACTTGACACACTGTTGTATTGAATTTAATTATTTGCACAAATCCCCAAGACTGAACTGGTGCAAATAATTGGCCCTGGCATTTTAATTTAGCCCCGCCGGCCCAGCCCGATTCTTGACATCCCTTGGCCAACATGTAGCTACGCCACTATATTGATTGGGTTAGTTTGCTCTCTATATTGTAAATAGATTAATTGGCTGCTCCCTCTAAATTGTGGGCTGGTCTCTTGGGGTAAAATGGAGTAAAATAATAATTTTGTGTGTGTGTGGGGGGGGGGGGGGTGCAACATTCTGCCTTTCACAATTAGGGATGTCACACATACTTATCCTTCAAAGGAAATCTTATGTTGACTGAAAGACAATCAGAAGTGCGACCATTAACTTTTTTTATATTGCTTTGTTTTCATCAAGACGTCTTACTATGACATTCTATTGTTTTATTGCAATGCTCGCATCTGTTTTATCTTGACTTTGTATTACTTTGTGATGTGTAGTTTAATGTATTTATGTATAGGTGTGTAGGGGGGAATCTCTTTGAATTTCCCTCAAGCAGGAACTGGATTTTGTTTTTACAACCCACAGGAAACACATACCTCAGTGCCTAGCAAGATCTAAAAGCCTGTTTGGCAAGCAGACTAGCTAAGCAGTCTAGCTAAGCAGTCTTATCGGTCCCAGACCACTTTTATGGTCTGGTCTATCCACAGGAATCAGCCATGTGTTTTTTAAAACAACGCCCCTTGGAAGTTATACGGTACAACAGTGCCCCCTAGCGGCCACTATCGGTAGTATCCTCAAGAATCCTGCTGCTCGTAAATAATCTGAAGTCTACATAATTCGGGACATGAACAGACTCTATGTACTTGACTGACATCAAGTGATTTCTGTTGTTTATCTTTGTACACAACCTGTATGTCTATCTCAAATGAATGATGTGTGTAACTTCTGCAGCCATCCAAGTTTAGATAATTAGTAAGCTTAGCGCATTCAATAACTTTATGATCGCTGTAATGTTTGAAATGTGTTCAGAATGATAAATGAAGCATCTGGATTGTTAATTCTGATCAAAAATGATCAAATGCTATCCCAAAAGCTTGGTCTCAGTCGACCAAGTCTGCTTTAAGTGCACAAAAGAGGCAGGACTACTACTCCGACCCCCTGGGACACAAGTTTAAAAGCCAGCGTGCGAAGGAACTTCGCTCTCTTCTTCGCTCTTCTCCCTCTTCGCCTCTTCTCCTCTTGCCCCATGAACATCTACTGACCATTGCGAGAGACGTGGTCGCCGAACACGCTGAGAGCGACCACATGGCTTCCTTCTTTGAGCCCCGGACTTGAGCCACGCCGCGCCCCAAAGCACGCATCACGCAAGGACTCGCAACCACACTGCGTGTCCCAAAACACGCGTGTCTGTTCCTGCCAAGAGCCGACCCACCTACCTTCTGCTCACTGAATAACACAGTGCCCCGCCGACCCGGTTCCACGACGGCTGTTAGGCACCAAGCCGATGCGCGCCAGCAATCCATTTTTGATTCAGCCGTGTGCCCGAAATGGCTCGCAGCACCCAAACCAACTGACTGCGGCCTCTCAACCGCGCAAGCACATCACCACCAACTAGGGACTTGTGCCAGTCAAGGACCTGCCACGGCCTTCATGCCGCGCGCGCACCTCGCCACCAACCGGAGACCTGCAGCGGCCTCTCAGTCGTGCTCCCATCACCATCAGCCAGAGACTCCAGTGCAGCATTCCAGCTGCGCGTGCGCAGACTGCCTAGATCGCCTCCAACTGAGTCTTCGTCAACTGAGGATCGACGCTCGCCGAGTTCTTCTCTCTCCCGTGCACCTGAACCAGTACGTAAGTGCGCCTTCATTGCAATCTGACTATATACCACTGGCGCAACGCTTGATTCAAATATAAAAGGATTGACAGGTCAAAACGCTTCCATCTCTATTCCCCATCTACCTTTTTCATTCCCTTTTTATCTTAGTTTGTTAGGTCAGGAAAGACAGCGTTGAGCAGAGTTGTCTGGGAGGAGATGACAGATCAGACCGTAAGTTTCTCTGCAGCCAACAAACATCAGTCACATTTTTAGCTTGTGTCCAAGTCGATATAACTGAACGAAAATCCATCAGCCCACTTGGTACCGTCTTCTTTGACTAGCGCCCAACCATATAGATGGACTAGTCTGTCCAAGGTTTAGCAGACTTTTGGATCAAGGGAAAACAAGGAACAAGTGTATGAAGGGTCTCACAAAAACACAGTTGTTATTTGAAATTATTTCCATCTTTGAATTGTACAAAAGTTTGAAATTATATTACTAATAAATTGTCACTTAATGATTAATCCCAGCTGTGTTCGGACAGAAGATTTTATGCACCGCCTCCAATTGCTGATTTTTCCACACCAAACCACTGTACTGCTGTAGTTGTTTCTCTGCCCCCAGCCCCCACCCGGCCACTGTGCTGTTTACAATCTCCAGCTGACTGAGGACCCGGTAAAGTGGCCGTGGCGCCTGATAGTTTGTCTTCATTTCGCTGACGGTCTGTGCGCATTTTTGCGCGATATTGTGGACATGAATATCTCTACCCATATATTATTTATTTGGTATTTTTTTGTGTGTGTTGTTTCGCCTCAAACTTTACCCCTTTTCAATCTGCAAAACAACAAGCGTCCGCTTGAGATTGTCACTGTTTACAGCGGCACACAAGACTTTTCTCCTGAGTGCAGAGATGTTGCATCTTTCTGGACTACGAATATATTGGGATTGCCTAAAGCTCAAGTACCCTATTTCATCCCATTTTTCTCGGTTATGCTGCAAAAAAAATTATTAAAATTTAACTTCTATGAGCCGTGTAAGAATGGAAAAACACGATATTACAGGTCTTCAGTCATGCGCCTGTTAATAGTGTTAATTTCTGGAAATATCTACCCAAATCCTGGACCTACTGTTTGTGTCGGTGTTACTATGCCTCAATTGTCATTCAAAGGCTTTTGCTCTCGTAAATCAGTGGGTTTTTTGCACATTAACATTTGTCGCCTGTTAAAGCCTGGTCATCTCGACACTTTGAAGACTCTTGTAGACACTGGTAAACCAGACATCCTAGCTATCTCAGAGTTTGGCTTAAAAGACGTCATCCAATTTTTTATTTATTTTTTTAAACGGGTGGAGGAAAGCCTTGGCCAGCTGTGGTGAAAGTTTCAAGCAGATCTAGTTAGCCTAATGACTATTTTTGGCCCCTAGATGGCAGCAATGACTCTCTTTTGACAAGATTGGGTAGGCGTCAGTAGAAGACGTGAGGTGGAGCTAGAGGGGACAATGGCTGGGGAAGAGAAGAGAACATGGCGACCGGTTGCAAGCAGCTCACGCTTGAGCAGTTTTTTTCAAAGACGAAAAGCATCGACCAACGCTAAAGAGCACATTGATGACGACAATGATCATCATCGATGATGATGATGGTGACTCCGAGGTTGGAAGCATTGACGTGGCAGTAGAAGACGTGAGGCGGAGCGAGATGGCTGAAGAAGCGAACAATGGCGACCGGTTGCAAGCAGCTCACACTTGGGAATTTTTTTCAAAGATGAAAGGCATCGACCAACGCTAAAGAGCACATTGATGACGACGATGATCATCATCGATGATGATGATGGTGACTCCGAGGTTGACGCTGAAGTTGCAAGCGTTGACGCGGCGGCTATGACGACGTCATAAAGGTTCACCGGTGAAGAGGTTAAATATATTTGTCCTCTTTTGCGTGTTCCAAAAATATGAAGACAGATTTCTTGTAAGAAAAAACACCATTGCAAAGATGATTTATTAAAACAGAGATCTCCGGACATCGGGACCCTGAACATCGCGTAGGAGGTGGAATTTTCAGAGTGCCCATTGTGTCCCCCCTCCCTTGCGGAAGAGGGCTTCTTATAGTATAGAGCTTGGAAAGTGAAACGCCTTTTTAAAACACGTTATACAACAGATTTGCAGCTGTGCCGGTCTCCAGACAAAATACATTCCCCGGGTACTTTTTCTCAAAACAATATCTCACGAACAAGATGAATCAGATTTAGAGTGGCCGTGAGCGATGATGCCAACAGAGTCAGTGTGTGTGTGTGTGTGCGTGTGTGTGTGTGTGTTCGAGGCAGATTCTGTTCTCACGAACAGAATGTGTTTTCGCACACTGAGAAGGAATTTTAGACCAAACAATTTACCAGCTTAGGTTAAGGTCAAATTATACTGCGTTCAACACTATTTCACCTACTTTACACATCTATAAGACATTTCAACATGGTTAATATATGAAATAAAGAATTAAAATGTTAATAATATCTAACAGTCCCCCCTTTGGGCTCTTAATAGCCCAATAACTAGACATTTAAACATTTTACACAAAGATTCCAGCGGGATCTTCATCATCGCAATGGCAGGTGCAACAGTAGAATAAGAGAAAAATAAAAACATTCTTTTTTAGCAGGAGAGGAGGTCAGTCATAGGTCAAAAACAATGTGATTCATTAAAAGATTTTTTCAATAAAATAAGCATATCATATATGAAGACAATGTGATGTGATTATGTTTAAAAATTGTGGTGGGGGATCCCAGAAATAGCAAATTGGCATGACAGTCAGTATGAGAAAGAGTGTCATTATGTACGTGCAATTGGAGACGCGATTGAAGACTTGTTGTCGTTTGGGCTAGGGAAGTTTTTGTTGACGTTTGTCAGTTCCGTTTTCGTTCTTGCGTTTATTTGTTTGTTTTTTTTCAAACAGAGTCCTTCAGCTCTGCGATTGGCTGGCAACCCGTTCAGGGTGTACCCCACCTACTGCCCGAAGCCAGTTGGGATAGGCTCCAGTACCCTCACAATCCTTGTGAGGACAAGCGGTCAAGGAAATGGATGGATGGATGGATGGATGGATGGATGGATGGATGGATGGATGGATGGATGGATGGATGGATGGGTCCTTCAGCTCTTTTAGAACCCACATCAACTGCCAGGGATGCATGGATTGATCACCGGGCCCAAGGTGTGACTCATTCTTTGTGGAACGCCCGGAAAAGGGACACATTTCTCCTATCGCCATTGGGTAATCCTCAGCTAGTCTGGTGGAAACTGGAAACAGTTGAATGGTTTCTCAGTTGGTTCGTCAGGTGGCTCGCTCCTGTTGGTGGGGGTTGAGTAGAAGGCGGACCCGGCAGGTCTGATAGGCAAGATGTGGAACCAGGTGCCCCCGTGGACTGGACCATATTGACCTTTCCATCACCTCATCTGGGTGCAGAACATTTTCATTTAGTCACTAATAAACATTTATTCACATCCCTTTTTGAAAGAGCATCTGGTAGTTTTTATTAGTTTGGAGTTAGTAAATGTTAGTGAAGTTCTGTAGGCCCATCCTGTGGAAAAATTCTGTTTGTTGTGACATTCAATTAGAATCCAACCTTTGGCTGAATTTAATGACCTAAGCACATTCATTAATGCAACAATGAAAATCTTATAGGCAATTCAAATCTGACGAGGCCAATTTTGTTTACAGAATGTAATGATTATTGGAATGTTTTATCATAATATTTACTGTTATAGATATGGCATGAATGTGCTTCCAGCCATAAAATAAATGCAACTTTCGCCAACAAATAAATCAAAAAATAACATCTGACCCCAGGGCCCCAGGGAGAAATAAAAATGGAACATATTCACCTTATTTTTGCCGTCCCTGCCAAAACTTACTCTCCTCCATGGTCAAAAGTCCAATCACCAATTGTCCTCCTGTAAATGTCATTCATTCTCACGGACTATCTATAATTATCACAATGAGACTAACTTATAATTCTATTTTTATTTAATTCAACATGGACTGTTTGTGTCCTTCGCGACAATATACCCAGACCGACCAACATTTCCCCCATCTGAAAAAGATCGCTTTAGAGAATTTTTCAGACTAATATATAAAAGTTCTGCAATAAAGGGTGTGGCTCCTGATTCTGAAAAGATATTCAAAATTAATTAATGTTCTCGCACACGAGAAAAACTATGAGGGAAATACAATCAACTTATAACAAAACATTCTACATTATTTGCCATTCAAATTATTTGTTTTTTAATTAATTATTATTATCATTCTTATTAAAATGCAGAGTGTGTAGACTTACATATTTTATATAACAAACAATCCCAAAAAAATTGAAATATATATATTTTCATTAAACTTTAAAAGCATATTTAATTAACACACATACAAACGCAACAATGACACATTTAACAACGTGTCTTTTATAGAAAAAATTGTATTCTCTATTTGTAAAGGTTTTAAGGCTGTTACCAATTTTAATTTGGAAAAAGGTTGACATCTGGCGGTCAGCTAGAGTCATAGCAACTACAATTTTCAATCTGACCCGCGTCATTAATTTATAAAAGGGTGACACCTGGCGGTCAGCTAGAGTCATAGCAACTACATTCAGTCTTACAGTTATGTATGTTTAATAAGCGTGAGATATGCATCTAAATTTTACAATATTTTAACACTGTATCTCGCTATGTTATGTGCGTGCTAATATTCGTTTGATTTGTATTAAATATAATTAATTTATGACGCATCATGCGCTGTAAAGCCAGATTAAGTATTCAACTCAATTAGTCGTTAGGAGATTTAAATGAGGGTTTAGAAATTTAGTTACGTTAACAATTTATGTAATGTCGTTCAATTATTTAACGCAGACCCTGACGCTTGCGGTTTTAGCGTTAAAAATTTTATTAGTAATATATCGTCCAATCAATTTATTCCGTTCAGCGTTTATTAAACGGTTTCATTTGTTTCATTACGTAATTCAAAATCATACGAGCTGTCTGTACGAAACAATCGAAAGTCAATATTACAGCATTAATCATCATTTAATACACTTTTCTTAAAGTTACCTCCGGGATATTACTCTATATAAAAATTACACATACTTATAACACTATTAACGAGCGGTCGCCGTCTACGCACATCCAAAGTTAAACTGTCGCCTTTAAAACCATCGAACAAATGACATATCTTATTAGAATAAACTAACCTTTTTCACAATATATTCAAGTCCCGTCGTTCAATATTAAATACATTTTATATCATTATTTGACGGTAATATCTAACCTGGAAGCTTTAGTTTCCATCTAGCGGAAGTAATATCAGGTCAAGCCATTCAGTCCTTCAGAATATTAAACATTATTACTTTATTAAAGTTATATAAATGGTTATAACTTCACAGAAATACCTAAAGCTAGCATTCTAGCATTATTCATCATTTCATACACGAATCCACGATTATGTCTCGCTTTTGTTTGACTCGAAAAAATTACCGGTTCTATCTCGTATTTTACGTCGAACGCCTGGCGGCGCAAGTTTTAACGTTTTTCATCAATGTACCCACAACGGCGCTAAAAGATTTTTTATACAGCAATCGTGCACCCAGTCGTGCAATTCTTTTTTATCTCTCGTCTTTATTTTGTAGGTAAATCTCCGATAGCAACTGCGCATGCGTTCCCACTTGTTTCATAGCGTCATCCCGTTGTCGTTCAACGGAAGCTCATTTGGGTCAAACCATTTTGTTTCGCGCTCGAATAGAGTTTCCTTAATTTCTATTAATTATTGACTCCCGTATTTTATAACTTATTATATTATATTATATTATATTATATTGTAGTTAAGTCGTATTAACATTTATAAATAAAGTGACGTCTCACTTATAACAGAATTAGTCAACAACATATCTCATCGCGGTCCCTTTAAGAATAACAGTGACGTCCGATTATTGTATCACCAGACAAAACATAGAATACAGACAAACAAATATCATGATCTCCTCTTAAAATAATAAATACTGCTTTAAGTCAATTATGAAGCAGTCTATCGACTAATATAGCCTGTCTGTTCACAATTATTTGATTCAATTGTGCAGAAACCCCTCGTAACGTTACGTACCAATCTCTGGTAATATATCCTCATCTGCGCATTCGTATTTCTGTTGTCTTTCAGCTGAACAGATTTATATGAAATATATGAAATAAAGAATTAAAATGTTAATAATATCTAACACCGGCTAGCGATGCTAACACTGGAAAACACGGAGCACAACCGAGCACGCTCAGGCGGATGTTCAATCGGACGATGAAGAGTGCCCCGAGTCCAATGCATATTCATCGGAGGAGTGGGTACAGTCTGCTACTTGCTATTCCCCGGAAAAAAGGGAGCCATCGCAAGTGAAACTAATCTGTTGTGCAAATCCTGCTGCGTCTCCTTGCATGCATGGGAGCGTTACAAAAAGAAAAACTGTATTTGAAACATCCACATAATTGTAAATAGTACCACAGTTGCACACATTTGTAAATAGTTTGCGAAATTGTTTTGTCAAATTGTTACACTGTTGAATGGAAATAAACGTATTTTGCAACCAAAAAACACTTTTTCATTGTTGGTGATAGCGTTTTACAGAAGTAAAGCACTATTTAGGTGTTTGTGGCATCATTCATGGACAAAAAGAAGTGTACAATTCACTAGAGTGCATGAAATAACATCGTTTCACAAAAAGCTCTTTATCTCCGCTTTTTGTTTCAAAACACAGCATTTCGGTGAAACTAACCATTTTCTATTGTTGATTACTGAAAAACGGAATAAGGTAGAAACAAACTTTTTTTTCTGATGAAAGATGAGAGTTCAATCTTTTATTTGGTAGTATGTGTGTTATCATAGTCCAAACACAACATTTTCTGTGGACCTTGAAAGATCAGTCAAAATGCTTAAATCGGCTGGCACTGGCGACATCCCGTTTCTGAAAACGTCTGGCAGTCAAAGAGTTAAGGATAAATTGGCTACTTGTGGATCTGACTCCAGTACATTTTGGAAAACAGTCAAGATGATGGAAAATAAATGTTCCCCACCTCATTTACCAATTTCTATGTTTTTTAATTATGTTGTTGTTATTGATAAGCAGCGTTTGGCTTCACTTCTCAATCACCATTTTGTCACTGCATTTCAAGCCTTCACACCTCCAAATACAGCGACTTTCCCATCTCATTCGGTTGACATGGTTGTACTCCTGCGTTCTCCTTCACACATTTTTCTATCACTGAAGTAAGGGATGAACTAATGAAGCTGGACACAGATAAATCTGCCGGTTCTGATGTCTTAGAGCCCCTGTTCTTGAAAGCCGCTGCTCATATTATCGCTGTTCTTGTTTCAAAACTATTCAATATGTCTCTACAGTCCAACTTTCTTCCTCCTGATTGGAAGTCAGCAATGGTTTTCACGCTTTTCAAAGGGGACTCTGTCACAGATCCAAATTGCTATCGGCCCATCAGCATTCTGCCATGTTTAGCCAAAGTTTTGGAAAGGCTGGTGCACAACCAACTGAGCGTTTTCCTCAGTTCCAATCATATCCTCTCCGATTTGCAGTCAGGTTTCCGACAAGGTTATAGCTGTATTACATCTACAATAAAAGTCCTGGAAGAAATCATCGTGGCAATGGACAATAAACAGATCTGTATTGCCACCTTTGTTGACCTCGCAAAGGCCTTTTATTCAGTCAATCACACTATTTTGCTGAGAAGGCTTTCCAGTATCGGCCTGTCCCGTGGCTGTTGTGAGTGGTTTGCCAGCTACCTTTCTGACCGTGTCCAACAGGTGAAGGCTGAAAATGTTATTTCTGAGCCATTGCAAGTCTCTAAAGGTGTGCCACAAGGCTCCATTCTGGGTCCAACCCTTTTCTCCATCTACATCAATGACATAGCTAAAACTGTTGGGAATTCCCGGATTCATCTGTATGCTGATGACACAATCCTGTATTCGGTTGGACCTTCACTTGAAATTGCATCGTCCTGTCTCCAATTTAGCCTTACCTCTGTGTAGCAGGTCTTCCATACACTCCATCTCCGCCTCAACACTGCTAAATGTATTTCATTCAGCCGTAAGCAAGTAATCAGTCATACTACTATTACTTGTGCTGACGGATCAAATTTGGAATGTGTCACTTCTTATAAATATATAGGTAACTGATTGGATTTATTACTGTCATTTGCTACACATATCAGTAACCTGCAAGCTAAAGTTAAAGACAGATTATCTTTCCTTTTTTGCAATAAAGCCTCATTCACTCATGCCACAAAGTGCATGCTAGTGAAGATGACATTGTTGCCTATTCTTGACTATGGAGACCTTATTTACAGAATAGCACCAAACTCCACTCTTAAAAAACTGGACACACTTTATCATTCAGCTATCCGATTTGTGACAAATGCCCCATTTGAGACTCACCAATCCGATCTTTATAAATTAATGGGCTGGCCATCTCTTCAAACACGGCTGCTTCATCACTGGTTTGTCTTAAACTATAAAACTTTTCTTGGCATGATACCATCCTACCTGTCATCACTTCTTCATCTTGCTCAGAATACTTACAGTACTAGGTCTAGTGAGTTTATTAAGTTTACCCCTCCAAAAACACTTGCTACATTTGGCTTGTTGACATTTAACATTTTCAATTTATATTTTTACTTTTTATGAATTTACTTATAAGTATATAGATGCCATATAACTATGTAGTTAAAGGAATAACACTGTGATAATGTTGTTGTGAAATATATTGGAACTTTTTACTCCCTTCCAGCTCTTGAGATAAGAATGTGTATGTTTTAAAGAGAGTCAAGTTCTCATGAAGATAAGAATGTGTATGTTTTAAAGGGAGTCAAGTTCTCATGCCATTACTCATTATGTCGTAAAAACTGAAGGTCCAAGATCAAAACCTGTCTACATTATATTTCCGGGCTGGTAGGGGAGCTGGAGTAAACATGTCGGTATATCACATGTCTGCTTATTATAATTACTAACCCTTTGTCCAGCCTGAGAGGGGGAGAGAAACCTTTTTCATGTATAAAAAGAGTGGGTGTTTTTTATTTGGTACACACTTGGGGCTGGACATTGCTTTCAAATGTAAGCTTTCTTTTGTGTCTTAAGAGCTCTTAATAAATCCTTGGAAGGAAAACTTCTTCATGAGATCTCAATTCAATTATTTTGAACACGCAAAGATTACACTTAATAAAGTAATTAAATAATACCTTCAGGCTGTAATTCCATTTGATTCGCAGTAGCAAATGATTGGAACATCCTACAGAACAAACTCAGACTCATCTCTCCAACGGCAGTTTCTTTGTTTAAAAACAAGATTCAGGAAATTGTAGTTTACACCTGTTCTTGTTAATATATGCATAAGTGCACTTTTCCTCTTTTTTATAATTATGTTGTGCTTTGTTGTTTTGTTTAGACTGTGATGTAGGTGCTCTGTTTTGGCTTCTTGTCCAGGTCATGTTTGTAAATGAGAATAAGTTCTCAAACATTTTACCTGGTTAAATAAAGGTTAAAAAAAAAAGAAAAAGAATTACGATGCAAATTAGTGCGTTAAAAAATAACACAATTGATCGTGAGTGACAAATCAATATGCAAGCATTTGAAATCTGCCCTATTGAGGGACCCGTAGGCAGTGGTGGGCAGCTCACGCAGGAGCTTATGGAGCTGTCCTCTCTTGCTGGCAAATACCTTGTTACTCCTGCCACATCTGTTCCATGTGAGAGACTCTTTTCACTCACAGGTAATATCATAAAAATGAAGAGAGTACACCGATTTGTCGGATGATGAGCGGTTTCCGTACGGTTGCAATCCGAGTGCGTACGTCTGATGGATTTCTGTTGCTGTTTGTAAACAGCACATTCAAAACTGACGCACGATGCAGCCGAGGACAGCAGCCAATCAGGAGTGAGTGTGAAAACAGTCCACCAACCACGAGTGCGGGCTTTCGCACAACTGAATTTGCATAATGTTTGCAGACAAGACACATGAATCGAACTCAGTCCACCAGTCCACCAATCTATAACGTGCGTTGGCACAGCTGAATTTGCATATGCCATGGATAAAAATTGCTTGCCATGGTGGCTTGGCTGGCGGTAAAACGTTGCAAGTCGGGTAACTTCCGTGAACACTGCAAAGTGCCGTTAATTTGGGTGTACGTCACACGACGTGTTATCTTTGCGCATGCGAGTCGCATCACGGGCGTGTTGCGTTCACATTAGATGTCATTTCTAGAGGTGGGAATCTTGGGGCACCTCACGATTCGATTACGATTCAGAGGCTACGATTCGATTATAAAACGATTATATTCTCGTATAAAAACAGGAGCATAAGAACGGGAGTTGATCCACATGCTCAGATAAAAGTGTGCTGCAGACTGGGGCTGTGGCTGCCTTTCGGCTTGAGTGAAGTCCTTTCCCAGCAGATCCTCCAACAGGGAAGATAACAAAGTTTGTTCTTTCATCTCTATGTTTGGTGGGTCCTCTTCCCCTGCAACAGGTGTTTGTTCCTCGTCATCTCGCTAAACTTGCTGTAGGTAAACACATAATGAGGAAAACAGGTAAACAAAAAGGCTTAAATGTTTATTACATCTTCATTGTTAATTGAGCATTTGATACAAATGATTGAATTTGAAATATTGGATTACAAATTGAATTATGTACAAAACAAATAAATGCTATATAATGCACAGAGTAACGTTTTAAAGGGAATATTAAATAATTATATATAATAAAAATTGTAGAATTACCTGTAGTTGTGCTTGTGCAGCAGCCTCAAAAGTCACTCTTTCATAGGTCTCCTCTCTCCTCCTCCGACGACAGGAAGGGCAAGCTTTTAAAACGAGGATCGAGAGCATCAGCTAGCAAGAGTTTGCTTCTCCTGTCGCTGCTGTATCTCTTGCCGAGGTCCTCATGTATGGCTCCCTTTATCTCCCTGACCAGTGGAGACACCCCAGGACTGTCCTTTGTCTCATTGAGAAGTTTAGCTTGCAGAGGAGCAATCAGAGAAATGGTGGGGCTTCTCTCTGCTGACATGACAGTTGTTGCATCCCTCAGGGTCTTGAAGGCTGCCATGACATCCTCAGCATTTGTGACATCAGCCTCACTTAGTGTGCATAGGTCTTTATCTGATCTTCTCACCTGAGGAGAGAGGAGTGTGGCAGTGATGGCAGGCTGTTGCTCCAAATACCTGTTCACTATCTCAAAGGCACTGTTCCATCTAGTACAGCAGTTGACCTTCAGTTTATGCTTAGGGATGTTAAGCAGCCTCTGGTTCTCTTCAAGCTGGTGTGCGCCGATGGTGCTGCGGTGGAAAAAAAATACTCACTCTCCCTAACAGTCTGGCCATACTAGGCACCTTCAGGGCGCGTTGAGCCGCAAAGTTCAGCGTGTGGGCACATAGCATGTCAGATGGCTAAAGTTACCCAGCTGGGCAGTGACAACCATGTTAGCTGCGTTGTCTGTAACAACAAAAACGTATTTTTTTTTTGCAGTGTTCCATTCATTTACAGCACTGCTTAGCAGCTCAGCCATATTAGCACCCATGTGGCTTTCATGCATTGCTCTTGTTTGAAGCACACGTACTTTCAGCTCCCACTCATCGGTTATGAAATGGGCAGTTACTGTAACAAACGATTCGGTGGCTACAGATGTCCACGCATCACATGTAACGACGACTCGGCGACATAATTTCTACATTCGTCTGCTTGTAGAGAGCCGGGACTGCCGTGTCAGTGAAATAGTGTCGAGATGGGATCACGCACCTCGGCTCTATTACTTCCAACAGTCTTCAAAATCCCCAACTTTCTACAACGGAGTAAGGCTGCAAACCCATCACAATGAATTCTGCGATATCTTTCGTAATTTGTTTTGCCTTTTGCGATGTGGGTAACAGTTTACCCAGAGTGTCCTCAATGGTTTTCTGGCTGCTACTAGCAATAACGGCCTTATCACCCCTTCTGTTGGGTAGAATCGTGCTGTGTGGCTTCTCATATTTGTTATGCTGCCAAAGTATTTATTTTTTGTGCGCCAAATCTTGCACATGACGTAGCTTTTGTCCAATTCGTACCACCCATCAACGTTGTAGAATCCAAAATAATTCCACACGTCTGCTTTTACATTTTTGGGAGCAGGTCTGATCTCACGAAGAGGTGGGTTGGTCGGCTCAGCCATGCTTGTTGTTGTTTTGTATCTAGAGACGTGAGTTGTGGATGTGTACTCTCGGTCCGTTCCCCATAGCGTCCCGAAGACCGCGCTTACTGCGTTTTAGTTCCGCTTTACTTTAGTTTTAGTTATTTAAATAATCAGAATTTGGATGTTTGTGAATAGTTCTCGATTCTTCCACGGCCGGATTGTGAATAATATAAGAATCTGAAAATTTCACCCACCTCTAGTCATTTCTGATAATCACAAAATATCTGTCACACAGCTGTATCAGTCATTTTGTAAAGCTAACGTTTCAAGTCCTGCAAACTTTGGAGGAAGCGTCCTTCACGATAGTCTGGACAGTACCATTTTCCTTCTGGGTCACTCTTCAGCATGACACATGTGAAATAAAACCAATCAAATGGTTTGTAGGCTCAAAAATGGGCTTAGGTGGCAAAAGAGGTAATTGACAAGATCGATATACATAAGTTGTAGTGCTTCTGGGTCAGCAATCAAGTCTCCCTTGTCATAGCTTGTACGGATACAAATCGCCTATTCGACGTAACTTGTCGGCATACCGCGCAGTCGCCTGCTTGTCCAAGGTCTCCGTATATTTCTCCATCGTCAGATACGGTGCGAGACTGTGATTCCACGGGGAAAATAATAATAATAATCAGAGCGGAAAGGAATCACTCACCACCAGGACTGGACTGGCACAAATAATCAGCCCTGGTATTTTGACTTAGGCCCAGCGGCCCAGCCCGATTCCTGACCACCCTTGGCTACCACATAGCTCTACCACTCGTTTATTGGTTCAGTTGTCTCTCCATATTGTAAATGGATTAATGGGCTCCTCCTTATAAATTGTGTGCCGGTCTTTCGGGGTAAATTGGAGGAAAATAATAATTGAATAGCACCACGACATCCCCAAACGACACTGGCCCACCAGGCATCTGCCCTATATGCCAGATGGCCAGTCCAGCTCTGCTCATCACCAGCGTACTGTCTACATACTCAAAAGGAGGCGTCCCAACCAATATGGCCAGCGCATTGGAATGTGGGATATGTTACTTTTTTTAGCACAAAGGTGAGAACCCTCTATACAAGACAAAAAAGGGGAAACGGTGCTCAATACTTTGATAATAATGGCAAAACCGTTTATTAAGAGATGTAGATTTACTATATGTCGACCTTTGTTTTTTATTTTGTAAGGAAATCGAAAGTTTTGGAAGGATATTGAGAAGGGTTAAAACAAAGCAAGCCTTGTTGGTATTTGACAATTTGAAGAATGTATTGTCTGATTAGACCTCTTTTTTGTTTTGTTCGAAAGCACGGTTCAACAAAATACAACTTTTTCTCTTTTTGGAGTCGTTTGTACTTTTTCAAGCTTTTGACTGCTGTTTGATGAAAAAACATTTTATGTAGACATTATGCTTCATTTGGAAATAAACATTTCACTCTTTCCTGCATGCATGGCATGGCACTGTGTTGACTGAATACGTCTTCACGGGTATTATCACTTTATTATGAAAAATGTAATTGCTGCAGTAAAAAGTTGTACCATTAAAAAGTAGTATTGGTTAACATTACTTCATTTAAAGCTATTATGTGGTGCAGTGCGAAGTTTTTCTGCGTTTGAGGACAGTGTACGGAGGACGGAAGTGGAGAGTGCAGCAAAAGAGTTCGCATGTTCTGTGATATGTTGGAACGAGGCCACTCCTTCGAGGTAAACCAAAGTTTGTGGTGGAGTTGACGTTATGTAAGTTGATCGACCGGCTTCGGGAACATTTCTAATGTTTGCTGTGATTCACGTGACAGTATAGATTGGTTTATTGTTTTTGTGCGTGTGTCCAACGGATCAGATGAAGTGGACTAAACCGGAATGTGGGAGCTCTTATATGCTCGGATCAATCCAAAGTTGCTCTACTGTTAGCTTTAGCATATCCACCCGACATTTGCTGAGCCAAGTCGAGCCAGTTGCCTCGGAACCAGCACATCGGTGCCACTGATGGAACTATTGTAGGAAAACATTTGTGTAAGTTCGTACTCGAACCGGGGTGGTGGCAACTCGCTGGTTTCTGGGAACCCGGCTGCTGCGCTCTCAGCTCAAGCTAATGGTGCTCATCCAATAACACACATTCAGTTTGTGTTTAAAAAATAATAATATTCTCTTTGTGTTGCTGTGTAATAGAATTCAAGGAGACAGTAAGGAAACAAGAAGGAAAGAAGAAGATAGGAGTTTTTACAGTAAGTGAACTTTGACGTAAACACACGTCACATGACTCGATCACGTCGTCTGCGGATTGAGTTGACACTTTCATACTTGAGTAATAACACGTCTGTTCACAAGTGTAAATGTTTATGGATGCACCAAAATTAAAATGGTTGTCCGAAACCAAAAATGAAAAATGTTTGGCCGAAAACCGAAACGCCGGAAAAAAAATGATGCCAATTTTTACTTTCATTGCATTCATTATAATGAATTAAAATTATAATATTATTGTGAAATGTTTATTTAGCACTGGCATTTTAACAAAGCACAATATGAATTGAAATGTGCTCACACCGCAGACATGTTGACTAATGGTACATTAAACACCGAACGAGAGTTGAGCATTTTCTGGCTTTATAGTCAATGTAGTTCGCACAGGCGGGGACGGATGCGTGCGGCGGGGCAAGGTGCGGCACACTTAAAATCAGAACATTCACATATTTATCCAACGTTTAAAAATAAATAAATACATTTGTTTGCACCAGCTAATTGGCTTCGGAAATGAACTGCAAAGTCACACACAGCGTCCTGTACAGGTCTGCCACCATCCGGTAAGTGTTTCCGTGTTTAAAACTGTTGATAGCAATAGTGCTAGCATTAGCTAAAGTATTTAGCATGGCCACCAGGATGTTGGTGAAAAAGTGGAAGCGTTCGAGGGACTCTGAAAAAAAAGGGAAGGCGCTGCGGGAGATAGAGTGGCTCACCTGTACTGCAATACACGGCAATTCTGTCTTTTTTCGACCCACTTAAATGTTGTACACCAAGTGTCGCCCCTCTCCACTGGTGTGCACAATGACCCAGGGAGCTGCTGCGACCGACCGGTGAAAAGCCAGCGAGAAGAAAAGGCGGACACTCACCTCCGTGTTTGCTGTTTAATTCAAACAGACGCTTGCTTACAGCGGTTTTTTTTGCTTGCGTCATCATAACCTATTTCAGCCGTATTCTTTCGGCTTTAATTTCATTTCGGGCCAAATGCCGAAAATGGCAATAATAGCCATTCGGTGCATCACTCTAAATGTTTTTAACCTCAAAGTAGTATTTTCAGTGACAATACACAGCATTGTTTTGTCCCTATGTTTATTGATTGTTTGAAGAGAGCAGTGATCTTCAAACATTTTACTCCAAGTACCGCCTAAAGTAAAGCCGTCAAAGTACCAACAGACCAACATAAACATTAGCGTTAGGGATGCTCGATACCACTTTTTTTTAAGACAGATAGATACCGATACTCAAATCTTATCGATACCATTGGTAGTTATGATGCATAAACTTTCCAAAAAAACAATGACAGATATATTTTTAAAAAGACCTGTATATCCCAACTAGAAAAATTCCCGCGGAAATTTTGAATGAGACTGCTGACTCTTGTAAATGAGCTGAACAGTTTAAAATTTAAACGACTGGAATCGGTCAAGAAATGTGGAAGTTAACCATAATGAACATCAACTAAAAGTATCTCACTGTCCCTGAAAATGTATTTAAATAAATGTAAATGAGCTGAACAGTTTAAAATTCAAATGACTGGAATCGGTCAAGAAATGTGGAAGTTAACCATAATCTAAAAATATCTCAATGTCCCTTTAAGAGCGCACACCCATTTTTGACTTGGAGCCGTCACGCGCCCCACATTCCATTGTGTATGAGAGACGCACCCCTTGAACAAAAGCCTCTCACGACTTAACGGTTCAAGATACAGATTCAAGAAATGGCTCGTTAGAACGGCAAGGGTTTGGGGAACACGAGCATGTTTTCATTTTTTTTAATTGGATGAAAAATGACCAAATGAGAGCAGGTTGAAAACTTATGATTTATCAGAAATGAAGAGCAAAAGGCGCCTGAATTTAACATGGAAGAGATAGGCGAGTTCGTCCGACTTGTCCTCGCTTGAAGTGAAAATAAAGGTACTAAATGACACCTTAGCCAAATAAAAGTTAATTTGTCTGAAAGAAGACACTCGTGACTACAAAATGTGAGAATCTGATGTCTAGTGAGCAAAGATTGTGGCCATGGTGACGACTTGAAGTGAAACTTTTCCAAATAGAAGTAGACTTTTCTTTGTTCCCGCTACTCTAAAGTTAATTGGTCAACAGAGTGTGTTAGAAGCCTAATTCACTCACTGTCTTTGAACCCGCACAGGGGGGAGAGCTTTCATTCCTTAACTCTTTCACTGCCAGACGTTTTCAAAAACGGGTTGTCCCCACTGCCAGCCGATTTAAGCATTTTGAGTGATCTTTCAAGGTCCACAGAAAATGTTGTGTTTGGGCTATGGAAACACACATGCTACCAAATGAAAGATTGGACTCTCAGCTTTCATCAGAAAAAAAAGTTTGTTTCTACCTTATTCCGTTCTTCAGTAATCAACAATAGAAAATGGTTACTTTCACCGAAATTCTCTGTTTTGAAACAAAAAACGGAGAAAAAGAGCTTTTTGTGAAACGATGTTATTTCATGCACTCTAGTGAATTGTACACTTCTTTTTGTCCATGAATGATGCCACAAACACCTAAATAGTGCTTTACTTCTGTAAAACGCTTTCACCAACAATGAAAAAGTGTTTTTTGATTGCAAAATACGTTTATTTCCATTCAACAGTGTAACAATTTGACAAAACAATTTCGCAAACTATTTACAAATGTGTGCAACTGTGGTACTACTTACAATTATGTGGATGTTTCAAATACAGTTTTTCCTTTTGTAACGCTCTCCTGCGTGCAAGGAGACGCCAGGACTCGCACAACAGTTTACTTTCACTTTCGCATTGGTCCGTTTTGTGTGCAAACGTTACACTTTCTTGGCGGCCTTTTTTTCCGGGGAATAAAAAGCAAGTAGCAGACTGTACACACTCCTCCGATGAATATGCATTGGACTCGGGGCACTCTCCGTCGTCCAATCGAACGTCCGCCTGTGCGTGCTCGGTTATGTTCCGTGTTACGACACCGTCATAGCCGCCGCGTCAGCGGTTCCAATTTCGCCGTCAAGCTCGGATTCACCTTCATCATCATCGATGATGATCATCGTCGTCATCAATGTACTATTTTAGCGTTGGTCGATGCCTTTCGTCTTGTAAGTGTAGAGCTGCTTGCAAACGCTCGCCATTGCCCGTTCCCTCCTCCATCTAGCTCCATCTAACGTCTTCTACTGCCGCGTCAATGCTTCCCAACCACGGAGTCACCACCCTCATCTTCATCATCGATGATGATCATCGTCGTCAACAATGTGCTCTTTCAGCGATGCTTTTGGTCTTTGAAAAAAACGGCTCGGGCGTGAGCTCCTTGCGACCGGCCGCCATTTTTCCTTTGGATTCCATTCTCATCTCCTGCTCGACGCTCTAGCTCCGCCTCTACTGACGCCCACCCGATCTTGTCAAAAGAGAGTCATCGCTGCCCTCTAGGGGCCAAAAATAGTCATTAGGCACAACAGACCGGCTGGAAACTTTCACCACAGCTGCGGAAGCCTTGCCTGCACCCGTTTCAAAAAAATAAAAAATAAAAATTGGATGACGTCTTTAGACGTCATTGGCAGTGCTCCGTAGGTTTTTACTTGACGTCTATAAACGTCAATGGCAGTGAAAGAGTTAAAAAAGATTTCGACACTGAGCTAAAGATGGGAAAAATTCCTACAAAATGAGCTAAAATTCGTATCGGTCGGATAACGTATGCATGCGCAGCGTGTCTTGGAAAAAGGTGCTTGATGTGTGATTTTGTCTTTCCATTTCCCATTCATTCCTATGGCACTTTTTGGGGTAGTTTTTGGGGTATTGCGTCGCCATGGTAAGTCGTAATTCCTAGAAAAATAATGCCGCACCGAGTCAGATCGAGCCGCATCGTTTGATACCCCATTTGTCCCGGTGCCGCATTTTAGCGTAAAAATCGTGGAAGAATAAATAAGAACTAGAAAAATTCCCGCGGAAATTTTGAATGGGACTGCTGACTCTTTGGTAATGAGCTGAACAGTTTACAATTTAAACGACTGGAATCGGTCAAGAAATGTGGAAGTTAACCATAATGAACATCAACTAAAAGTATCTCACTGTCCCTGAACATGTATTTAAAAAAATGTAAATGAGCTGAACAGTTTAAAATTTAAATGACTGGAATCGGTCAAGAAATGTGGAAGTTAACCATAATCTAAAAATATGTCACTGTCACTTTAAGAACTCATACCCATTTTTGACTTGGAGCAGTCACGCGCCCCACAATCCATGTTCTCATTTTCTTATTCGGATAAAATATGACCAAATGAGAGCAGGTTGAAATCTTATGATTTATCAGAAATGGAGAGAGGAAGGCGCCTGAAATTAACATGTAAAAGACAGGCGAATTAGTCCGACTTCTCTTGCTTAAGGTGAAAATAAAGGTATTAAATGACATCTTAGCCAAATAAAAGTTAGTTTGTCTGAAAGAAGACACTCGTGACTACAAAATGTGAGAATTTGATGTCTAGTGAGCAAAGATTGTGGCCATGGTGACGAGTTGAAGTGACGTCACGCACCACATTGCATTGAGATTGAATGAGAGACGCATACCTCAAAGAAGAGCCTCCCACGACTTAACTCTTCAAGATACAGATTCAAGAAATGGCTCGTTAGAACGACAAGGGTTTGGGGAACACGAGCATGTTCTCATTTTTTTAATCGGATGCTGCGCTGCTGCTCCGCAAGCAGTCCCATAATAAAAATAATATACCCATTTACATACCCAAAAGTTTCACTTCAAGTCGTCACCATGGCCACAATCTTTTCTCACTAGACGTCAAATTCTCATATTTTGTAGTCACGAGTGTCTTCTTTCAGACAAACTAACTTTTATTTGGCTAAGGTGTCATTTAGTACCTTTATTTTCACTTTTAGCAAGAGAAGTCGGACTAATTCGCCTGTCTTTTACATGTTAATTTCAGGCGCCTTCCTCTCTCCATTTCTGATAAATCATAAGTTTTCAACCTGCTCTCATTTGGTCATTTTTTATCCGATTAAAAAAATGAGAACATGCTTGTGTTCCCCAAACTCTTGCCGTTCTAACGAGCTATTTCTTGAATCTGTATCTTGAACCGTTAAGTCGTGAGAGGCTTTTGTTCAAGGGGTGCGTCTCTCATACAATCTCAATGGAATGTGGGGCGCGTGACGGCTCCAAGTCAAAAATGTGTGTGCGCTCTTAAAGGGACAGTGAGATATTTTTAGATTATGGTTAACTTCCACATTTCTTGACCGATTCCAGTCATTTAAATTTTAAACTGTTCAGCTCATTTACAATTATTTAAATACATTTTCAGGGACAGTGAGATACTTTTAGTTGATGTTGATTATGGTTAACTTCCACATTTCTTGACCGATTCCAGTGGTTTAAATTTTAAACTGTTCAGCTCATTTACAAGAGTCAGCAGTCCCATTCAAAATTTCCGCGGGAGTTTTTCTAGTTATAGCTAATTTCCTTAAAATTGCTTGAAATTAATGGCAATTATTTTTTTTCAATTTGCTCATAAAAGTCATTTTGAATAGAACACACAATAAAATGAATTTCAAAAATTTGATGAATAAAATGAAACAAATAATCCAGTGGCCAGGGAAAAAAAATAAAGTCCCAATCAAAATATGTTGTCGTACAACTTCCTTTTAAGGAATACAGCGAAGTGCAATTCAATGCAATAGTGTTTCAAGTAATTTAGTAATATCTACCATGTTAAGAATCAGAGGTGGCAAATCCAGGTACAGAAAGTAAAAACCCTGCCACAGTTTGGCTTTAGCCCTTGATGCTAGCTAGCTAGCTCCCTATCTAAAACCATAATTAGGACTCTGGCATTCTGGTACGCCAATCTGAGTATGCAGGTCAAGTGGGGAAGAGCGACCTCTGCTTTGTTGAGTGTTGGGAACAGAGATAGGATAGAATAGGATGCCTTTATTGTCATTATACACATGTACAACGAAATTGTGGACAATTTCCCCTTGTCAATGCAATAAGAAATGAGTAAAAACACAAGTTAAAAAAATAAAATAAAATAGAATAATAAAAAACATAATAAAATATCTAGATATCTACAGTATAAACAATGTACACAGAGGTAGGAATAATGTTATGAAGTGTTATTTATATTGCAAAGACACATTGCACATTTGCATGATGAATGGTATATTGCATATGATTGCACAGATTGGGAAAAAAGCTGTTTTGGAGTCTGTGTGTTTTTGACTTTATGCACCTGTAGTGCAGGTCAAAGCCAGGGTGTAGCCATTGATGGATTGTTTCTTCAGTCCTGTTTAATGTGTATATGATCTGTCAGAGCAACTCAGGCAGTGTAATACTGGCTGCATGTTTGGCAACACTGTGGTCAACCATCTTACAGTATGTATGCAGATGACCTTGCTATATTATGTCACCTAGGATTTTAACAACTGCTAAATATTTGTTCTGACTATGGTGTAAAATTGTATATCAAATATAATGCGAAGAAGAGTGTGGTGCTGATTTGCAGGGCAAAGGGGGATAAAGACATCAGATTCCCATCTTTCTCCCTGTCTGGTCATATGTTAACTGTGTGCTCAAAAGTTCAGTATCTGGGTTATGCGGGTCAAGATCATTACAGATCTGTTGTGTGATGATGACATGTACAGGCAGCGTCGCATGTTATATGCACAAGCTAATATGTTGTGTAGGAAGTTTTATAGGGTTGATCTCAAATGACGTGACGTTTTCCTCATTAATATGCATGAGTCAGACAAAATAACAGCGTAGGACACATGCGTACACATCATTTTGGAAGAGAACGAAATCCCAGGTGTGAAATTTCAACATGGTTCAATCGACAAACATTCAATCAACAAACACACTTTGGAACAGCTTAAACTGTGGTTGACATACAGAGACCTCAAAGTGGGCAGGAATAAAACAGTTTTCGTAGAAAGGTAAGATTTATTGTATGATCGTTGTTCCACTCTGGTGCCGTTTAGATGACTGCTAATATCGTCTTGGTCGCTAATTTTCACGAAAACGAAACGCATTCAAGTCACGATTTTCATTTGAAGATGTTAAGCTTACCTTTTGGCTGTTATTTCTGTTTAGTTACTTTAGTTAAAGTGCCGTGGTTACACAGTGACCGCCCACATCTAAGTGACACTGAACTAGCATGTTGTTGTAGGCATAGGGTTCTATAGCGCTGATACTTTATATTAATTTTCACATCTAAGCAGCAGGGCTTCTGTTGGTAAACTCTAGGTATTTTTGATGACCAGAGTCTTTCACCAACCCCAGAAACATCTAAATTCCAACAAATTAGAGAGACCTCAAGAGACCAAAGGAAAGACTGAGGAAAGGAAGAAAGGATAGATGAAGCAGAGTGAGATCCACAGACATCAGCCTCCACTGATTCAACGACCAGAGGAAGAAGCAGATTGTGTTTGAATTTCGATAGATGCTGGTGTGGTGGATCTGGCATGCATGAAAACCTCCACCAAAGAGGGGAGCCGTCGACCCCGGCCAGGACAGAGCAAGCACAACCCCGCAGGGCCCCCCAGGCCCTGCAGGAGCCACCGGCCGGAGAGCAAACCCAGCAGCCAGGAGCACCCCCCCACCCCAACACGGCAGGCCTGCCAGGCACCCCACCGGCCCACAGCCCCCGCTCCCGAATCTTGAGGAGTTGGTGACTGTAAGGTGTCATTTGATGTAGTCTGCTCGATCCTGCTGGCAGCAACTGGGTTCCTGACTATAAAAACACAACCATTAGTTACAAATTGCCAAATACAGAAACAGCAATGTAAGTTATCGCGATGTGGTGGCTCTCGCTAACAGGCAGAATTAAGTAACCAGATTTAGGTTAAAAGATTCTATATATGTAGACCATGTTTCTATAAATTTCTATATTTTTGTTTTTATTTGAAGCAGATATTTTTTCCATTAAAATGTGATTCATGAGGATGTTAGGCCATTGGTCGATATTCAGAGTTTTTTTATTTTTCAGTTAACTATCAAAAATTTTTTTCACGATATTAAGGGCTACAAGTGTAGATTGAAATTGTTTACGTGGTAAGTCAGTTGTTGTTAGGTCACCTAGCAAACACAAGTTTGGAGATAAAGGTATCCTACAGTCCAAGATAGTGGAAAATTTTTCTAAGACTCGAGTCCAGAAATACATAACCGGAGTGCATAACCATAAAGCATGAAAATAAGTGTCTGTAGTGTTTTGTAAACATTGGTCTAAGAGTCCCATTTTCTTCATCATATATTGAGTAATGTATGTTCTATGAATAATGTTATATTGGATAAGTTGTAAATTTGTGTGTTTTGTCATTTTAAATAAGTTTTCAAAAACTTGAATCCAAAAGTCAGATTCCGGAGCTATAGACAAGTCTGTCTCCCATTTCGTGGTGGGTAAAGACATTTTATCAGTATACGAAAGTAATATATATTTTTGAGAAGTTTTTTGTTGTTGTGAGAGAAAGCTTGGTAATATCTTTAGCTAAAACAGGCGGTTGAAGCGTACCCCGAAGTGTTGGAAATTGTTTCTTTATCATACTTTTAACTTGCAGATAATGTAAAAAAAAAAAACAGTTTTTTTATTTTGTATTTTTAGAGCAAGGATGTATATGATATAAACATATTATATTATCTGAGAAAAGATAGTGGAGATGTGTAATTCCTTTCTCCTCCCACACACCTAAATAAAACGATTGGTTGTTAAGTTGAAAGTCGGGGTTATGTAATAGGGGAGAAAGCCCGCAGGGCTCCACTTGGGCTTTTGTCAGGGTGGCGAAAATCATTGGGTTTTTAAAACAATTGTGTCGCTTAATTGATGTTGTAATAAAGAGTAAATCTAGCAGTCTGAGGTTATTACAATCCTTCTGTTCTAGTTCCAGCCAACAGTTAGTATCTCTGTTGGGTTGTGCCCATAGAACGATATATTGTAGCTGGTTGGCTATATAGTAGTACATAAAATTTGGTGCCTCTAGACTTCCTTTGGATTTACTTTTCTGAAGAGTAGATAGACTAATCTTTGCTTTTTTTTTATTCCAGTAAAATTTTGTAACGGCCGAGTCCAACAACTGGAACCAGTTAGCCGTAGGTTTAAATGTAATCATTGAGAAAAAATAGTTTATTTTGGGTAAAACTTTCATTTTAATGGTGGTTATTCATCCTATTAGAGAAATAGGACGATTATTCCAGCGCTCCAAGTCACTATAAATGCTATCCAGAAGTGGAGTAAATTTTTAATGAATTAAATCAGTTAATTTAGGTGAGATTTTTATGCCTAAGTATTTTAAATTACCTATAGGAAATGAGTAGTGTGGGTCCTGGCTTGCAGGGTTCCATGAATTTTCTGTAATAGATAGTAGTGTTGATTTTGTCCAGTTAATAGAATAATCTGATAAATGTGAGAATTTAGTTATTTAGTTAAATACTTCCCCTAACAAAATAGCAGGCTTTTCAAAATAAAGTAAAATATCATCGGCATATAAATTAATTTTGTTACCCCAGAGGTAATTCCTTGAATCCTTCTTTCCTGGCGTATAGCTAATGCAAGCGCCTCAATAAATATTGCAAATAATAAAGGGGACAGTGGGCATCCTTGTCTTGTTCCTCTCTGTATAGTAAAACTCTGAGACTTCCCAAAGCCACATTTATTTAAAACAGCAAAGAGAAAGGACCAGTTAACTTTGTCGAAAGCTTTTTCTGCATCCAATGATATAACTGCCTTTTTTTTTCTTTTTTTCTAGAGCTCAGTACTGTTCATTCGATTTGACATCATCATTGCTCTCCTTTTTAAAAAAAAAAAAAAAATTAAAAAAAAAACTGTTTTTTTTTTTCTTTCTCTCTTTTTTTTAAATATATATACATATATATATATACATAAACACACACATATATATATATTTTGTGTGTGGGTGAGCATGTGCATGTGCGTACGTGCGTGTGCGTGCGTGCGTGTGTGTATTCATCAGTTCACCTAAAGCCCATTAAAAAAAAATCCCATACTAATAATATAATATAATAATTAATTGCCAAATGCAGAAACATCAATGTTAAGTTATCACGATGTAGTGGCTCTCGCTAACAGACAGAATTAAGTAACCAGAATTAGGTTAAAAAATTCTATATACGTAGACCATGTTCCTATAAATTTTGATATTTGGTTTTTATTTGAGGCAGATATTTTTTCCATTAAAATGTGATTTATGAGGAGGTTAGACCATTGGTCGATATTCAGAGTTAGTTTATTTTTCCAGTTAACAAGAATTGTTTTTTTAGCGATAGTAAGGGCTACAAGTGTAGATTGAAATTGTTTATGTGGTAAGTCAGTTGTTGTTAGGTCACCTAGCAAACACAAGTTTGGAGATAATGGTATCCTACAGTCCAAAATAGCGGAAAGTTTTTCTAAGACTTTAGTCCAGAAATACATAACCATAAAGCATGAACATAAGTGTCTGTAGTGTTTTGTAAACATTGGAGACAAATGTCGGAGTCTGAGAGTCCCATTTTCTTAATCATATATTGAGTAATGTATGTTCTGTGAATAATTTTATATTGGATAAGTTGTAAATTTGTGTGTTTTGTCATTTTAAATGCGTTTTCACAAACTTGAATCCAAAAGTCAGATTCCGGTGCTATAGACAAGTCTGTCTCCCATTTTGAGATGGGTAAAGACATTTTATCAGTATATGAAAGTAACTTATATATTTTTGAAAGTTTTTTTGTTGTTGTCGGAGAAAGCTTGTTAATATCTTTAGCTAAAACAGGCGGTTGGAGCGTACCCCGAAGTGTTGGAATTTTTTTCTTTATCATATTTTTAACTTGTAGATAATGTTATATTGTATTTTTGGAACAAGGATGTATATGATATAAACATATTATCTGAGAAGAGATGGTGGAGATATGTAATTCCTTTCTGCTCCCACACACCTAAATAAAACGGTTGGTTGTTAAGTTGAAAGTCGGGGTTATGCCATAGGGGAGAGAGCCCACAGGGCTCCACTTGGGCTTTTGTCAATTCTAGTGCCTTCCACCAGGCAGTCACGGTGGCGGAAATCATTGGGTTTTTAAAACAATTATGTCGCTTAATCGATGTTGTAATAAAGAGTAAATCTCGAAGTCTGAGGTTATTACAATCCTGCCTTTTTTATCATGCCGCTGTGACATGCTAATAAGGTTAAAGAGCCTCCTAATATTATTAGTAGAGTGACGACCTTTAATAAAGCCTGTTTGGTTGCATACAAACAGTATAAACAATATAAGCAAACAATATAGACTCAGTCCTGTGTATATATTTGTATAGGCTATTTGTTAATATTGGCATGTTATAGGATAGAATCAAAGTGGTTAAGTGATTTATGTGATTTGTGTAAAATAATAGATAACGTGTAAGTGAATATGAGGTGGAAGTGAAGGAAATTAGTGGGGGATTAAGGATGTAACAATACACCAGTAACTGGTAACCTAAGCGAGATTTTTTTGTTTAAATATATTTTAAATAAAGTTATGTATAAGTTATGAATGTATGTGTAATATTATATTTGTAATATAGCTTATGCATAATAAGTACTCATATTTTAGGTTTTATAACCACAAATACAGTATATGTATACATCTAATAATCAAACAAAGTTTAGTTCCACCAATGCCAATTAGCAACAGCCAGGGAGTGGAGTAGGGGTTCCGGAATAGTTGGCCATCGATATATAGCTTATCAACGACTATTGTAGTCCGTTTACCCTCCTGCCTATTTTGTCTCATTATAGGAATTATATTTCACCGCTCATTAATCTCTCTTTGGAATTGGTCATTCATTCTGAAAGAGGTCCCTTTAAGCTCCCGTCCCTTACTTTTAACAAATTCTTTCTCTTTAAAATGCTCAAACTTAGCGATAATAGGACGGGTTTGTTGCCCCTACAGGCTTTTTGATTTTTTTATTTTTAACGATATCGTCATAATTTTTTTTAGCTCGGCCTCTGGATTGTCAGAGATATTCTCCGATATGCCTGAGAATATTAAATTATCTCGCATGCTACGGGATTGGACATCCGTTTCTTTAAGCGTTTTATTCTCCTTTTTAATCGTTTCCAACTCGGCTGAAACAGTCGCGAGTGAAGAGCGTAACTCGGAATTATCTCGTTGGAGGTCACTTACCTGTTGTCCGACGAATTCCAAACTCACCTTTAATTCCTTAACATCCTCTCGGATGAGGCAGAGGACATCTATTTTTTTGTTTATGGAGTCCAGCATACTGACCGAAACATCCGTAGTAACTAGATCCTCTGTGTCCGTCGCTGAGTAATTTTTTCTCTTCTTGGAAGGTTTTTCGTAGGACGGATCCTCCATCGCACAGCTGTAAAAGTATCTGTCGATGAAACGTTCGAGGTCCTCCACGCTGGGTGGTAATCCAAATCGGTCGTATGGAAGAGAGAGGAGAAAAGCAAAGTTATATGGTGGTTAAATTCGGATTTGGTTTTGCATAATAGAGCTAGTTCTATCTTAGCAGCAGGGCGCCGTCATGTTGGGTGTTCCTGGTCTCGCTGCAGGTCTCGCGATAGTCACAGCATCTCGCGATAACTAGCCACCCGCTGGATGCTTTCCAACCTGAGACTTTTGCATCATAACGTAATTTTCCTGTGACTCCATAATCCTCTGCTCCTTCTTCTTCTTTTTTATTGGCCCTCTGTATTCTTATTTTGAAAAATAAATATAGCTGCCGGCACCGGCTTCAACAACTTCCGTTCATCGTGCTTCCGCTATCGCGGTCGCATGAGCGAGGTGGTCTCCAGGCTGCAGCAATACCCTACTCAGCCACCTGGCAGAATGAGACCGCGTCTCATAGTATGACATCATCCAAGGATAACGTAATAAGAATAATTTGTTTTATGTAAATTATATAGCAGATTTTTGGGGGTTTTGAGAGGCAGCAAAACTACTTTCACAAACATTTTATTTTATATATAAAATAAATAAATGGACAAAGGGGCACTTTGGGCATCAGTGCCAAAAGAGCATGTGCCCTGGCACCCGTGTTGATTACAGTTGCAATAACTAAAGAGTGACAATCTACACGTACAGACACATAAACTGCATTTGTTCTTACCTGATTCCAGCTAAATGTAAAGTAAGACATTTTTTTATGCTACATGCACCATAGGAAAATCCTAATAGCACTACTTGTGTTATGTAAAAATGTAAATTTCCTGTACATTTTACATAATCATTTTTATTTATGTAAATTTGTTGTTCATAATTGATTCTTCATACACAAATGTTAAAATATTTTTTGTGGGTGATTGGCATTGGCATTGCAGAAAAAATTCAAAAATATTTATTGTTTAGCCATTATTTCAATTAAGAATTTTAAAATTGATTTTTTTTCTTCACATGCATGCACGCACACATATAGCCTACACACATACAAACACACACCATCTATCAATTGTTCATCCCCCCCACGCACAGTGGCTCGGTGGTGGCATTGGTTCGAAGTTTGAACCCCAAGTTAGTGGACAGTTGCACGCACATTATCATATGCCCTTTTTTTTTTACTTTGAGCACCTGCCCCTCCAAAGGTCACTGCACACCCCCGAGTAAAGGTCGTCATAATGTTGTGGTCCCTCTCTGCTGACCGCAAATTCCAGCCATAGCACGCTACATAAGACTGTCTTCTCATTGTTGGAAGGTGGGCTTCTGTCAACATGCAGCTGACCTATCAGAAGCTGCTTGCTCAACGAAGGTGGAGTTTGCGATTCCGGCATCTGGGAATGGCTCTGCTTGCAACCTACTCCATCAAGAAGCTGTTGTTGTATGTCCGGAGGCGGACCAAGGTAAGACGCACGCACGCACGCACGCACGCACGCACGCACGCACGCACGCACGCACTAGTTAACTTGGGTATGTTTGTTCTCCAGTGTGGGGCTAATCTTCCTGTGGGTGTGACCAATGACTCCACCACCGCAAATGTGGACAAATTGAAGGGTTGCGACAATAGGTGAGTATTACATGTTCCATTAACCTAGCGTTATATGTGTGCTTGTGAGACATTTACACCAGTGGTCTCCAGCCACCAGTCCCGGTACATTGTGTGTGTGTGTGTGTGTGTGTGTGTGTGTGTATATATATATACTGTATATATATATATATATATATATATATATATATATATATATATATATATATATATATATATATATATATATATATATATATATATTCATCCATCCATTTTCTTAACTGCTTGTCCACACAAGGGTCGCAGGGGGCGCTGGAGCCTATCCCAGCCAGCTCCGGGCAGTAGTATATAATTAGCGGTTTCTTAGTGTCCTAAATTAGCGATTGAATATGTGTTTGGGATAGTGTTGTGTTGATGTTGGTCGCAACTACAATGTCAATCAACTACGATAAAGTAACGTTCTAAAAGGGAAGTCAAGCTAGCCATCACGCCACGACGCGGGCGAACTTCAAAGTGAAAATGTACTAAGGCTATTTTGCTTTGCCATCAAATTATTACTGTATTTGGTAAACTTTATTGTAAAGTTAGACTTAGCATGTATGTTCCGTTGAGTATGTTTCAGCTTCCTTGACATGTCAGAATGGACTGTGAATGTGCACTTTGTTTTTGTGTCAACCAAGATTCCACCACCTTCTGGATGAACTGCAAATAGTGCTGGCATTTTTCTGGGTTTTTTGTCCTATAAATGATAAAGGCATTGTACATGCACAGTTGAATCATAAAGATAAAGAGAATAAGTTTTTCTTGTAAATGGGTGGTAGGAAATGTCTTGATCCAATTTATCCACACCATTCATGGAGGCATTGTAAGCCACAACACACTCCTGTCCAAGTCTTTTTTTGAGTGCCTTGTGCCACACCTCCACTGTCTCCATTTATCATGGCGACAGGTTGTCACCATCCTCAACAAGCGTTTGTAATGCCATGTGATGGCCAAAACCCTTGTATTATGCCGCCTCAGTTTCCCCCCTACCCTAAGACCAGTCTTTGTTGCCTCAGTGGTGTCACTTGGTTTGCCCGTTCTTCCTCAAAGTTCCACAGACATTGTTACATGTTGCCAGTAGACATTCACACAGCACGATTCAATTGTAGAAATTATCCAGATAAAGTGTGTGCCCGTTTCCAGTCAGACGATCCAGTAATTTGAAGACTGTATCCGGCAGGTGAGAGGTTGTACCCACATAGGGTTGCATATTGAAGCAATAACCAGTTTGGGAGTCACAGAGTATGTAGGATTTTATACCATACTTGACTGGCTCATCATCTCTTCATCAATGCAAATATTCTTGGCAGGTTGGTACATTTCCTTGAATTTGTCCACAATGTAGTTGAAGACAGGGCGGATTTTGTGAAGTTTGTCATCAGTCTTGTGTGACTAATTGTTACTGAAATGGAGGAAACGCCAGATGAGCTGGTACCTGTTTCTCAACAATTTTGACATCTTGCACAGACGCTTTAGTACACAGTTTTTTTTTGTACGAAAGAACCCTGAGGCCACAGTAAAAGCCCAGCATCCCCCTATTCCTATGTAGTAGGGATGAGGAAGTACAGCACTATCTGTATCTGTCAAAACAGCTTTGTATATTCACAGATGCGT
The DNA here is from genome assembly GCF_051991255.1 of Vanacampus margaritifer. NCBI lineage: Eukaryota > Metazoa > Chordata > Actinopteri > Syngnathiformes > Syngnathidae > Vanacampus > Vanacampus margaritifer. The sequence continues at coordinate 39,981,139 of NC_135432.1, read as the reverse complement.
TAATAGTCTCTCTTCCAAGCACTCTCCCCCGCCGGCGCAGAGCGCATATCAGGCTTTTGATGGCGTATAGATCGGATGAGTGCGGATGAGCGTTCACAGTGCAGACGGATCACATACATATCCGATTTATATCCACATACAAAAGAGGCCCAGGTTGGTTGTGAAAAAAAATAGAATTATACTGTTCACACTGCATGATAAAATCAGATATGTGTGAAAAAAAATCAGGATTGAGCTGCAGTATGAACTTAGAGTCCTCAGTCCAGTCAGAGACAAATGTGTTTTCTGCCACCAAAACAATTTTAATCCTGCTTTAAAATCCTGCAAGCTTAAAAATGTATCTTCACCAATGATTTTGCCATCCACTGTCCTGTAGACTTCTGTTTTTTTGTCTCGCAGAAGCTGAGACTAGTGTTAAGTAAACTAAACAAAAATAATTTCGTCAACACACATTTTTACCGGACTAAAACTAGACTAGACTAGACCAAAACTCTCATTAATAAACAATAACAGGGACTAAATCAATATGCATTTTTGTTGACTAATGAAGACGAGACAAAAATGTACTTCACTTTGTAAAAACTGCATGACTAAAACCTATGTGGACGTTTTAGTTCATGAACAAAAAGGAGACGAAAATTATCACTGTGACTGTTATGTGACTCAGATTTTGACGGTATGATAACCTTGAGCAAAAATATCGCGGTCACGGTATCATTGTATTGAATTTCCAGCTTTAAAATGTATTATTTTTATATATTTTGGTAAATAAAAAAACCCTTTTCCACATTGAACAGTTTTATTTTCAAACGTTTGTCATACTAAGTGAAAATTACTAAGTATCAAAACAAAAGCTGTAAAGCTGGCAAAACCTGCAAACAAATAATGCAATATTTCTGATTGGGCACAACATCAAAATTAAACTGAAATGTGAAATTAAGTATTAAGCATAATAAACACAAAAAATAAAGGATTTTTTTTAACAACAAAAACAGATGAACATTTCTTGCATATTTTCCCATCAATTAAAATTATGATGCAGTAGTACTAAAGTAAACTAATTTAAACACAGTATTGGATTATCAAATTTAATCGAGGTAAAAACGGTCCTACACACCGACTCCCATGTGTATCAATTATTGATAAAATTACAATATTGATTCTATCATTTAATGTTTAATTTTTTGCACAGCCTCCATGCTGTTTTTTTTAATGATTCGATTTTAAACTGATTTACAAAATGGTGGAACCCTTAAACAAAATTATAGACATATCGGCTACATTTAATTTTAGCACAACAGTAAAATTAACTATTTTGCAGAAAGAGTAACACTCTGTGATGTGAACGTGTTAGCCATGCTAGTTAAATAGAACGACACCTTATCAGCCTTGATAAGCTTAGTATTACACTACTAACTCATAGCGTAGTCGCAAACATTCATTTTTCAGACAGCGTTATGTTATTTTACCTTGAATTTGTCAAACAGTGATGGGTGGTGCCACACAGTTATTTTGTTACAAGCTTTAATAATAAGGAGACCAATAATACTTTTTTAATACCTTTTTATTATTATTGAACGCCAAAGAAGAACAAATGGTCAGTGTTCTGTTCCATCACTGTCAAACAGAATTATTCATTTTCCAACTCAAATGAACCTTGTAGTTGGCAGACTTCCTTTAATTGTCTCAAAAGGGGACGGGTTTTCCCATACCTTTTCGGAATGCTGTGCAGCGCTTTCTTCTAGGTTTGAATATTAAACTTGTGCTATCAATCTTGTATGAAAAATCCCATTAACTCATTTACCGCCAAAAACGTTTAATGACGAATAGTAAAATCCAAATGAATGCCGCCAAAAACGTAAATTGACTCTTACTAAATTATTTTAATCCTCAATGGGCAGCGTAACGTCCATGCAGCGCTGCCTTGTCATTGGAGTTGTAAAATCCCAAAACACCCACTAATAATGGCCAGCAGATAGCAGCATTGTATCTCTTTTCAATGTTCTCCCGGTAATATGGACAATATGGACTTTATAATGAAATATCATGACTACGATGAAATAGAACGTTTTCAAGGATGATGTGAATGATCAAAGCCTTTGTCACATTAAATCTAATTCACAGAGCGTCACAAAATATTAGTGTCAGAGTCACTGTATCTTTTCACAAAAAGCTTATTTTCTCATCTTTTCAATTTTCGCTCAATGTCACTGAAATTATTTTCAAATGCTGATTACTAAAGAACGGAATAAGGTAGAAACATACTTTTTTCTAATGAAAGAATGGAACGCGATCTTTCTTTTGGTATGCCTGTTTTTGTAGTGACAGCACACAATATTCTGTTTGCCTTGAAAGATTAGTTAAAATGCTTGAAATCGGCTGGCACTGTCTGGGTTGTTTTATGGATAATTTGTGGCAGTAAAAGAGTTAGTAGTCCAAATAATACATATCGTCACCCTCTTAAAATAATTGCCCAAATAATTTTGGGGAAATTTTATTTTTGCTTAAATCATCTCCTTATGATGCAAAAGGTTAAAAATATATATTTTCCTGAAAAATCTGGGGAAAAAATGACTTAGGTGATCAATTTAAGGTGTCAATATTAAGTTGAAATATAGAATTTTTAATTTTTTTATTTTCTTTTAAACTCTTACTTAATAGTAAAGAAATATAGGCCAGGTCGTAAGCTATATCGCACATGCTGTTATTGTGCAAAATTGTTATATTTTGGAGTGAAGCCCAGCCAGAGCCCACTTATTGCCCGTAGCTTGTTTCGCCCATCTACTGCCCAACTACTGCCCAAGTGTGGCCTAACAACGAAGCCCACTTTTAAGCCCATGGCCATTCAAAGCCCAACTAGACCAAGCGGTGCCCATATGGGCCCCAACTGTACGTCATGGTGCAAAAAAAGGGTGGGCACCACTGATTTACACCGTTATTAAATGCTAGCTTAACCTCATTTTGTGTGTGTGTGTGTGTGTGTGTGTGTAGGTCTCCATCAGTGAACAGAGAGTTCATTGTGCAACTGGCTGGGCTGTTGAAGTTGTTGTTTCCACGATTACTGTGTCCTGAGGTGACCGTGCTTGTCCTGCACTCTCTCACTCTCATGTCTAGAACCTTCTTGTCTATATATGTTGCCACTCTTGATGGTGAGTGTGTGAGTTAAGCAACGTTCTGTCTGTTCAGGAAACATTTCTTACAGTTATAAAAGACACTTTAAATTTAGTTTAGCCCCACCCCTTGCCTTATGTGCAGGCATGATTGTCAAGTGCATCGTGAAGAAGGACCCGCGTGCATTCTTACTGCAGCTTCTCAAGTGGCTCCTCGTGGCCGTTCCTGCAACATTCATCAACAGCGCCATTAGATTCCTAGAAGGTCAACTGAGCCTTCGCTTCCGGAGTCGGCTGGTCGACCATGCATACCAACTCTACTTCAGTAACCAGGTAACACACTGGCTGCTGGGGTCCATTCCACAAAGCATGTTCAACAAACACCGAGACTAACCCTGAACACCAAGTTGACATACACTGAGAGAGGAAACTCTGTGTTTTCGGTTCCAGGACAGCTGATTTGCGGTAATTTTATCAATGCAGATTAGTTTCACCTGGAGTTACCACGACACTAAAAAGACCACATCAATGGAGGCCGATTCGTCGAGTCACCATGGCAAAGGGAAAGCAGAGCGCGCTGCCACCCTGTGCTGCCGCGTTTTTTTACCCTTCTCAACTGAAAATCTTAATGCGATCATATAGCGAACTTGAACATGTCTTTAGAAAAAAAGTGCAACACCACAGCGGCTTCCCATAGAGTAAGGTGGCGTGGGAGAACGTTGCTGCTCGGGTCAATGCATAAATTTAAATGCAGTCCTTTGCAATCACAATATTCCAGGGGAAACCTGTTGAATGGTAGGTCATTAATTCATTTCATTTAGATGCAATCCTGCAGAGGTGAAGCACACTTGACTTAAGATGAAATATGAAAACATTATTCAAGCACAACACACAATATATGCTGCAATGTGAGCGCATTTGACTACGGCTGGTAATGTTGCAATTGTAAGGACGGATTAAGTTGTATATGTAAAAGACTTTGATGTGAAACGGTACTGCTCAAAAAGATAACTGTCCGGAAATGCCAGCATATTAATGTGCGGTCTGATAACAATCTTTCAACAAATATTGAATTCCCTCCGCAATATTGTGGCACCTTCATCAATAGGGTCAAAAAAAATATAGTAAAATAAGAAAATTATTATTTCAAATAAGCAACATTATCTGCCAACAGAACAAGTAAACTTTTCTTAAATTTACCTGTAAGATTTTGAAAAATAAGAAAATAATACTATGCCTATATCAACCACATCGGTCTTGAAAATAATATTTAATACTTACTTTTTTTCAAGCTGTAATAAATAAAACTATTTTCTTAAAATACATAAGTATTTTTTTATGCTTGGATAACTTTGCCTGAGTGTCAAGCAGGTAGGTAGCGGGTCCCATTTTTATTGTCTTTGGCATAACCCAGCCAGGGACTTGAAACCACAACCTGCAAGTCTGAGGGGTAGGCACTCTACCCTACCACTAGACTAGAGTACACCACTAGAGTAGGGAATAGAATGAGGATAAATGAGCTTAGTAAATATAACAAAATTAACCACTTAAGCTATATTGCACTTTTGTCTGATTGTTTACATACTTGTATTTGGTCCATTTAACTTATTACTAGAATATGCAAAATCTTAAAATTAGAAAATTCAACATATGAAACCCCAGTTCACGGCCTCTGATGTTGGTTAGTTGTCATCTTAAAATGTTGAAAATGCTTGTTTTAAGCCTCACAGTACTTAAAACTGGCTGTTAACACTCAATGCCAAGACATGTTGATCAAATAAGATAATTAAGTATCTTAAAATAAGCACAATGATCTTGTCTGACAATTTCATTTTAAGTAAAAATAACTTGTCAAAGAAACAGTCAAATTCAGGTTAAATTTAAGAAATTATATCTTACTTAAGTTTTTTCTTTCAGTTTTTGCAGTGTACACTATAGACTATAGGCGTATTTACGCAAAAAGTTGCCACAGCGGACTGAATGAATGAGGAAATGAAATGTTGTGTGGCTGAAAGGAGGCGGGTACAGGGAAGTACTCGAGGTTCATTGTGAAAAACCTGCTACCTACCAGCTTTGGTTCATGGACACTTTTACTACGGTAACTGATCGAGAGCTTAAATTACCTATTTTTATGAAAAAGGCTAGAGTTACCTCTTTTCCTCTGGTTTCAGTTACCTCCCTTTCTGAAACAGAAGATGCAGAGTTTCCCACATTTCAGGGTTTCTTGACCCAGGGTTCTCACTAAAACTGCTTTGTGAAATAGAGCCCTTGTCACAGGGCAAGATGTGGCGGGAAGATGTGACACAGTCGGGTGTGTGTCGTTTGCCAGACATACTACCGAGTCAGTAACATGGACGGCCGACTTTCCAACCCGGATCAGTCTCTGACGGAGGACATCGTCATGTTCTCTGCCTCAGTGGCCCATCTCTACTCCAACCTGACCAAGCCTATCCTGGACGTGGCTGTCACTGGCTATACATTACTGCGCACTGCCCATGCCAAAGGTGGCCAATTGCCGCCGTGGATGCCATTATCTTGCAGCAGCAGAAGTTGTGACGGGCGCTGTGGTTTTCTCCCATGCAGGAGCCAACACCACATGGCCCTCAGTCATCGCTGGCCTGGTGGTGGCACTTACGGGCAAAATTCTGCGCTCGTGTTCGCCGAGCTTTGGGACGCTGGTGGCTGAGGAAGCGCGGCGCAAAGGCGACCTGAGGCACATGCACTCGCGCATCATCGCCAACTCTGAAGAGATCGCCTTCTATGGAGGACACCAGGTAATGATTGCCCCATTCTGGACAGAAAAATTATCATGCGTGCCATTCACCAGGCCTGAGATTTGGCCAGCCAGACTAAGGAGCCAGCCGGGCTCCTAACATGGGAAATTTCGGTAGCCCGACAATTTTCCAGGTAGTTTGACTCCTTTGATAAGAAATATGGTCATTTTTTTCAAGTCGTATCGTTACAAAGCTGAAAATAATGCAGGGTTCCACGTTAAGCCTTTTTGGGTGGTTGCCCGAGAAATTGTGGTCTCCCTGCCAGAACCAGCACTGTCCCTGTATAACGGCTTGGTCTGATGCGTCACATATTTGGTCAATTTAATGTTTTTAAAAAAACATTTTTTTATCTTTACCATTAGTCGGTCACACGTGTGTTATTTTTAACAAATTATTCACCATAACTATAATAAGTAATAAAACAAAATAATTATTCCTACAGTGATAATAAAAGATAAGTAAAAAACAGTGATGTCTCTGCATTTGGGGCCAGTGGGGCCAGGCCCCACCAGATGGTGCTGTTGAGCACTATGCAGGCTCATAATTGGTCTTCTTTATACCTAATAATTTATAAAATTTTATTCGATCAAGAATAATAATATTCAAATAAATACCAATTATGTTTGTAAGGTAATTTCTTTACAAACATATGCATAATGCAAAGCCAAGTTCAGGGGTCTAAAGCCTCGTTTCCACTGTATCTACTCGACTCTGCAAAAGCCCCGTCTCCACCAACAAATCTACCCGGCTCTACTCTACTCTACTTGCTTGCTTTTTCTGGTACCTGCTCCTTTGCGTTTCTAAAAAAAGTAGCCCAGTTCCAAAACGTGGCGTAATTATTTTGGAGGCCAATGATTGGTTCGAGACATGTCGTCATCAATGTGCAGCTGCGCAAACCACCACCCCGGGAAAACAGTTCCCATTAACGATGAAGAGAGGACAACAATGGCTTCCAAACAGATTAATGCTTGGACTTTTGAGGAGGTGCAAACCTTTTGAACATTATTCAATGCAGTCTTCTGGTTGTTGCAATATTCATTTGATGTCTTCAGGCTGAAATAAACAGGCACAAACCATTGTTTGCGCTCTCCATTGTTTTTGCTTGTGTGTGCAGTGCACGCTAGCTGCGGTCGCTTTAGCATGACATCACTGGCAAGTTGAGGAAGGTCTCCCCGGTGGTGGCCGTGGCTGTGGAGACGCACGGCTTTTTGGTGTAGAGCAGAGCTGAGTCGAGTAGAGTAGGGTAGATACCGTCGGTGGAAACGAAGCTTAACTTTCTAAACAGGAGAGGGCCAGCCCCGTGAGCGCATGTTGAAGTAGATGAGCAACTCAAATCACAGTGCGCATGTCCCAAGCTGCTCTCCATAGACAGCCATGGAGCTAAATTAACTGGGCCCATCGTCCAATTGAAACACAGGACTGATGTCACGTGACGTCAAGACCCAATCAACACACGTTCAGTTCTATTTCGTCCTTCCCAAATGCCAGGTGGCGGTGCTGAAAACAGCACACTCGTTTTGGCGGATGGCAGCATACAGCAGTAAAGTAGATTGGTTAAATGAAGTAGATTCGTTGATGACGTCGCTCAAGAGAGAAAGGTAGCGCTGCAGAAACGGAGGGGGCAAAACTAGTGATGGGAAAATGAAGCAATGAGGCCTTCATCCAACTGCTTCGCTCCTGGGCCAAAGCATCATGAGGCTTCATTTGCTCTATTGCGCCATCATGTGGACAATAAATGTCATGACAGACAGAGTGATTAAAATGATACCATAGATTTGATGGGGTCAAAAAGGCAGGGAGTTGTGATGTGAATGAATGTGCGTGTGGTACTTGAAAGAATGATTGCTCTATTTGTTTGTTTTTTTAGACATTGACATATAAACAAGGAACACATTTCATTCATTTTTATTTAGGAAAACTAGCATTTCCAAAGTTTTGGGCTTCAAACGGTTTCTTCTTTTACATAGGATTTCTCCTGCTTTTGAAAATATTCTTTCGCAAGGGACGGATGAGGCCGGGGTACAGAGGAAGGTAATTGCTAGTTTGTAGAGGTTTGGGTAGAGATGTTTGTGCAGCTCCCAGTAGTCCAGAGGGTTTGACACCCTGCTTATGTTCGGTTCCCCCAGGTAAGTGTGGACCTCCACAGTCGCATCTGCATCACTCTGGGTCCTCGCCTGGGTCCTCCTCTGCATGACTGTGTGGTCCAATCGCCGCCACAGTTTGTCACCTAAGACACAACAAACAGACTAACAGCCAACAGGAAGTTCTGGCTGCCCATCATAGAGATGGGAGCAAAAGAATGCCTTATCCCACAATAATGCACTGCCGCTCATTTCTCATTGCTCAATTAACACCATTAGAATGTGTCGAATATTACCTTGCGCCACAGGCTAGGAAGCTTCTGATGTGCCCGGTTGTGTTAATGAAGAGGAGGAGGGGGAAGATGCCCTTTGCCGGATCACTGTCGCACATTCAGCTGTGAGCCTCCTCTCAGCCTCTTGTGCTTTATTGGGGCTAAAGAAGCCTATCTTCTTGTACCTGCAAATGACAATGAGACTCATTGCAGTTGTGAACTGTTCAACAAGAGGCAGTTGCTCATTTGTTGGTACGAGTAGACAGATGAGAAAAACAGACAACTGATACAAACCTGGGATCCAGCAGGGTTGCCAGTGACATGATGCTCATGGCTTGGAGGTTGTAGAGCTTGTCCCTCAGTTGCTTTTTAAGACACTCAGCCATTGCTTTGCTCTGCTCCATTTGTATGGCTCCCATGTCATCCTCCAAGGTGTGGTGCAGCATGGCCAAAAGTGGTATGACCTTGGACCCAGACACTCTCCTCTCCTCTGAGAGCTCTACGGTGGCATCATTGAATGGGGACAGTACCTGCAGACTCTCAGAAATGAGCCTCAACTGGTGGGATGTGAGTGGGGTAATGTCAGTGTCAAGGCCTGCCAGGGCTGCTCCTACGGCTTCCCTGAGGTTGTACATGCGCTGCAGCATGTGGAAGGTGCTGTTCCAGCATGTCTCCACCTGAAAATAAAAGATCATTATTGTTTGAAAGGAGAGTGGAAGCACTTATGGATGTCAAGTTACCTCTTGAATGAGCTTCAGCACAGGCTCTGTAGGCTTCATTTGCTCCTGCACCTGTGTCAGCCTTGTCTATAAAAAAATAAAATGGGAAACAAAACATTATTAAAGTCATTCAGCATTAATTTGAATACTGCTGTGTAATAAAGGAATTCACCTTTGCAGTCGTACTGCTTTTGAAGTAGCCAACTATACTCCTACACTGAAGACGGATGTCAGACAGCTCAGTGTTCTCTGCCAGAGCCTTCTTCACTATGAGATTTAATGTGTGCGCCACATGTGTGGCGCAGATGAATGTGTCGGGCACATGCAGCCATGTTGGCTGCACCATCTGTCACAAGGCACGTAACTTTGGTGGCAATGCCCCATTGTGCCATGAGTGCCGATTTAACGGCAGCCATGTTCTCAGCTGTATGGCGGTCAGGGAAATGGAGCACACCTAACACAGCTGAGTGCAGAGAGGTTTGCTCATCAATGAAATGACAAGTGACTGCCAGGTATGCATCTGTGTTGATGCTGGTCCACATGTCTGCTGTAATGCTCACTGCAGAGGACCTTGCCACCAGCTCTTTGGCCTTCTTTGCCTGCTGGTACCTTTCCTCCACCATGGCTTTCAAAGTCTAAAGGAAAGGAGTAATAACACTATTGGAAGAGCAGTTATGGGGGGAATGGGGAATAATGATTCATGTGCTCTCATACACACCTGCCTGGTGGGGAGAACATATGTAGGGTCGAAAGCTTGGATAAGCTTCCTGAACCCTGTGTCCTCCACAAAACTGAAGGGCTGGCAATCTTCGATGACCATGTTGATCAATGCCTCCTCCGCATTCTTATCTACTGCAATTTAACAGAAACAGAGTAGGCCTATTAATGATAGATGTCATTCATTTAATCTGTCACATTTCAAATATACATGGTGGCTATGCTGTTTTTTCATTGCATGCTGAAAAATGGCTTACCTGGGCGTGGTACTATTGGAGTTGTCTCCTTATTTTCATGCAGGGCCCTATAATGCCTCAACATGGATGAAGTGTTGTCTTGGTACCCAAGTTCTTTGGAACAAAGTTTACACTTCACCTTTTGAAATACCAGCAAGTAGAAGAAAGACATTAAAACGAGGGATACACTGTCACAACAATTCACAATATATATTCACACTGGTTATTATAATTTGTACCTTGTTGTCACAACAATTCACAATATATATTCACACTGGTTATTATAATTTGTACCTTGTTGTCACAACAATTCACAATATATATTCACACTGGTTATTATAATTTGTACCTTGTTTTCACAACAATTCACAATATATATTCACACTGATTATTATAATTTGTACCTTGTTGTCACAACAATTCACAATATATATTCACACTGGTTATTATAATTTGTACCTTGTTGTCACAACAATTCACAATATATATTCACACTGGTTATTATAATTTGTACCTTGTTGTCACAACAATTCACAATATATATTCACACTGGTTATTATAATTTGTACCTTGTTGTCACAACAATTCACAATATATATTCACACTGGTTATTATAATTTGTACCTTTTTAGGAGAGATCTGCTCGAAATGATCCCAGACAGGGGATGTTCTTTTCTTTGTAGTTGCGGGTGCGTCCATTGCAAAGCGAATCCGATTAAGGTTTGAAGATGCGAGTTGGGTGTGTCAGTGTCACCTGGAGCTCATTGTCGTCTTGGTGCGCCATTTTATGTCGAATCACCCGCGAAACTATGTGTTGGCGATGACGTAGGAAGCCCGTCTCGCGACGCTTCGGACGTAGCAACGCGCGTTCCGAGGCTTCAGGCGTGGCCACAAGCGTTCCGAGGCTTCGGGCGTGGCAACAAGCGTTCCGAGGCTTCGGGCGTGGCCACAAGCGTTCCGAGGCTTCTGAACCAAAGCGTAACCAACACATGCCTCGATGCGCGCTTTGCAGATTTTTTTCCCGGTTTACTCGGCACAGTTGGGCACATCACTAGGCAAAACACTGCAGCTGTCTCGTTACGAAGGAAGCTTGTTGTGGCTCAATTTAAGTGAAGGTGAGATTTTGCAAGAGCGGCCACTTTATAGCAGCACTGCTTGTGGACAGCACACTTTTCAGTAATTACAGCAAAACGTTTCCATTTGTTGAATTTGAAGCAGCAAAAAAAATCTGGCCAATTGGAAATAAAGTTAACCTAGAAACAAACTGAGCGAATGAACAGCACTGGTGAGTAGCTTTTTCATTTTGAACTAGGGCTGCTCGATTATAGAAAAAATAATAATCCCAATTATTTTGGTAATAATTGAAATCACAATTATTCAAACAATTATTTTTTGATACAAAACAATATATATTTTTAAACATTTAAAAAGATTAAGACAAATTAAATTATTTGAAACACTATAATTATGTAAGTTCCTTTTGGAGCAAGCACGATTAATTAAATTAGTAATTTTAAAATAAAATAAAAATGTGAAAAATATATAAATTTAAACAACTCAAAATGAGTATTAATAATATTTTGTTTTTGTTTACAGTCATGCCAATTTTGTAATTGTGGAGTGTAATTGTGAAATTGTAATTGGATATCGATTAATTGCACAGCCCCATTTGGAACCATTCGAAGGTTTTATTCATAGCCTTAATTTGTAAGGCTATGAATAAATGGTAGGCTACTTCATTTATTTACCGCTTTACCACTGGATTGTGATCTTGAATTGAGTTAGAATTTATTGTGTAGGTTTTTCAGCTTGTGGATGTAAAGTGCCCACTTTTGTGCCCCACGCAACTTTTCATGCCAGAGACGCCACTGTTGAAAACTATTGTATATTATATATTTAAAGTGTTGATTTTATCACATCAATTTTTTTAATGTGTAAGGCCATTTGTATTTTCAACTCTGTGCTTTGACTATATGGACAGCCTGTAGAATACACAATAAAATTAATTAAAAAAAACTAAATACATCAATAAAATGAGAAAAAAATAATCTAGTGTCCATAAAAAGTCCCAAGTCAAACTATGTGGTTGTGTAAGCTTTTTTAAGGCAAGTGCAAGGAATTAAATGACATTTAATACAACATTGAGTGCTTCAAGTATGTTTAGGAGTACAGAATTAGTTTATCTGGAGTGGTGTTGCAGGTTGAACACCAGGTGGCACACAGCCGAAGAAGAAAGTTCCCAATTAATGGATTTTAGCATTGTGTACTGACTGATTAAATATAAATAGAAGACCGATTGGTCCAACACGTTTTTTAGTTGCCATTGGCGAGCGCTAAAAACTCAGGCCTGATTCATGTGGAGTCCATTTGATTTGTAGGTGGAGATGGCACAGCTGCAGAGGAGCTACAAGTCATTGTCTTGTCAGATCCACCAGATCCTGGTCAAGCGTCTGTGGTACGTCATGCTGGAGCAGTTCCTCATGAAGTATGTATGGAGCGCTTCAGGCCTGGTCATGGTCGCTGTGCCCATCATCACCGCCACCGGTTACTCCGAAAATGGTAAGTACACAAGTGAAAGTGCCTTGGCCTGCTTCTTAAAATGCGGCACCTCTGACCTTGAGATGCTATCAGACTCTGATGAGGTGAAGCAAGCGGCCATGGTGATGAAGGAGGAGGAGCTTGTGAGTGAGAGGACACAAGCCTTCACTACTGCCAGAAACCTGCTCAACGCTGGGGCCGATGCCGTGGAAAGGATCATGAGCTCCTACAAGGAGGTGCTCTCACATTTGCCTTTCGGGCCACACCTCTGTTTTGTGGAAAACACTACTTCACCTTTATATTTTTATGCAGGATCGTGAGTGGTCGGCGGCAACAATGAATACACAGAGACTTGATATGCTTTGCTAGAATAACCGTGTCTTTTTTTCCCGCAAACAGCACTCAACATTTATACTGTGCTAGGATAATCGTACGTTTTATCCCCCGCAAACAGTAATCAACACCTGCGCTATGCTAGAATGATTATCCCTTTCATTCCCCGCAAACAGCAACAGTCACAACTCGATTTGCTAGAATTTACCTTTTATTCCCCGCAAACAGAAATACTCACAACTTGCTTTGCTAGAATTATTGTACCTTTTATTCCCCGCAAACAGCAATAATCACAACTTGCTTTGCTAGAATTATTGTACATTTTATTCCCCGCAAACAGCAATCAATGCACTACAACGTTAAGCAGCATAATATGATGATCATCAGCGCTTATCTTGACACTAGACCGGAGAGCCTACGGTCCGGGTAGAACGAGCTGCAAAACGGCTGGGCAATCGTACGTGTTCCGCAGCTGACTCTGTCGGGACCGCGTGCCGCTCCGTCTTTTATTCATTAGCGTGGGAAACCGGACGAGCAAAGCCCTTTCTCAGACACTTTCGAAAACATGTTTTGCAAAGCAGGGAAGGCTGTAGTATAAACAAGGAAGAGTTCCCAGGCTGATCCCGCCCTTTATTTACAAATTGTTGGGCACCTGGATTTGTACAACAGTTCAGGACAACAACATATCCTTATATAAGAGGTTTCATGAGGACATATCAAACCATGTTTTTTTTCCCTTCAACCTCCTATATTATGTAGTAACTCTGCTAATGCCTAGGTCTCTACATCTAGGTTACAGAGCTGGCTGGCTACACTGCTCGCGTCTCAGAGATGTTAGATGTCTTTGAGCACGTCAAGGAAGGAATCTACCGGCGCTCCTCAGACAGAGAACAAGGGGTGCCAACGGGGGGAGCAGTAGTGCAGCACGGCCAAAGGGTCTGTGGCCATCTGGAGATGCGAGGTAAGGCTTGTGTTAGTTCGCCACAAATACCAAATTAGCAATAACTCTTTTAAAGCAAGAATGAGTTAATAAGTTAATGTTAGGTTCAGCCAACCTAGAACTTTTAATAAACAACATATATAAGAAGGAAGACAAAGAGATTTAAATTATTTTTTTACTCGCAAGGAGAATAGAGAGTGTACCCAGATTACAGTCTCTTTTCCGCTGTGGACACACTTTGCCGCTCCCTCTCTTTTATTGGATTTTCACTAGTTACATAGCAGTTGCTGTTCTAAAGGGGAGGGGTTTACACAACAGCAACTTCAAAGCAGTCATGTATACAAATCATCGTGCAGATAATAATATAGACATGTTTTTCTTCAGCACTTGATAGTTTCAAAGTCAAAGCTTCTAAAGTTCAATCGCAAAATATTCCAGTCGTCATCTTGCGATAAGGCCACAGTTCTTGTTTTTGAAGATGAGGAAGCATGAGTCTACTCCCTTTCACAGAATTAATCCATCACAATACTTAAAAGAGAAAATTTGGGGTAGATTTATGTACGTTAATCCTAACAGTCGTTCATTACAATCAAAGCATTCAGTGCGAAGAACAAATTCTTCTCATTTTTTCACTCCCCTATTGCAGTGCTCACAATGCTCAACCACTGTGTCACGGCACGTGCCGTGAGATATTATCTGGTGTGCTGTGGAAAATTGTCCAGTTCCACCTAATTGTTAACAACCAGTGTTTGGAATAATGGCGTTTGGAATAATGGCGTTTAAACTAACGGCGTTAGGTAACCCGGTTCTTTTTTCATAAACGGACTAATCGTTATTGTATGTGAAATGTGTTGCGTTACAAATTATCTATTAGTTTCAAAGCTCGAAGTAAGCTTGAAAGACGTTGTGTAATAACTGGCTCTGAAAATCTCATTTGTACACAGTTTTAGAGGCACTGTTGTTGTCGGACCTCGTCATAATAAAAGTGTCTTGACAGCTGAACTGTGTAGTGACTTTTATTTTGGAGGTGCCGCAGGAAGCGTGTTACAACGTGACAGATGTGCCTCCTTTTTTAGAGTAATGTTCCCAACACTGGTGGCTGCTGGGCGACCAGTCAGTCCTCCCGTTCCTATCCTCCCCGTTAGGTGTCAATGTCATTTGATGTTCCTTGGACAGGTTGAATGTACAATGACAATAAAATTTGACTTCCATTTCCAATCAGTTGCCTGAATAATTTAATTGTGATATTAACAATAACTTGACTTAACATGACTTGAAAAGTGGAAGGCTGAAGAGAAACTGATGACCTGAATTTTTTTTTGTCATGTCATTCTGCTGCAGGTCAGGTGGTCAGTGTGGAGAAAGGTATTCGATGCGAGAACATACCTATCATCACGCCAACAGGCGACATGGTCGTGTCCAGCCTCAATTTCCAGGTCACGCGCACACACAGGCACACAAATCAGTTGGGAGTAGTGGTATGAGATGTTTTGCACAGCTCCATGCATGAATCAATTGAGAAGGAGAAAAAAAAGACAAACATCGTCAATTTTGGCTGAGCTCTGTGATTGATCCATTCTCTTATGTAGTGGAGTGTTACAGACAAAAAGCACATATGTATTGGCTAGCTACTATATTTTATTGTTCTGTATATTGATATTGCAGTGTTCCCTTGCTCCTCCGTGGTTACTTTATTGCGGATTAACTCTATCATGGATTTTCATGATTTTTTTTTTTAAGCGTTATTTTTGGGCTTTTGCTGACCATATCTCCTTCTATTGCAGTTTTACATCGCTATTTATCTCTCTTTTTTTTGTTAGGGGAAATTTATTTTACAATTAAACGAGACCATTGGACAATTGAAGTTGCGTACAGAAATTCACTCTGACGCCCGTGCACTACTCTCTCTCTCCCTCCATCCCCCCCTCTCTCTCTCTCCCTCTCGCTCTCCACAAAGAGGTGGACTGCGGTGGTCCGCTAATTAACTATTTTACCGCCAAAAATGTTTAATGACGTATAGTGAAATCCAAATGAATGCCGCCAAAAACGTTAATTGACGTTTACTATGTTTTTTTCTCAATGGGCAGTGGAAGTTGTTGTGCAGCACTGCCTACTCAATGGACTTGTGAAATCACAAACACCCCCTAACTATGGCCAGCAGATGGCAGCATTGTATCTCATTTCAATGGTCTGCCGGTGTATGCAATTGCTGTGAATCATGATTGATATGATGAAATAGAACGGTTTATAGTTTTATTGAACATATAAACATAAAAAAAACACATACGTTTAAAATATAAATTGAAGTAAAAAAGAAAACAAGAATAGGAAGAAAGAAAAGAGTTTATATGTTCAAAAGGGGTAGGAGGAAGTTAAAAACGTATCTAGTCCTACCCCTTATTTGTTTTATGTTCATACAATGATTAGGTCATGTATTTCAACAAAAGGAAATGTATAAACCTAATCATCTATACAAGTGCACTTTAACATACGCACATTTGCCAGTGACATATGTACTTGAAATTCATAGGCATATACCATAATACATTCATAAATCATATCCTCATACTCACATATACAATTGTCATTACACTCACACCGATACAGCCAAAGAAATGACAGCATATATACATGTTTAACAGCTCATGTCTGATGTAAGTAATTCTTTTTAACTTTGCTTTTAAACAATTTTTTTAATTCAGTAAGTGACTGACATATTTTTAGGTCAGTTCCAAAATCATTCCACAAATTAACACCTTTTACAGAAACACACCTTTGCTTAATATTTGTTCTTGTTTTATTTATATTTTTGTAGACACTTATGTTATAAGGACTCTCTCTAATTTCAAACAGCTTCTGAGTACTGTGGCAGAGTAGATTGTTGTGTACTTTATACATTATTTGTGCTATTTTAAATTCAACTAAGTCGTAAAATGTATTTGTATTTGATTTAATAAATAGAGAATAAGTTGGCTCTGTATATTTTGATCGATTTATAATTCCTATGGCTCTTTTTTGTAGTTTGAGAACAGGATTGGTATTTGTTTTCTTCCCCAGATTTCCACACAATAGGTCAGATATGGTAATAATAATAATGAACAATATAATGTGTATAATGATTTCCTATTCAGGACATCCTTAGTTTTAGAGAGTATCCCTATAATTTTTTTAGATTTTCCTTTTTACATTTTCCTTTTGACATTTTCCTTTTGACAATTTCCTTTTGACATTATCTATGTGTGACTTCCAACATAATTTTTCATCAATAACTACTCCAAGAAATTTATTTTCATACACTATTTCTCTTTCAATTGAATTTACCATAATTTTGACCTGTTGTGTAATTTGTCTAGTACCAATAACTATAAACTTTGTTTTATTTAAGTTTAGTGATAATTTGTTCATATCAAACCAAATTTTTAATGTGTTTAGTTCATTCTCCACAGTAGTCAGAAGCTTCTTCAGGTTCTCTCCTGAACAGTAGAGAGTTGTGTCATCGGCGAATAAGACACTTTTGAATATTTTTGAGACACAACAGATATCATTTATATACAATATAAATAATTTGGGGCCTAGCACAGACCGTTGGGGGACTCCATGAGTAATCTTCAAGTGTTTTGATTATATATTGTTAAACTGTAAGTACTGATATTTATTATCCAAATAGATTTTCATCCATTTATATGACATATCTTTCTAATTTATTCATTAGTATAAAATGATCTATAGTATCAAATGCTTTTTGTTAAATCTTTAAAAATTCCAACAGTATTTTTTTTATTTTATCTATTGTTAGTAGATATTGCTTCTACGAGTTCCATGACTGCCATTGAGGTGGTCCGTTTTTCTCTAACCCTATATTGATTTTCACTTAAAAGCTTATGTTTTTCAATAAAATTGTTCAGTCTATATGAAAATAATTTTTCAAGGATGACGTGAATGATCAAAGCCTTTGTCACATAAAATCTAATTCACATAGCGTCACTAAACAAAAAATATTAGTGTCAAAGTCACTGTTCTGCAGAAAATGCATCTTTTCACAAAAAGCTTCTTTTCTCCTTATCTTTTAAATTTTTGCTCAATGTCACTAAAATTACCAATTTTCAAATGGTGATTACTAAAGAACGGAATAAGGTAGAAACATACTTATTTTTTCTAATGAAAGAATGGAACGCGATCATGTTTACGTAGTCAAAATACACAATATTCTGTTTGCCTTGAAAGATGAGTTAAAATGCTTGAAATTGGCTGGCACTGTCAGGGTTGTTTTTTGGATAACGTGTGGCAGTAAAAGAGTTAAGGACTGAGGTCTAGGATCTAAACCAATTAGCAGCTTGTGCTTGAACTGTTTCCATCTGTACTGTAATGGTCTCCCCCCAATTCAGAGTTCCCTCGAGTGGGTGCATTTGGAAAAACGCTCCAAGCAAACTGCTTAATTCAGACCTTTTAGAATCTCAGAACATTGTTCAAATGCGCCGTTTGGCTATTCAGAGTACCCTCCTAAAAAACAATGTGTGATGTGCAATGTTCCCTCTAACTGCGTGCGTGAGCAATTGCGCAGTCCTCTCACCCTCTCAACGCACAGCAAATGTCTGCAGCGCATTAAAACAAATCCTGATTTGAGCTGTATTTCCTGTAAAGAAATTGAAAACTTCATTTAGCATGTGGTTGATGGAGTGGCAAAGAAAAATGTATGCAAGGCGAACACCCATGTCGTGTAAAAATCATTCATCACAGGAGTTGTGCCTTGGCGCTGCCGTGGCCTGGGGAACCCTCGGGGGTTGTGCTTGCTCTGTCCTGGCTGGGGTCGACGTCTCCCCAATCTGCTTCTTCCTCTGGTCGTTGAATCAGTGGAAGCTGATGTCTGTGGATGGCACTCTGCTTCATCTCTTCTTCCTTCCTTTCCTCAGTCTCTCCTTTGGTCTCTTGAGGTCTCCCTAATTTGTTGGAATTTAGACGTTTCTGGGGTTGGTGAAAGACTCTGGTTTGTAACCCGGTGGGTAGTAGGTGATGTCTGGTCGGTCACTTTCCTTTCTTTTCTTTGATCCTTCCTCGGGTCTCCTGACAACCTCACGACTCTAGCTGGATTCTGAAGTATTCGGTTTAGGTGAACGGTATGGGATTTTGAATTGGTTTTAGGTGAATTAATGAGTACACACTCACATGCACACACACACCCGCATGTACAAAATAAAAATAAAAAAGAGAGAGAGAGCAATGATGATGACATGTCGAATCGGTAAAATTACCGAATGAACAAGAAAAAAAAAGATTTTAAAAAGTTTGAAACGTTTTTGTGTGTACAACATTCTTTTGAGGAACAAAAAGTGTGAACAGTGCCTTAGACTGGTTCGTGAACAATATTTGAGAGAAATGGTGATATTGTGTATGTGGTAAAAGTTTATCTCGTAAAAATGGGAGCAAAAACAAGTGTTGCGTTTAGATTTTTGTTGAATGTAAGTCCATGAATGTTGTTCACCGTAGTCCAAGGAACACTTAAGAACTTTGTGTGAATGCACAGCCACACGGAAAATTAGAGGGAACATTGGTGATGTGTGAACAATGCTGTGAGTGGAGCACGCTAAGTGTCCAACAGCAAACGAGGGCATTGACTTCGTTAAAGGTTTTCTTCAAGTTTGTCTTAAAACAGTTTACTTTAACTAGAATCCTGCCTCACATTTTAACAAAGTAACAATGCTGGTAGATTAATGAGCCTTTTAAATCCTTGCTGTTGTTGTTGTGCAAAGCAAAATTTGCCATAACAATTTCCGGCGGACGTGCTTCTTTTTTGTCGTCTTGAACCCATTAAGGTCTAAAGCGCCTGCCAAAACATGCCTCTAAAACGTATCGGTAACTTGAGAGTCACTTTCTGAAAACCTGAAGTTTTCCAGGAAATTCAACAATATTGTCAATGCCTATTAAATAATTGATATATCAGCTACTGAAGCACATAGAAACATAATTCCCAAAACATTTCAGAGCTTACACCTGTGGCGTTCACACAAACCTAAGTTTATTATTATAAACCTTCAATTAAAAAAAAATAAAAATCAACAAACAACTGTGTTGCATCTGCGGGTATATTTACTTTCAACACTGGAGCACAGTTGTAATCACCTTGGGGGATCGAGTGGTAATTATTCGTCGTCCATTCCGTTACAAAGCCGTCAAAATTTTCACATCCTCATTGTCTACAAACATATTTCTTAACAGTATGTCACTGCCGACTCTTTACACTGATTCGAATTCCTCCCGCACCGTCGTTAATCGCGTCATTTATTTCATAACTCTAGCGAATCTCCGTCAGCCATGAATGCTCAAATAAAATTCCAGGACATGCTATGAGGCCCTCGTCACCCTCTCATGTATATTCTGATGCATTTCATTGCCTAAGAAATCAAGAATTAGGCAAAACAAAACAAAATGATGTATCCACTCTCCTGGCTTTAAAGGGAGAAGAGTGCAGGAGCGCTCTCGGCTTTAACGGTAGGAACGCGGTCATGCGTTCCTGGCCTTAATGGGTTAAAATGATGAGCGAGGACAGAAGAAGAAGACGACGACGAAGAAGGCGCCGACAAAGATGAAAATGATGAAGAAGAAGAAGAAGCAATGGAAGACATGGCAACAAATTTTTCACTTTGCACAGCAACAACAAAGATTTGAAAGGTTCATTAATCGACCATTATTCTAACTTCGGCTAAATGTTAAGGTAAGCTGTTTTAAGACAAACTAACAAAAACTTTAACATTTTTATTTTATTATTATTTTTAAGTAGGAGTGAGCCGGATACTCTTACAACGTGAGCATCCGGTACAGATAATTGATTTTCCCCGGATACCAATATAACACAGATAGACTTCCTTAATATCTGTGCTGAAGGAAAGCCAGCCTCTCCCTCTTGTCCGCGGAGCGCGGCACTCAAAGTGAGAGAGAGGATCTGTCCGCGCGGCGTTGCCATCTGGCACGTGGACATTAATTAATGATCTAATTGGTCCTTAATTTTCTGCACCCACAGGGCTCTTGACAAGGCAGTCTCTCACACTGGCTGCCTAAGTTTTTTTTATATTTAGCTGGTAAAATCACTACACATGCACAACTGAACACACTATGAATCAATATATATTAGATTTTTTTTTCTCCCACTGCAGTCCATAAAAATATAAATATTGCAAATTAAGCTTTACACACAGAGTTTAACACAGTTTAATTATGTTAGGTAGTAAAAATTGAAACATTGAAAACAAAATAACAAAAACGAAATCTGTGTTATGACAACTCTTGTTTATTCACATAATAGTTCATTATTTCCTACTGCATGTGCTGTATTCAGCAGTATTTTCTCGAGTTTATAGAAAACTTGTTCTGTAAATAGTTTCTTTACTATTTTGATTTTAAAGAACATTCATTTTCAAACTGTTCTGTAAATATTTATTCATACACAAAAAGATTCATTTAAAAAATTATTGTGATTATAAAAAAGTTAATCTCAATTCTCAGACTGTTCTGTAAATATTTATTCATACACAGACATTTTCTGAGTTTATAAAAACTTTTTTGAAAAATAGTTTTTCTATTGTGTTCAAAAGCATTGATTTGAATCTTTATTAGGCTGTTTTGTCAATTTTCAAATAAACAAAAAATATAGAAACTTTTGCTCAATCCATATCAATTTCTAACTTTTTTTTTTCCAATTTCATACAAAAAAAATACAGTAATTTATTGATGTAAGCCCCACCCTTTTTTGTCAAGCCACACCTACCTCCAGTTAAATCATGCCCATTTCCAGTTTATGCCCATTCCAAATACAGGTACAGATCATTTAGATGGTCCAACAGAAACAGTACTGGCTCATCCCTAGTTATCAGCCAACGTTCCGTGGGCCTCGACCGCTGCTGGGGTGAGACGCTCACATTAACCTATGAATACAGCCTGCAACTCAGCATTTTTTTCTTCATTTTGCATTTTGAGTTAAATTTATGAAGTTTAACAAATGTTTAGGAGGATGGGAACTGTGAAGTTGCTTAAAACAGTAGTCTTAACATTATGTGTATTTTAAAGAATATCCTGTATATATTTTTGTGTTTTTATATTATCAACTGTCGTTTAGAGGCGCCGCTCAACTTTCTCTAATGTTTTGTATTTTTCCATGACGTATGAAACGAAACTGAAACTTAACTGTAATAAAAGCGACGAGGTGGCCGGGGGAGGAGAGAGAGTCGGAAGGAGCCGAGCGTGAGTTAAGGTCTCGCGCCTCCTCTCCTCTCCCAGCCGCGGTTGCAATAAAACAAAGCAACAGCTTCTGCCTCCTTTTTCCTTGGTGCACGGTCAGTAACTAAGGGGATCTGTAATATCAGACCCAACATTTAATTGGTGCCGAAACCCGGGACCTGCATCTGGACGGACGACCGCCGCCGAACCGAGGACACCGAGAATCTGTCGACAGCGTCTCCCCTTGCGTGACGGGTCTCGTCGCTCCGGCCACGGCCGTTCGCCCGGACACCGGGTCCTGCGAACCAGACCGGCACCGAGGACTAACAGGTATTATGCTGTTTAATTATCACGATTTACACAGAAGTTGGAAAAAAGGAACACTAAATATACTGAAGAAGTAAGAGAAAAATAGAAAAGTGGGGAGTAAAAGAGAAGCGCTTGGGCGTTGGCCCGTGAAGAAGAGAAAAAAAACCCATGGTATACATGATCCGGGCATCAAAGGGATCACGGTTTTATTAGATGAGATCCAAAATACTTTTATTGACTAGTTTTTAACTTGTTAAAAAAAAGTGTCGTTTTCGGGTGCCCGGGTAGAGGAAATTAAACGTTGCCGTAAATACGTAATAATTTACACCTCCCCACTCATTGGTTACCAAAATATCTGTGTTCAATATAACTAAGATTTATCAGGTCAGAACAGAACTGACTGCGATTAAAAATAATCGCCTAAAACACAAATCATGGTTTTAAATTAGAAAGTGGTGCACCACAGAAAAGACTAAGTGTGTGTGTTTGTGTGTGAGTTTATGTGTGTGTGTGTGGTTGTGTGCGTGTGTCTTTGTGTGGGTGTGTACTTTGTGCGTGTTTATGAGATAAGATTAGAAGGGAATAACTGCTGCCCGCTCGGGAATACATACAATGGGCCAGTCATTGAGAAAAGAAATAGAACAACACCAGGATGTTAAATTTATTGCAAGCTTTGACGCTAATGCGTGCAAGTATCTGGAATCCTGGGTGACCAAGTATGATTTTAACCCGTCTTTGAGAGATGTCAGGAACAAAGAGGAAGTTAAGAAAAGTTTAGTGGAGAAAAGAGCAAAGAAGATTAAAAAGGGAAAGAATGTAGAAAAATTGGAAGCACAACTACGTGCTGTTGAAGTGTGGATAAAACAGTGTAAAATGAGGGCAGAAAGCATTTTGGAAAGTGAGAAAAGAAAAAAAGGAAAAGACAGAAAGAAAAATGTATCAGATGAAGATAAGACCAACGGAAGAAACCGGCGCCAGACGAAGAGACAACGGAAATGCACCGGCTGAAGTGCGACAGCAAAATGATCCAGAAGAGGAAGTAAACGTCAACCAACAGTGGGAACCGCCTACCCCGTCTACCTCCTCCCCAAATTCCACCTCCACGAGTTTTGGGGACGGAGCCTCCCCTCCTATTGGAAGCCGTACAAGATCAAACAAACCAACAGCAGACGTCCTGGCTGCAACAACAAAATTATACCCAGACATTCAGCAGGTGGCAGCATATCCCATGGTAGCTGTAGCCAACCCAGCTTATGGAATGCCAAATCCTGGTCAACCTGCTCATCCACAGACCTTGCTGCTCTATCGCCCATGGACCGAAGAAGAAAAAGTAGCCGCATGCGCATCAGTTCCTCCCATTGAAGACAACGTTGAAAAATGGGCAGCTGCAATTAGAGAACTACATGGATCCTATCACCTCAATGGCAATGAATTACTAAGCGTCCTACGTCTGACCGCAGGACATCGAGTTGGAAGATTCCAAGGAGCCTTTGCTCCAGCCAACCAACGAGGCCAAGTCTACCAACCAGGCCAAGAACTAGACAACGCCCTAAATACTCTTTTAGAAAGAGCCATCGCAGTGTTCAAGAAACCACCTGATTTAACTAAAGTCCGCCAATGCCGCCAAGAACCTGAAGAAAGCGCACAAAAATATGTAGACCGCCTCCAAGACGTACTGAAACTACATGGTGGCATCGAAGAAAGCACTGAGGCACAAAGCACATACCAAACATTACTGCGGGCAACATTCCTGGATGGACTAGTGGACGGTACAGTCAATTTTATCAAGAAACATTACCACACCTGGAGAACTGCCCCGGTGAATGATCTCGTAGCTTGGGCCTCACACGCTGAAGACCTAAAAAGACAAAAAGCGCAATCATCAGTCTTCAATGCCATGCACACATTTTTTCAACATGCCTCTCCTCCACCTTCTGGACCAATTTACTACCAAAACCAACCCAATCGGGGTAGAGGACGTGGACGCGGAAGAGGAAGAGGCCGACCAGCCACCAGACAGGATGTGTGCTACAATTGTGGCAAGTACGGCCACTTCGCCCGAGATTGCCGCTCCAAACAAAAAATTGAGACCCCAAGATCTGACCACTGGGATCCAACCGAATGACGCGAGCAGGAAAGGTCAAGTGATGAAAACCCTGATGACACCAGAACGATCGTCGAGGTGCTTGACCTGACAGTCCTGTTTAGCCAGATGTCCTCTATTGACCCAGCAGTAAGAAAACTAGGCTTAGGGCCATTTACTACAACATTGAAATTCATTGTGGATTCAGGAGCACAATCCTCCGTGATCACTGATCTACCAACAGGTGTCAAATTGTCAAAAAGCACAATAATGGTCATAGGAGTGGGAGGTAGACCAGCCATCCATTACTTTACCGAACCACTGACCATTATTGATGAAGACGGAACAGAATACCCACTCAAACCTGATGCCAAAGAAGGAATCACACCAGTAATCATGAACATGGTAAAAGCTGGAGTGCTCATAGAAGCCCCCAAGGTAACTTGTAACACTCCAATCTTTCCAGTAAAGAAAGCAGACACCACGACCTGGCGAATGGTCCACGACTTAAGAGCCGTAAATCAGGCAGTAAAACAGAGAGCCCCCTGCGTCCCCGACCCCCACACTCTACTCAATGCGCTGAAGCCACAACAGAAATGGTTCACAGTAATTGATCTAAGCAACGCCTTCTTTTCCATCCCATTGCACGAGTCTGCCCGTCATTGGTTTGGTTTCACCTTTAATCAAAAGAAGTACACCTATACGAGACTACCCCAAGGCTATGCAGAGAGCCCCACCATTTTCTCTCAAGAAATCAACAACTGTCTGAGCCTCCATGAACACAGGGAAACCACTCAAATCTTGATTTACGTAGATGACATTCTCATCGCCAGTCCAACCAAAGAAGAAAATCAAGAAGAAGCAGTGAAACTGTGTCAACACCTGGCAAAGACAGGAAACAAAGCCTCACTGACCAAACTACAGTGGACTCAGACCGAAGTAGTTTTCTTAGGTCACATCATATCGGCAGAAGGAAGAAAACTAACCTCTGATCGGAAACAAGCTATCCTTGATGCCCCCAAACCAAAGACCAAAAGACAGATGATGGCCTTCCTAGGCCTAGTGAATTTTTGCCGTCTATGAGTTCTGGACTTCGCCGAAATAACGCAACCACTGGTGGATTTAATTTACCAAGAAGACATCGCCCTGGCCGATCCCATCACATGGACGAAAATAGCTAATGACAAGTTCAATCAGATAAAACAGACCATCACAAGCACAGGCCCTTTGGGCCTACCCGACTACAAGAAACTGTTTACCCAAACAGTGGACTGCAAAGACGGATTCATGACATCCGTCCTACTCCAACAACATGGTACACAAATGCGACCAGTGGCCTACTACTCAAAGAAACTTGATGCTGTCGCCAGAGCCCTGCCCCAGTGTGTCCAAGCAGTGTGTGCCGCAGCAATGGCTGTCCAAGCATCCGCCGAATTGGTGTTGTTCCATCCCACCACTCTACTAGTAACACACTCAGTAGATGTTCTTTTGACTCAAACAAAGATGTCATTTCTCTCACCAGCAAGACATCTTGGCCTAACAGCTGTACTGTTGTCTCAACCCCATCTTACCATCAAGAGATGCAGCACTCTCAATCCTGCAAGTCTCCTCCCAGTGGAGACAGATGGGACACCACACAGTTGCACAGAAGCCACCGAGGAAATCTGCAAACCAAGAAGAGATTTGTTAGACACACCCTTACAAGAAGGAGAAGCAGTGTTTGTAGATGGTTCCTCAAGCAAAGATGAACTAGGCAACACCAACACAGGCTATGCAGTGGTCACACAACAAAAGACACTGAAGAGCGGACGATTAATAGGAAATCTGTCAGCACAAGCAGCAGAACTCATCGCGCTAACAGAAGCATGTAAATTATTCAAAGACAAAGCAGTAACAATTTGGACCGACAGCCAATATGCCCACTCGACATTGCACATCTTTGCCGCCATGTGGGCTCGACGAGGAATGAAAACATCAACAGGAAAACCTGTTCAACACGCCAAATTACTCACTGACCTTTTGGCCGCTGTACTGCTACCCTCCAAAATAGCAGTATGCAAATGCAAAGCTCACACCTCAGCAAAAGACGCCGTTTCTGTAGGAAATGCAAAAGCAGATTTGGCAGCCAAGCAAGCAGGCCAAGACAAAACAAAGATCGTCATGCTCGCCAACCACAAAGAAACACAACAACACAACAACATTCCAAAACAAGTACTAATTGACATGCAAAACAACGCTCCAGACAAAGAAAAAACACTATGGAAAATGATGAACATTGAACTCACCCCAGAAGGCCTCTACCACAAAGAAGACCGACCAGTCATCCCTCGCAGTCTGTTCCACGCAGTAGCCACATTGAGTCATGGCAAGTCCCATGTCTCAACAGGAGGGATGGTATCTATGGTAGAACAGACAATGACAATACCACAGGGCTTACAAACCTATTTTAAAACTTTTTGTAGGTCATGTATGGTGTGTTGTCGTCACAATGCTCAGGGAAACTTAAGACCACAGAGAGGGAAATGCCCAGTGGGCTTCTACCCATTTGAAGTTTTACACATGGACTTTATTGAACTACACAAAAGTGGTCAGCACAAGTACTGTTTAGTGTTAGTAGACTCACTAACTAAATGGGTTGAACTTGTTCCTTCAAAACATCCAAACGCCCTCACAGTAGCTAAAGCTATTTGTAAACACATAATACCAGAACATGGCATTCCACGAGTCTTGTGGAGTGATAACGGTAGCCATTTTGTAAATACCATCGTTGACAATATGGCCATCCATTTAAAATCAGCCATGGTCAGACAAAACAGGAGAGGCAGATCCACTGACTAAATGGTTATGTGACTTGTTTAAAGAACGGACTGTGTCAAGAGCAAATGATCTGCCCTCTACTTCTCTTCCTCCTGCACAGGAAACGGTGACCCCGGGTGACCTGGTGTTGGTGAAGGTGATAAAAAGGAAAACATGGTCGAGCCCACGCTGGGACGGCCCATTCGTTGTTCTCCTGACCACACCCACCGCTCTCAAAATCGCTGAGAGAGAGACGTGGATCCACCAGAGTCACTGCAAAAAGGTCACCGAACTCAGATAAGGGATTACCCCCTGATTCTTGTCAAAAAGAAGAAGAACAAAGGAGAAGATGACCCTTTTTCAGACATTGTTTGGACTTTGATCATTATAATGTTTATCTTATTATGTGTTATTTGTTCTTGCTGTATTGTCCCAATGTCTAAGAGATTAGTCGCCCGTATGTTCGTGGCCCAGATGTGTCAATATAACTTACTACGCGTAGAGGATTATGTTGACACTGTGGAGACCGACACAAAAGTGTGACCCTCATCTTATTGTGTTTTCCTAACTTCAAATCCAGTTCCATTCTCAGACCAAGAGGTTCTCGTCACCGTGCGGTGGGGGAGTTATGGAATTTTTCCCTTTAAGTTAAGGGTTTTCGCCATTTCCTGAGAATGGTTCAAATGTTGTGAATCTATTAATGAAGTAATACTGAGAAAACTTAATTGTTTTAGTATTTACTGATATCCTTTTAAATCCACAACAGGAGGGAATGTGAAGTTGCTTAAAACAGTAGTCTTAACATTATGTGTATTTTAAAGAATATCCTGTATATATTTTTGTGTTTTTATATTATCAACTGTCGTTTAGAGGCGCCGCTCAACTTTCTCTAATGTTTTGTATTTTTCCATGACGTATGAAACGAAACTGAAACTTAACTGTAATAAAAGCGACGAGGTGGCCGGGGGAGGAGAGAGAGTCGGAAGGAGCCGAGCGTGAGTTAAGGTCTCGCGCCTCCTCTCCTCTCCCAGCCGCGGTTGCAATAAAACAAAGCAACAGCTTCTGCCTCCTTTTTCCTTGGTGCACGGTCAGTAACTAAGGGGATCTGTAATATCAGACCCAACAGGAACCGTGTGGGGTTTGTATTGG
This sequence comes from Vanacampus margaritifer, assembly GCF_051991255.1. NCBI lineage: Eukaryota > Metazoa > Chordata > Actinopteri > Syngnathiformes > Syngnathidae > Vanacampus > Vanacampus margaritifer. The sequence continues at coordinate 39,952,874 of NC_135432.1, read as the reverse complement.
CTTTAGACGTAAATCCCCACCACAACCAAAAGGGGGTTGGGGGGGGGGGATCAATCTCTACTTTGCGGAAATTCAAGTATTGTGGGGGAGCTTGGAATTTGAACGTATCACCCGTGAAAAGTGAGGGAACACTGTATTATTATGTGATATACTATGCTCTCATAGTTGTGTTGATGTGCTGACTGTGGGCTGTTAGGTGGACGAGGGCATGGATGTGTTGATCACAGGACCAAATGGATGTGGCAAAAGTTCTTTGTTCAGGATCCTCAGTGGCCTCTGGCCAGTTTACGGAGGTGTTCTTTCACGACCAGAACCACAACACATGTTCTACATACCGCAGAGGTATGCATACTCGCACTTCTTTTTAAATGCAGACACTTAAATAGTATTACAGTTGTACAGCAATAATAATAATAAAGTAGGAATTGAGGAAAATAGAAAAAACATGAATAACCTGTAGCATAAATTAAGAATGTTCAAGGAGCGATGTATACGACAAGAGAGAATGCCTGCAGTTTTCTCTGTCACCTAATTTATATGAGTAAACAAATGTCTTTTTATGAAGGAGCGACAATTGAATAGTTGGAGTTCTTTCAATTTCAACAATTTCATTCCAACACACACAATTGACGCTGATGTTTATTTTCTCTTTCTATTAAGCAAATAAAAACTCACACTCGGTTCTATTCTAGAGTTGCCACCCGTTCCGTTTTTCACAGAATTGTTCTCTTTTTGTAAAGTTAAAAATCTCTCCCAGGACACAATATGTCCCCCTTTTTTTTTAGGAAGAATGCTAAAAGCTAATTTGATTTCCTTAATTCTGTAGTAAAAATGACCTATGTGCTACTGTAGAACGCTTTGTGACCGAGCGTGCCGGCGGCACATTTTCGTAGGTGCACTTTGGATTACCGTAACTCTGGCACCATTTGTGCTATCTGAAAAATTCCAATGGTGTCTGAAAGCTAAGGCCTTGCGCTTTACAGAAAACATACCGTCATTACAGTAATTTCAGACTTCCTCTCATGGGAGCACAGTTAAAAAGATGCAGAGATAAACAGCGTGATTTTCAGACATTTCTACATAAATTTCAATAAAGAATGTTAAAAAGAATACAATTACAAGCGGCCGAAATGAGTTTCCTACGCAGGGTGTCCGGGCTCTCCCTTAGAGATAGGGTGAAAAGCTATGTCATCCGGGAGGGGCTCAGTGTCGAGCCGTTACTCCTCCACATTGAGAGGAGCCAGTTGAGGTGGCTCGGGTGCTTTTACGTCAATCAGAGGTACTGTAATACCATCATGATACGCGAAAGCATATGCACCCTGGACATTGAACTGCTGACCATCTTTCTCCGTCCTTATTATCTGCCACGGGAGTTTCAGCAGTTGTTTTTTACGGTCATTTACATTCACCTGACGCTGCCGCAGCTAAACAGCGCTTTGCTGACGTCATTCACAGACTGGAGTCGATCTGCCCAGACTGTCAGTTACATAAAACTTTTAGAACTAATGAACAATATGTAACTTGTGCAACCACACTTAAAAACTCCATGATCGACCTGTCTTATGGTTCTTTGGGGGGTGGTTATAAATCTCTCCCAATGGCATCATTTGTTCATCATATCACAATAGTGTTTTTCTTGTACGTGTGCCTGCGTTCAAACGCATAAAGCCAGAGAAGAGAATTGTGAAGTGCTGGACAGAAGACAGTATCCAAACTCTCCAGGGCTGTTTTGACTGTACAGACTGGGAAAGTTTTTTTGATGCTGTCACAGACCTGGATGAACTAACAGAAACACAATAAGCCTTGGGTGACGAATGAACTGAAAATGATTATTAATAAAAAGAAACATATATTTTAGAGTTAATTCTCAAGAGAAGAAGGCGGTATCAAGAGAGGTGCAGAATGAAATAAGGAAAGCTAAAGCAAAATACAGGGATAAATAAGAAAAGCAATACAGCAGTGGCAAACTCCGAGCGGCCTGGCAAGGCATTAAGACGGCATCCATGACTCATTATGTTGATAAAACAACTTATTAAAGTAGAAGGAATTAATGACTGGGAATTGCCAGTTATAACATATTTTGTTTTACTCGTTTCGAAACTGACTCCTCTGAAAAAGTCACCCTACTTAAAAGTTCGCTCGTACCTGGAAAAAACATTGTGATAACCCAGGAATGTGTCACAAGTCTATTAAAGATAATATAAGAAAGGCGATGGGTCCTGATGCCATCTGTGGACGCACACTGCATTACTGTGCTGAGCAGCTAAATATAGTTTTTTTGTCAATTATTTCAGATGTGTGCTGACAGTGGTCAGATACCTTCAATTTATTATACCTATTCCCAAATCTAAAAATGCCAAGGACTTAAGTGACTTTAGACCAATCACACTTACATCCCAGGTTGAAAGTTTTCGAAAAGGTCATAAAAGATATACAAGATATGGTTCTTTACCTTGTAGGGGGGAAATTAGACCCCTTACAGTTTGCCTATCAGACTGGTAAGGGTGTTGATGATGCCAAACTTTTTATTTTGGACGAAGTGTACAAACACCTGGAGAAACCAAAATCCCATGCAAGGATCCTGTTTGCTGACTTCTGCTTTTAATAGGATGCAGCCTCATGTTTTAATTGATTACCTCAGATCTTATTTTACCAGTTACCTGCTCAGTTTTAGTGCTGCTTTTAGACTTTTTAACAAACAGAATCCAGCAGGTGTCGATGAATCGACATACGTCCCGCACCAGGCTTTCCAGTACAGGGTCACCCCAGGGTTGTGTCCTGTCACCTTTGCTTTTCATCATGTACACAAACAGTTGCAGGACATCACAGAAAAGTAGTTATATTGTAAAATTTTCAGATGACACTTAGTAATAGTAATTTACTGAATTATTTCTTCAGATGTTTTTATTGTTCTTATTTTGTCTTGTTCTTATCATTTAGGCCGAGTCCTATGCTTTGATGTGTGTCTTGATGTATGCTGCTTATTCACTTATCTGTCAATAGACTGATTGTAGATGGGTGTGCAGACTGGGAAGCTACAAATGAATTGCCCCTTGCGGGATAAATAAAGTTGTCTGAATCTGAATAATCAAAATTTGCCGGCGGTATGAATATTTTCGGGATTGACTGTTAAGTACCCGAGCTTGGTCAGGTTTCCCTTTTTTTTCACAAATCCAAGGTGGCATATTCTATTCAAGCTTGACTAAATAAGGACACACAAAGGTAATTGAGGGAATGTGGAGTAGGGGTAATGAGTGAGTGTAATGGCGGTAGTGAAAAATGTGCTAGTTGAACTGTTCAGAGCTCATTGTAATCTCCAATTTTCTGTATGCACCAAGTCTATGCCCACGGCAATCCAATGCATTTACTCTTGTTTGAAGTTCAAAATTGGAGCCTGGGAGGTGAGTCGAAGAAGCTTGGTGACACCAGATGGGAAAATTGGAGGGAAACGAGACAGGAGCAGATGAAGAAAAAAGTATCAAATGAACAAAGGAGGGGAAAAAGAAAGAGTTCAGGGCGCCGTCGCGGGCTTAGATCATGTGCCGCTGCCCGCGGAGTGTTGCTGGCAACGTGTCTCATTGGTATTACAGACTTGGCCTTATTGCACATGCTTAACATGGCTGCACGACACGAGTCACTTGGCTTGTACCTAGTTACGGTTGACTTACCAAGATGCCTGCTTAAAGATTTACATAATTTCAGCTCCTCTTTTCTTTCTAGACATCACAGTAATAAAAATAGGTGTCAACTACAGTATGACAAACTGAATTGCAATTGGTTTTCATTAGTGACCGTTCTGCTAATGGCAGCGGTTAGCATTTATTAACGCATGAGGCTAACTCACTAAAACAAGTAGAAAGACTATCAAAACCTTGACAACTGTCCCCAACTCAGTTCCCACTGATAAAAAAAAAAGATAAAAACGTTTTCAATGACATGTTAATTTTCTATTTAATTCATTCAGTGGCAAAGAAAAAAACACATTCAATTCACTAGACGTGTACTTGTGTAGAAATGAGACATACCCTTTAGAGTTGCTTTGTGTTGGGGCAAATCAACCAAATGAGAAATGAGACCACAGAGAGAGAGCTGACAGACAGCTGTTGCCTCAGCCATCGCAATGACGAGTGTACATGTCAGTGAACACTTTTGTATCAGCGGCAACCGAGTTGGAGAGAGCATGTTGAGGTTTCGATTGTCTTTATACAGACGCTCCCCTACTTACGAACATTCGTGTTACGAACAACGGTACATACGAACATGTCTGCGCGCATGCGCGCATGTCAAAAAATGTTCGGAAAGAGATGCTGTAAGTTAGATTTTTTATTGCGCACCTTTTTCCGAGTACTGTAGTGCTTCTTTCCGCCGCTAATACCGACGCTTGGCGCTGTGAGAGCTCACCCAGCATTGGAGGCTCAGCAACGTGTCGAGGAGGGGGAAGAAGAAGAAACGCCTGTCGCTCTAGATCGCTTCTTTCGGCCATTTTCTAGTAAATCCTCCAAGGAAGATACTCATCAACCCTCATCTTCTTCTCCGCGACCCTCAACTTCTTCCTACATTGAAGTTACGGAGGAGGAAGTAACTTTTGAAGCCCATTCCAGCGATGACGAAGAACCTCTCATGATATAAAATCCTCCTCCTCCTCCTCCTCCTCCTCCATCAAATCCTTAAGCATCGAGTACATCTTCCAAAAGTAAGTTAAACTTCATTTTATTTATCTTATTACGTACATGTACATACTGTGTGTGTCTCTCGCTCTCTCTCTCTAACATACGTAGTACAGTACTGTACGTATTCTCTTTAAACATAAATTATAATACAAAATATAGCACTGAAGCAACTTACGAACAAATTCACCTTACGAACGATCGCTTGGAACGTAACTCGTTCGTAAGTTGGGGAGCGTCTGTACTCGTTTTGTGAGTTAACCTCATGCACTAATCTATGCTAACCACAAGCATTATCAGTAGCGTTGCCACCTTAGATTTGACTTAACAGTCAAGCCCGAAATTATTCTATACCCCTGGCAAATTTTGAATATGTGGATATTGTTAGAAGACTATCTTTGTCTTCTGCGTGTTCGTTGTTGTTCGGGTAGAGAGAATGTTGATTTTCTGAATACAGACTGGAGATCGGTGAACAGGTCCTTCGAAGGATTTATTTTACAGAATATTCCGGACACAAGCAAGTTTACAGACAAATGGCTGCAGCCCTCTCGCAAGTGTGTCATTACAGCGGACTCACAGCATTCTTATACTATCTTGAAAAACCCTCAGAAAACAGCCCCCACCCCTGAGTTCAATACACATGACGACAGCCGGAAGCAGATAAGACTTTTACACTTTTACAGCATATCATCCAATACACATTGACTTCAACCCCAGACACTGGCCCATTGATGTAGAAACAGATGAGGTCCTTTGGACATGATGACATGAGCAGAAATTGCGACAGCACTTACAAAGACACATCCACAGATAAAAGTTCTACTGAGGAAATAAGTACAGACGCTCCCCAACTTACGAACGAGTTACGTTCCGAGCGATCGTTCGTAAGGTGAATTTGTTCGTAAGTTGCTTCAGCGCTATATTTTGTATTATAATTTATGTTTAAAGAGAATACGTACAGTACTGTATGTACTACGTATGTTAGAGAGAGAGCGAGAGACACACACAGTATGTACATGTACGTAATAAGATAAATAAAATGAAGTTTAACTTACTTTTGGAAGATGTACTCGATGCTTAAGGATTTGATGGAGGAAGAGGAGGATTTTATATCATGAGAGGTTCTTCGTCGTCGCTGGAATGGGCTTTAAAAGTTACTTCCTCCTCCGTAACTTCAATGTAGGAAGAAGTTGAGGGTCGAGGAGAAGAAGATGAGGGTTGATGAGTATCTTCCTTGGAGGATTTACTAGAAACTGGCCGAAAGAAGCGATCTAACGACGATTGTACAGTTTTCTTCTTTTTTCATCATAAATGATGCGGTAGCACTGTATGGCATCATTCAATTGATTTGCAACCTTTGTGCAACGTTCAATATTTGGGTCTTGCTGCTCGAAGAGTGCGATGGCTTTATCTATGAGCGACAGGCGTTTCTTCTTCTTCCTCCTCCTCGACATGTTGCTGAGCCTCCAATGCTGGGTGAGCTCTCACAGCGCCAAGCGTCGGTATTAGCGGCGGAAAGAAGCACTACAGTACTCGGAAAAAGGTGCGCAATACAAAATCTAACTTACAGCATCTCTTTCCGAACATTTTTTGACATGCGCGCAGACATGTTCGTATGTACCGTTGTTCGTAACTCGAATGTTCGTAAGTAGGGGAGCGTCTGTAAATTAAAACAGTTATGACTAAATCTATGCAGAAGACCCTCAACCATATTTTAGCATGACAAAATCCCAAAACACACAGCAAAAGTGGTTAAGAAATGGCTCACAGACGAAAATACTAAACTAAAGTATGCGCTTTATTTGCTGAAATAGCCAATTAAGGTTTCTCAATTGAATATGGAGGCGAAATGTATGAATAATTTTGGATGTGACACTTTTTGTTCAAATGTATAATAAAAGCTGAGAATTATTATTTTCCCCTGAGAGAAATATATATATATATATATATATATATATATTTTTTTTTTTGTATTATTTTTTTTTGTATGTGGGTGAATATGTGTATGTGCGTGCGTGCATTCATTAGTTCACCTAAAACCTATAAAAAAAAATAATAAATCCCATACCGTTTCCCTAAACCGAACACTTCCAGCCAGAGTCGTGAGGCCGTCAGGAAACCTGAGAAAGGACCAAAGAAAAGAAAAGGAAAGCATCACATTCACCCATTCATACACACACTCATACACCAGTGTTTGACTGCTGCAATGCAAGGCGCTGCCAGGTCTACTGGGAGCAAATCGAGGTTCAGTGTCTTGCTCAAGGACACTTACGATACGATACGATACGATACGATACGATATACTTTTATTTTCCCCGTGGGGAACTTTTTCCTGGACTCTGTCCAGCTGCAGTTTACAGTAGGAAAAAACAACAGAATAGAAAGAGATAAAATCAAAATTAAATAAGAAGTGCAGCAGTAGTTTACAGTAAGAAAAACAACAGAATAGAGAGAGATAATTAAAATAAATAATACACACACACTCCTATATATATATATTGCACCACTTAGTTAATGTCGGTTATTAAGCAATTTGATGGATGTCGGCAGGAATGAGTTCTTGTAGCGCTTCAGCCTGGTTCTGGGGGCCCTGAATCTCCTGCCGGAAGGCAGTAGCTGGAACTCATGATGCAGAATGTGAGTCGGGTCAGTAACAATTTTCTGTGCCAGTCTGGTGACGGACTGCTCATAAAGCATCTGTAGGGAAGGATGATTCCTGACCCCCATGATCTTCATGGCAGTCCGCACCAGACCGGCAATCTGTGACCTTGACTGCACAGTCAGGTTGCCGTACCAGGCCGCAATGCCGTATCTGATGATACTTTCCAATGCAGCCCGGTAGAACAACAGCATGATCCTCTGCTCCACTCCATAGACCCTCAGTCTGCGTAGGAAATAGAGACGCTGTTGGAGTTTTGAGCAGAGACTTCCAACTTGTACCCTCCAGCTGAGTGTGTTGTCAATGTGGACCCCCAGATACCTGTATGAACCCACCTGGCTGATGTGATTGCCTTTAATGACGACTGGCCCGTGGTCACCAACAGTTTTTGGATCAAATATCACCTCCTCTGTCTTCCCCACATTGAGCACAAGATGATTCCGGTCACACCACTGGACAAATTTCTCTATTTCTGAGAAATAGTCCAGTGAGCTACCGCCGGCCTGCAGCAAGCTGATGATAGCTGTGTCATCAGAGAACTTAATGATAAAGTTCTCAGGGTGTGATGTCACACAATCATTTGTGTACAATGTGAAGAGGACCGGGGAGCTGACGCAGCCCTGTGGGGCGCCTGTGCTTATCAATCTGGGTTCCGAGAGGGAGCTGTTGACCCTGACTTGCTGTGTGCGCTGTGTCAGGAAGGAGTGATACCACCTTGAGATGTACGGGTTCACATTCATCTCCTTCAGTTTACCCAAAAGCAGGTGCGGCTGCATTGTGTTGAACGCTGAGCTAAAGTCAACGAACAACACACGTGCATAAGCTTTAGGGACGTCCAGATGTTTGCTGACCAGATGTGTGATGCTGTTGATAGCATCGTCAGTGCCGCGACCCCGCTTGTAGGCAAACTGAAGGGAGTCTAAGTGTGCATCCACCTCCCCCTTGAGCCGAGTCACCATCAGCCTCTCGAAACACTTCATAACAATGGAAGTTAGTTAGAGCCACTTCAACATAGCCGCCAGGGGTGAGGATCGACAAAGCGTTCCACAGTAGCACAGGGGACATTTTCAAACTACAGAATTCAGGAAATAAAATTAGCTTTTGGCATTCTTCCTAAAAAAACGGGACAAATTGTGTCCCGGGAGAGATTTTTATTTTCCTAGGATAGTTGGTTAAAAAAGACAACAATTCTGGCGAAAACTGCACAAATAAATGAAAAAAGTGAAGACATTTAAGTACCAGCGCACAGCGAGCACTGTTGTGTACATTTGTCAGGCTTATGTAAAATTCAATAGTGTTGTGTATTTTGTTTTTATTTTTTACCTCGCATGTCGCAGGAGACTGTGGGTCGTCGGCGACTGAGCTTCTCCAGTCATGTGCATAACAGGCATATAGCACTGCCCCCTCGTGTTGTAAACGTATCAACAACTACCTCAAGTTGTTTTAATTGCAGCATTCCCACATATGCTATTAAAGTTTGATTTGATTTGATTTAACATATGTTATTGTGATTTTTATTCTCCACAATTTTTTTGCCGTGAAACAACTCCCACATAATACTTCCAATTTACACCGATCAAATTTCAACTTAAAAATTAACGCCTTCAGGGGTATTTATCGTCTGATTCCACATTGCTTACAGTATTGGCACAATTTAATGTTAAATATCAACTTTTCCCCATTCATTTTCAGCGGGACTGACATTAAACTTTTTCTAAGTCCCACTTTCCATGTCCACTTCCATACAAACACATGACCATCATTACCAGCTGTCTGATACTGCTCAGTGGCGCATTTGGGAAATTGTCTTGTCCAGTAACCAGGAGGTTGCGGGTCCAAATCCCACCTCCGACTGTATATTGCAAATATATCCATGACAATTATGCTAAGTGATATACATGTATACAAACTGACTATCATAGTTCCACTTTTCCTTCTAAATGAATGGAAGGTACTGTATGCCTAGGTGGTGCTATTGAATGATTTATTTATTTTGTACTTTTTCATCTAAATGAATGGAGGGTACTTTCAGATAACACTTTTCCATATAAATTTCATCTTGCTTCAAAAATTCACGCCTCCCAAATTCAAGTGATCTTTTTATTCATTTGTCTTTCAACTACAATTAATACTTTGTAATTTTCACGTAATTTATCTTTTATTTAGCACACAGCTATTAGCATTCAGCTGACAGCATTCCCACGCAATTTCTGCAGAAATTGCACTTAGTCTAGTTGTAAATAGACTTTATTATTTACAGTGGACACTCATTTAATGTTTTTGTTTCATTTATTTCCCATTTCTTTAGGCCTTGTGATTAAAACAATGCACGTGTATAGACTGTGTGAGAGGGTTGAAATCAAATAAAGACGTTGAAGCTGAGTGCAACATTTGTCACGTAAAAGTTTCCCGTGGTGAAAAAGAAGCAGAAACGTTTAATACGACAAACTTCATTGCATATTTGAAAAGAGTGTTTTAATTTAGTTTGCATATATTTTGCGCAGTACAGTCTTATGTTTTAACCAAAAAATCTCTGAGGTCTGGAGTATTTATGTATGATGCTGGTTTGTGTGACTTTTTCTGAAAATGTGGCTTAAATTGCCAATTCCACTGAGGTTCTACACAACTCCTACTGTAGTTGCTGTTATTGTTGCTATTGCTAGACAGTATTCATGATGCATTATTATTATTATCATTATTAGGGCCTGAGCAGCTACTGCTGCGAGGTCCCTCTTGTTTTTCGTTTGTATTCTTCGTCTTCTTCTGGGTAAACAATCTCATTTTTGGAGACCTAAACATTTACGAAAACTCACCCAACTATGCACACTCCTCGGGCTCGGTGAAAAATGTTATATTATGAAGTTGCCATAACAACATATAGCGCCCCCTAGCGTGGAAAAATATGCACCAATCCTGGCATGTTTGAAATACTATATGACGGGGGCGGGGCCTCAAATTTTGCCCTTAATATTTCCTTCATCAAAAAAGAGGAAATTAATTACTCTGCTGTACAAGCTCCAAAAAAAAAAAACTTCTCTCACATCTTAATAGCCACGGCCTGAAAAAATCTATTATTCGTACTGATAGCGGCAATTATTTATTTATTTAAAAAAAAAATCTACTTTTTTCTCCAACCACGTTAACTGGATCTACCTCATATTTGCTCAAAAGGGTGTTTAGGCCTTCATGATGTCATAACACGAAGTTTGTGAGTTTTCGTGAATTGCTGTGGGCATGGCAAGGTACTGTTCGCCAAGAAAACAACGCCGATTTTGAGGGCCTAAACATGCACAGAAACTCATGAAACTTGGCACACACATCTGACCTGGAAAAAGGAGCAATATTTTACTGTGTATTGGGCGATTTTTACTAGCGCCCCCTGAAAATGTTTAACCAAGCAGCCCCTGTTGTACGTTTGAGCAAGATCTATGAACAAAATTTGGTATATGAGGGAACCCAAGACCTACAAAAAAGTCTCTTGGACCCATGTGCTAAAATGAACAGGAAGTGAGTTATGAATTTTTGAATGTCCGTTTGTTGCCGATTTTTTCACATTGACAGGGGGCATTTTGTTGCCCATTTCTCCTACACGTTTAATCCGATTGTCTTCAAACTTGGCCTGGACCATGTCAAGACCTAGGCCAACAAAAGGGGAAACAATCTTGAGTTTTCAAAATACTATATGACGGGTCGGGGCATCATATATTTTGTTTCATATTTCCTTTTCCATGAAATACGAAATATGTAATAAGTCCTCGGTACATGCTTAAAAACATTCCCAAACTTCACTGTGCGGGTTTAAAGACAGTGAGCAAACGGGAGACAAATAGCCTTTTAACAATGGTGTGTATTGCGTCGGCTTCAGTGGAGCAATTAGCCTCAGAGTGGCGCGAACCAAAAAATCTATTTCCAAAAGTTTCACTTCAACTCGTCACCATGGCCACAATCTTTGCTCACTAGACATCAAATTCTCACATGTTGTAGTCACAAGTGTCTTCTTTCAGACAAACTAACTTTTATTTGGCTAAGGTGTCATTTAGTACCTTTATTTTCACTTTAAGCGAGGAGAAGTCGGACTTACTCGCCTATCTTTTCCATGTTAATTTCGGCGACTTTTTCCTCTTTATTTTGGATAAATCATAAGTTTTCAACCTGCTCTCATTTGGTCATTTTTCATCCGATTAAAAATATGTGAACATGCTCGCGTTCCCCAAACCCTTGCCGTTCTAACGTGCCATTTCTGGAATCTGCATCTTGAACCGTTAAGTCGTGAGAGGCTTTTGTTCGAGGTGTGCGACGCTCATTCATTTGTGTTGAATGTGTGTGCGTGATGTGTCCATGTTAAAGTTCCAATGTGTGTGCGTGAATGTGCATGTTTCTTAAAGGGACAGTAAGATACTTTTAGTTTATGTTGATTATGGTTAACGTCCACATTTCTTGACCGATTTCAATCGTTTAAATTTTAAACTGTTCAGCTCATTTAAATAAAAAATAAATACATTTATAAAAAAAATTTAAAAAACACACACAACATTATTATTATTATTTTTTTTAAAGGCAATGGAATGGACTGCTATTTAAATAGTGCTTTTTTAGCTATAATGCCTGGTCTCTCACGTCTGCATAGCAACTGCCTCAGCCAATCATCTCTCTTACTGTTGAGCTCAACTCACCCCCTTTTTTTCTTGGTGTACTCAAGGCTTGGCCTATGTACGGGCGGCCATCTTGGCCAATTGATTAGGTACGCCCAGGATTCTCGCCTTTCTGCTCGCCCAGGGCGGCGGCCCTTTTGGCCAATTAATTAGGTACACCAAGGATTATCTCCCCTCCCCTCACCCGGGGCGGCGGCCATCTTGGCCAATTGATTAGGTACGCCCAGGATTCTCACCACTCTGCTCGCCCAGGGCGGCGGCCATTTTGGCCAATTGATTAGGTACGCCCAGTATTCTCGCCACTTCCGCTCGCCCAGGGCGGCGGCCATCTTGGCCAATTGATTAGGTATGGCAAGGATTCTCGCCATTCCGCTCGCCCAGGGCAGCGGCCATCTTGGCCAATTAATTAGGTACGCCAAGGAGTCTCTCCCCCTCGCCCACCCGGGTTGGCGGCCATCTTGGCCAATTGATTAGGTACGCTCAGGAATCTCGCCACTCCGCTCGCCCAGGGCGGCGGCCATTTTGGCCAACTAATTAGGTACGACCAGGAATCTCGCCACTCTGCTCGCCCAGGGCGGCGGCCGTCTTGGCCAATTAATTAGGTACGCCAAGGACCTTCTCCCCCTCGGCAACCCGGGTTGGCAGACATCTTGGCCAATTGATTAGGTACGCCCAGGATTCTCGCCACTCCGCTCGCCCAGGGTGGCGGCCATCTTGGCCAATTGATTAGGTACGCCCAGGATTCTCGCCACTCTGCTCTGCCAGGGCGGCGGCCATTTTGGCCAATTAATTAGGTACACTAAGGATTCTCTCCCCTCCGCCCACCCGGGGCGGCGGCCATTTTGGCCAATTGATTAGGTACGACCAGGATTCTCGCCACTCTGCTCGCCCAGGGCGGCGATCATCTTGGCCAATTAATTAGGAACGCCAAGGACTCTCTCCCCCTCGCCCACCAGGGTCGGCGGCCATCTTGGCCAATTGATTAGGTACGCCCAGGATTCTCGCCACTCCGCTCGCCCAGGGCAGCGGCCATCTTGGCCAATTGATTAGGTACGCCCCGGGATTCTCGCCACTCTGCTTGCCCAGGGCGGCGGCCATTTTGGCCAATTGATTAGGTACGCCCAGGATTCTCGCCACTCTGCTCGCCCAGGGCGGCGGCCATCTTGGTCAATTAATTAGGTACGCCAAGGACTCTCTCCCCCTCGCCCACCCGGGTCGGCGGCCATCTTAGCCAATTGACTACTACTAAAATGACTACAAGTACTACTAATACTACTACTTCTACTACTACAAGTACAAGTACTACTACTACTACTACTACTACTACTACAAGTACTTGCTTACTACTTACTACTATACTACTACTACTATTGCTACAAGTACTACATACATGCGTCTTTCCACCTTACAAGAGTCAGCAGTCCCATTTAAAATTTCCGCAGGAATTTTTCTAGTTATTCATTTATTATGTTCCGTATGGACAATAAATACCTTATTCCGTTCTTCAGTAATCAACAATAGAAAATGGTTAATTTCACCGAAATGCTCTGTTTTGAAACAAAAAGCGGAGAAAAAGAGCTTTTTAACGATGTTATTTCATGCACTCTAGTGAATTGTACACTTCTTTTTGTCCATGAATGATGCCACAAACACCTAAATAGTGCTTTCCTTGTGTAAAACGCTATCACCAACAATGAAAAAGTGTTTTTAGATTGCAAAATACGTTTATTTCCATTCAACAGTGTAACAATTTGACAAAACAATTTCACAAACTATTTACAAATGTGTGCAACTGTGGTACTATTTACAATTATGTGGATGTTTCAAATACAGTTTTTCTTTTTGTAACACTGCAGGATTTGCACAACAGAGTAGTTTCACTGCAGATTGTCCCTTTCGCGTGCAGACGTTACACTTTCTTGACGGCCTTTTTTTCCGGGGAATAGCAAGTAGCAGACTGTACCCATTCCAACGATGAATATGCATTGGACTCGGGGTACTCTTCGTCGTCCGATTGAACGTCCGCCTGTGCAGAAGTGCTCGGTTGTGCTCCGCGTTTTCCGGTGTTAGCCGTTGAACCTTTATGACGTCGTCATAGCCACCGCGTCAACGCTTCCAACTTCAGCGTCAACCTCGGAGTCACCATCATCATCATCGATGATGATCATCGTCGTCATCAATGTGCTCTTTAGCGTTGGTCTATGCCTTTTGTCTTTGAAAAAAATTCCCAAGTGTGAGCTGCTTGCAACCGGTCGCCATTGTTCGCTTCCTCGGCCATCTAGCTCCGCCTCACGTCTTCTACTGCCGCGTCAATGCTTCCAACCTCGGAGTCACCATCATCATCATCGATGATGATCATCGTCGTTATCAATGTGCTCTTTAGCGTTGGTCGATGCTTTTCGTCTTTGAAAAAAACTGCTCAAGCATGAGCTGCTTGCAACCGGTCGCCATGTTCTCTTCCCTTCCCCAGCCATTGTCCCCTCTAGCTCCGCCTCACGTCTTCTACTGACGCCTACCCAATCTTGTCAAAAGAGAGTCATTGCTGCCATCTAGGGGCCAAAAATAGTCATTAGGCTAACTAGATCCGCTTGAAACTTTCACCACAGCTGGCCAAGGCTTTCCTCTACCCGTTTAAAAAAAAAAATTAAAAAAATTGGATGACGTCTTTTAACGTCATTGGCGGCCCTCCGTAGGTTTTTACTTGACGTCTTTTAACGTCCATGGCAGTCAAAGAGTTAAGCAAATTCATTGAGCTTTGCACACTCATCACACCTGGCACAAAAAAAATCCATAATATGTAAAGGTTTATTATGCCATTTTCAAATAAATTCTGCTTTGAATGTGCCACTACCCAAACGTGCCAGTACCCCAACGTGCAAATACCCCAAAGTGGCCCGGACTGCAAGGGCCCTTTCTAGCTGCCCGCAGCTCTAGTTATTATTATTATTTTTTATTTTTTTTTATTTATTATTATTATTATAACTGGGTGTGATGTGCAGGCCCTACATGTCCGAGGGGACGCTGAGGGATCAAGTGATCTATCCAGACTCTGTCGAACAGATGGCCCACAAAGGAATGACAGACTCATGTCTGGAAGAGATCCTTTGCACCATTCACCTTCTCTACATCTTGGAGAGGGAGGGAGGTATGTATGTGTGTGTGTGTGTGTGTGTGTGTGTGTGTGTGTGTGTGTGCGTGCGTGCGTGCGTGTGTGTGTGTGCGTGTGTGTGCGTGCGTGTGTGTGTGTGTGTGTGTGTGTGTGTGTGTGTGTGTGTGTGTGTGTGTGTGTGTGCGTGCGTGCGTGCGTGCGTGCGTGCGTGCGTGCGTGCGTGCGTGCGTGCGTGTGTGTGGTCTACCTTTTGTTACATGGTGGAGCCAATATTTCGGGATTTCACAGAGTTGTGGAGCCCAACCGTCTTTGAGGGGCTATTTTGCCAGGGCCCACAAGTTTAGACCTTTTTTTGAGGGTCAAGACTTGGTTTTAGAGTTTAGGTTTGAATTGGGTTATGGTTGAGGTTAGGGTAAGGAATGGAGGTAGGCAATAATTTTTTATGGTTGGGGTTAGGTGAAGGGGCTAGGAAACTACGCCGATAAAGAAGACTGGGGGCTGCTTCTCATGAATATCCTCCAGGTGAGCTCCTGAAATGTAGAGATAGTCCTCAACTTACAAACACAATGGGTTCTGAGAGGTTCTTTGTAAGTCGAATTTGTTTGTAAATCGAATAACATTAAATTTTGTTTCAAAACAAAATGTTATCAAATTATTTTTTTTAATGTTTTTTTATTATATACAGTATATACTTTATATACAGTACATTAATTAAATGTATAAATACATTAAATTACATCATCCATTATCTGAACCACTTTTCCTCAATAAATTGAATAAATTTTTTACACAGTACGATGCAATAAAAAAAAAATTCTGACTGTACATAGATGGCGGAGGAGTTATTGAACAGAGTTGATGTGAGGCTGCTGAAATGGAAGGCATTATTGTAACGTTCTCAGGAAAGTATGTTTTCCGACTGGCGCGTATGATCGGTCAAGATGGCGACTGCTGACTCAGAATCAAGTGATTTCGAAGCTGAAGAGATATTGTATGTTTTGCTACTACGTCGATAAAGAAGACGAGTGAGGGCCGCTTCTCATGAATATCCTCTAGGAGAGCTCCTGAAATGTACTCACAGTGTAACGCCAATATTGGGTGCATGAAGAGTGCGTGCGTCATGGCTGCTTTGCCGTGCATCGCCGGACAGAGAGGTAGATGAAATGCGCAAATAGCGCGGTGCTGCTCGGCGGGGGTTGTGGTCGAGAGGGGCA
Organism: Vanacampus margaritifer; assembly: GCF_051991255.1. NCBI lineage: Eukaryota > Metazoa > Chordata > Actinopteri > Syngnathiformes > Syngnathidae > Vanacampus > Vanacampus margaritifer. Next base: position 39,936,573 of record NC_135432.1, on the reverse strand, counting down.
CTACAGTACAATACTGTAATGTATAATGTGGCGCGCACTTAAAAATAGTAACTTGCGAGCAAAATACAGCTTTTGTAGACATCAGTCAGCCTTTGTTCGTATCTGTGAATGTTCGTAAGTCGGATGTTCGTAACTAGAGGACTATCTGTATATATCTTGTGTGTGGGTCTAGCCAGTGACTTGTTGCATGTGTTTGTGCCAGGTTGGGAGTCAGTCAATGACTGGAAGGATGTCCTGTCAGGAGGAGAGAAGCAGCGTATGGGAATGGCTCGCATGTTCTACCACAAGTGAGCCCCTAAACACACACGCATGCTGTGGAGGAGGTCGCATGACTTTCAACCCTGTCACATAGGCCAAGCTATGCGCTGCTGGATGAATGCACCAGCGCAGTGAGTGTCGATGTGGAGGGAAGCATCTTCCAGGCTGCAAAGGAGGCTGGGATATCCCTGCTCTCAATCACCCATAGACCCTCCCTCTGGTCAGAACATGAGCGCACGCAAAGTGGATTAGTGTAGATTCCAGCCAACGGGGGAGCAGAGCTCTAGGCAGCCATCTGAGGCCACACTCTTAACACTTACTCTCCCTCCAACAGGAAGTACCACTCTCACATCCTGCAGTTTGATGGAGAAGGTGGTTGGCGCTTTGAGCGTCTGGATGCAACCACTCGTCTGTCTCTGCAGGTTAGTGTGCGCATCCTCTTCAACAGCAACACTGCTGCCTCTCAGAGATGGTCATAAGCAGGAAGAAGTTATTGTTTGGTATGGGTGTTTATCTTGTTTTTACCATCATTGTTGTAGGAAGAGAAGCGGCGTCTAGAGAGTCAGCTGTCGGGGATCCCCAAGATGCAGCAGCGTCTTTCTGAGCTCTACTGCTTGCTGGGGGAGGGGCATGGGGAAACGCCACCCGACCAGAATGCTGCTCTTTCCTAAGAGACGGCATGTAAAGGATGATGGGTACGTCAATTTTTGACACGGTCTCTGATCCAAGAAGCACTGCCACATTATTGCGCTTTGACTTATGCCATTTTTTTCTGAAGAATTTAGTAGAGACTATCTTTGATCACACTAGCTGCAATCAGTAAATAAGTGAAGGGTGCATTACGTTTGCACATGCGTGAAAATCAAGTTTAAGAAAAAACTTGCTACCAAACAAAGCCGTCGTCTGAATGGTGGCGAATGGACTGCTGAAAGTGTTTGCTTAACTGCACACCTTAAAGCTTGCAAGCATTGTTTAAACGACTTTCAGCCTTAAGTGACAAAACGACAGGTGCACTTGGCGCCATTTTTAATTGTCCTAATGGAGTTTATCGGGGGGGACCATTGCAAAGCTCGAGAAGACGGAAGTGTACGCTTGTAAACCTCTATTCACTCTTCCCAATTTCCAGACAGAAAAGAAGGATCCAAACGGACGAATAAGAGGCTAAAATAGATTTATTTTAAAGGCATTTATTTTGTCAATATCCTGAAAGTAAGGGAACAGACAGAAACATCACCAAGCTTGCTAGCGGATCTACATGTAATCAAACTAATGGAGTGACAGTCATTTAAGAACCTGCTTCTAGCCCCAATTTGACCCCTTCAGTGAAGAAAGCTCCTACCCGTCTTGATCGCGTCCCAGTGTTATGTCCTCGGTCCATCTCCCGGTAAAGTGCACACATTCAGTCAAATAATGACTTAAATAGGCTTAACTGTCGTGTCCCGGCAGAGGGCAGTCAGTAACGACCTGCTATTCGTATATATATTTAAAACAGATTCAATAAAAATATCATCAACTTTCTAACGGTTAAAATGGTCCAAATCAGCGCTTCTCCCGTTAGACTCCATTAGTTTTCAATGACAAGTTGGTAGCAGGCTACCAGCCGGCCTACCCATAATGCACCGCGCTGCGCACTTTGCTTATTGTGTTGATTAATTTCCAGTTGTCTCTCCCTATAGGTTCTTCATAAGATTCGACGGGATGTGACGAAAGATTGTCTTTCAATGACACAATTTTAATGTTTTTGTTAATTTTTTTTAAAAAAAAGAATCAAATCAGCTGGCCAATGACTACTTTTACTGAATGATGGAAGACAGATGGTATTCTAAGATGCTTTTAAAAATAAAAGCTTGAAAAGCTAGACTCGTGTGCGGCAAGATCTGTCACCCACACGCCCTCCTGTGTACACTACAAACACATACATACATAGATACAATGTATATGTTGACTGTACATTGTCCCCCTGCACAGGCATGTGCATATATAAGTCTTAAAACAACATCCATCCATCCATTTTCCACTCCTTATCAGGGGTCAGGTCGTGGGGGCAGTAGCCTTACCAGGGAAGCCCAGAACTCCCTCTCCCCAGCCACTTTGTCCAGCTCCTCCAGTGGGATCCGAAGGCATTCCCAGGCCAGCCGAGAGTCATGGAACAACATAAAAACCCAAAATGTCACTTTGGTGCCTGTTACCACCTGCTGAGTTGCCTGCATACTGTTTATTAGAACTACACACTACAAATTTCACCCAGTTTATGTTTGTTCTGTACATCACAACATATCAAAGCAATCGTGTTTTTCTATATAGCTTGCAGAAATGGCAAATCCAGGTCCAGAAAGTAAAAACCCTGCCACAGTTTGGCTTTAGCCCCTCGTGCTAGCTAGCTAGCTCCCTAGCAGGTAAACAACCACCCGGGGGGCTAGTTAGCTAGCTCACTAGCACCTGGGGCTAAAGCTAAACTGTTGCAGGGTTTTTACTTTCTGGACCTGGATTTGCCACCTCTGCTAGCTTGACTGGTTAAAGCAACCATTGCCATAGCTGACACGATCTTGGGCTGTGGCTATAATCTGGTCCACGGGGCGGATGGCCGCCATCTGTGCCATCCAAATGAGACATCCACGTGAGCTCCATCCTGCTGGGGCAGGCTGTGAGGCTGCCGTGATGACCCTCTTCGCTGGTACCCTATCATCCAGGCGAGCCACGTGAAGAAGCTGGAGTCTTCTCCTCAGGATGAGGGCAGATAGCGTACTACGAGCCCCCGCCCTCTCGTACACCTCTTCGTTGGTGACTCTGTCAGACCACCGGATACCTAAGATGTTGCGGTGGCATGAGTGGTGGAAGGTATAGAGGCAGCGGGTCATCACAGATGTCAGGGTCCAGGTTTTGCATCCATAGAGAGGGATGGGTACGACAGGTGTTCAGGACTCTGAGCTTGAAGGTCAGATTGATGTTGGAGCTTCTCCAGACATTGCTGAGCCTTCCAAGGGCGCTACGGGCCAGCTTGAGTCTTCAAACTACCTCTGGGTCTGACTTACAGTTGGAGCTGACCTTGGCTCTGAGGCTACCTCCTCATTGCCAACCCTAATGGATGGGGGAAGGGCTTAGGAGGAAGTCAGACAGCGACTGGATTTTCATTTTGGCTCAGCCGATGGTCAGGGCCAAGAGAGATGCTTTCTCAGACAAGATAGGGAGGATGTTGGAGAATGCGTCTATGAGCTCTGGAAAAAGAGTTCATCTGTGTAGTCTAGGTCGGTGAAGTCTGAGTGATAGGAGACGCCCAGATCTGTGATGCAAAGGGAGGCATGACTTATCCAGCAATCGATGGCTGTGTTAAAGACATTGGGAGTTACCACGCAGCCTTGACGAACCCCAGAAGCTGTACGGAAGGGTCTGACACCCCACCCTGGGCACGTACCCGGCACGTGGTGTCCATGTAGGGGTCTCAGTGTGTTTATGTACTTGGAAGGGACCACTGAAAAAAAAACAGGGTGGTCGACATTGTTAGGGTTTGGTGGTAGAGTCTAAATAGTGGACCCAATTGCAAGAAGGCACAGTAACAAGCAGAGGGAATGTGTAAACGTGGTGATTTATTGACAAGACCACTGGACTTGACGTGACTGGACTGAACTGAGCGTGGCGTGGCGTGACAGGACCGGACTTGCCTTAACAGGGCGTGACTTGGCTTGGCTCAACAGTACTGGATGTGGCGAAACTTGGCTTGGCTTTGTCTTTGTCTTTGCTTGGCTTCAAGACGTGGCAAGGCTACAATACAAGACAGTCACATACAACACATGGCACCAACAACAACAATACACCCACGCAGACTGAACAAAAACAGCACATATACACTCACACGGTTTGACACAACAAGACACAGCTGGGTGAAACACAAGTGGCTGAGGGCAGTGATTGGTCCACACACAGGGAAGGGAAGACACACAGAGGTGAAGGATATGTTAATGCTCATATAGCCTTTTGCCCGCGCGGCAAAATCTTGTTGCGTTTTGGAGGATATATCACCGACTTGACTGTGCATGCTGCCCGTGGTGGGCGGGGCACATTGAGCACTTGTAAAACATGAAATACAAACTAGAAAATATGTTCAACACATGTCTCGAAGCTAGCTTTTTTTTTATATATATATCCATATTCGACTAAGAAGTATACGATGCATTTGTCTACGAGACATAGAGGATCTAGCAAACAAGAGGCTTCAAAAGAAAAAGATGATAAACAACGGAGACCGCCGAGTCCAGGTAGCATTAGCTTGACTGCTAATAGCAAGGCTAACATCAAAAGCCAACGGGAACAAGTGGGGCCGCTAATGGAGGAGATGAGGAAACTCCGAAAAGAAAACCAAGAAAGCCACAGTGAAACTAAAATGTCCCTGGAAAGGCTGGAACAAGTAATGGCGGACGTAAAACAACAAATAGGAGAACACGAAGACAGGAATCACGCCTTGGATGAAAGGACGAGCATGATTGAGGACGCAACAAACCGCCAACAGAGGGCTCTCCGGTACATATTTCACCGCAACATTAAACTCTCAGCTGCATTTGACTACCTCCAAAATAGAATGAGACAAAATAATATCAGGATCTTTCAGATACCTGAGGGAAGTGAGGGGAGAGATATGGCTGGGTTCGTGAAAGATCTACTACACAAAGTGCTGAAATTTCCACCTGAGTTGGAGGTCCAGATTGAGAGGGCACACCGCTCACTCCAACCTAAACCTAAAGATCCAGCAGCACCTCCCAGGTCGATCATAGTGAGATTTTTGGATGCAAGGGTTAAAGATGCGGTTATAAGGAAAGCATGGTGCCAGGGACAAACTTTCTTTCAAGACAAGAGAATATTTTTTTGATCAAGATTACTCTCCGAGCTTCAAAAGAGACTCGCAAAGGTTTGTGAAATCATCAAGGAACTCAAGAAGAAAGATGTACAAGCAAACTGCTTGTATCCAGCAAGGCTGAAACTCAAGTTAAGCACAGGAGAGAAGATCTTTGACACATTGTCAAGTGCTGCAGCGACGTTGAAGGACCTGGGCGTCGAGATGCGTGGCGGAGAGCGGGACAGGATCGAGGAGGAGTTGATGGAAGGATGGTGGAGCAACACAAAGAAGAAGAAAAATTGGGCGACGTCATCAGCAGACCTCAAAGCATTTCTACAAGGGGAAGATTAAACTACTTCTGAGTCCCAAGGTAGACTAAAACTTGTTTAAAAGTAAAGGTCAGACCAGATTTGTCATTATTATAAAAAATTTTAAAAAATGGATTAAATGATGTTAAGTCATTCTTGTCACTGAAAGTTAACGTAGCTTTGGTTAAGTCCGGATGGATATTGGTTGTGAATGCAGCTTTTTATTTGATTTGATTTTTAGTTTTTTATAGTTTTTTCTTGCACATGTGCGTGTTCCCACAGAGAGGATTGGTCACACTTCTCTGCCCCACCGAGGGTGGGGACCGAACACAGTTTGGATGGTATCTGAGGTGTGTTCGGTTGGTAGGTTGGAAGTTCAACTTATTTTTATGTTTTTTGCTTTATTTTTAGATTCCCCTAGACATATTTTGTTGATTATAGATTTCTCACATACGTACAAAGTGGTGGCTAAATATTGCCTTTCAAATATATGTTCCTCTATATGCAGTCACACATTTTGACACAATTTGGAAATGATGACACTCCTTAACTTTGTTAGTTATAATATAAAAGGAATAAACAACACAATAAAAATGAAGAGGATCTTAAGCCAGTTGAAGTCAATGCAATGTGCTGTGGCTTTGATACAAGAAACACATTTGTCCAAACCAGAACACATAAAGTTAAAAAGGGAATGGGTGGACCAAGTTAACAGTGCATCATATGGAAGGAAGAAGAAAAGAGGAGTGGCTATCCTTTTTAACAAATCTGTAAATGATAATAATACTTGATATTGGTGGGAACGATTGCAGGACAGTAAATAACTATCCTTAATATATACAGTATGCACCAAATGAAGATTGCCCACAATTTCTCAAAAAAAATTGGAGACCTTCTGGCAGAGGAGGAAAATGGTATCATTGTTATTGGGAGAGATTTCAATTGTACATTAAATAATACATTAGATAGGTTACCCACAACGATGAACCCGCAATCTAGAATGTCAAAAACTTTATTTAATATTATGAGAGAGTTGGGTTTGGTGGATATCTGGCCGCATTTCACATTCATGTAACAGGTACATGGAAGCTATTCAAGAATAGACTACTTTCTAATTTCAAAACCCCACATATACAGGGTAAAAAGCAATACAATAGGATCAATAACAATTTCAGATCATAGCCCAGTTACTATGGAAATTAACTTGAGTGCCGATAGCACTTTTAAATATTGGAGACTTAATGTTTCTTTACTAACAGATGTTCATATAAAACAAGAAATTCAATCAGCCCTGGCTGAAAATATTGCCCGAAATGACAATGATACTGTTTCTCCTTCAGTGTTATGGGATGCAGGAAAGGCTACGATGAGGGGGAAGATTATATCTCTGGGATCTCGACTCAAGAAGCAAAGGCTAGCTAAACAACTTGATTTGAAGTATGAAATTGAACAATTGGAGAAGGAACATGAAAGAAATAACAAAGAGGAGATACTCAAAAAGCTGAAAGAGGCTAGGTTGAAGATTTTGACATATAAAGCAGAAGGGGCACTGAGGTTCTTGAGTAGAAAATATTCCGAAATGGGAAATACAGCAAGTAGATTGCTGGCCTTCCAACTTCGTAAGGCACAATCCAATTGGATAGTTTCTAAAATTAGACACCCAGAAACTAATCAGATTGAGTCACACCCTAAAGAAATATCACAAGCTTTTGCAGAATATTATGAACAATTGTATAAAGGTGTGACTCGAGAATCTAGGAAAGATGACATAAATAGATTTGTAAAATCCCTGAAAATGACTAGGTTGACAGAGGAGGAAGCAACATAATTAGTAGAACCAATTAGAGAAGTGGGAGATTAAGGATGCAATAGCAACATTAGAAAATAATAAAACCCCGGCAATAGATGGTTTCGGAGGAGAATACTGTAACGTTTTGGAGAGTGAACTCACACCCTTGTTGTGTAAAGTGTACAATTATGTTTTGAAGTCAGGAAATCCTCCAGATTCATGGTCAGAAGCAATTATCACGGTCCTACATAAAGAGGGGAAGGACCCTTGGCAGAGGCAATACGCCAAAAAGATTAGATACAGGGGATGAGGGGGGGAACAGTACATAAGGTAGCACTTTTTGCAGATGACATTTTAATTTTCATTAAGAATCCACTGACTTCTGTTCACTTATGCAGTGCTTGGATGAATACGGAGTAATTTCGGGATATAAAATTAATCAAAATAAATGCGAAGCGATGATCCTTTCAGGAAATTGGCCAGTACAATTTAGTACAGACTTTTCATTTCGCTGGTCCAAACAGGGTTTTCGTTATTTGGGGATAGTTCTTACTCACCGTCCAAAAGAATTGTTTAATGCTAACTATGTTAAATTAACAACACAAATAAGGAATGACTTGACACGATGGGAGGTCCTCCCTTTGTCTTTGTTTGGCAGAGTAGCAACAGTAAAAATGAATACTTCAGAGACTCCTCTTCTTATTTCAAGCTTTACCCACAAGAGTTCCAGTCTCTTTTTTTAAGACACTGAATAATTTAATTTGTAAATGTATCTGTCAAAACAATGGACCTAGAATAAGACTCAAAATCTTGACCACGGCAAAAGATTATGGAGGGGTGGGCTTACCTGACCTAAAACACTATTATTGGGCTGCCCAACTGACTGTAATAATGTCTTGGATTACCAGAGATGAAGAAACAGGGTGGTATAAAATAGAACAAAGTACAACAAAGGGGATTGCATTGGCGGTACTACCTTTTATGGGTATTAAAGCAGTCGATAGGCTTAAAATTGAGAATGAGTGGGTTAAACACAATTTTAAAGTGTGGTAAACGGTTAAGAAAAAACTAGGGATGCCAGAAACAATCTCAAGATGCATGCTGATCTCGGAGAACCCAGAATTCCCCCTGTCATTGTAGGATGGGAGATTTCGTAAATGAGCCAATAGGGGCCTTACCATAATCAATCAAATATTTAATGGGACAATGGTCAGATCATTTGAATAACTTAAACAACAATTTGGGCTTGAACCTAACGATTTATACAGATACCTTCAAATAAGACACTATCTTATGAATCATAAAGAGCGAGAGATACTAAGTAGAAGACCAAACAAAGTAGAGAAATATTTCATTTCTGTGGCACAGTCAGGTAGTCCAAATAAGAAACATCTCTCTCATTTATATAAAAGGATATGTTATGATACTTCATTAAATACACTAGATATCAAGGAAAAGTGGGAAATGGAACTGAATACTATAATTCAAGACAATATATGGTAAGAGTTGTGTAGGGACAGTCACAAAGGATTGAGAAGTCAATTATGGAATGAATTCGATTGGAAATTAAAAATTAGGTATTTTAATACTCCTCTTAGGATTTCTATGTTTGTAAAGGCACCCTTAACTGATAGGTGCTGGAGGAATTGTGGGGGAATTGGTTACGATCTACATATCTTTTGGGACTATCCTATAATTGAAGGATTTTGGAAAAATGTTAAGGTGAAAAAATTGTAAAAGTAAATGTTTCGTTAGATCCGGTGGTGTACGTACTTGGAGATGTGACAAAGGGTCAATATGATTCAAGACAAAGGTATATTTTACAGATTCTGTTATTGATTGCTAAGAAAATGATAACGGTGAATTGAAGGACTATTTCTGCACCAACTATACCACAGTAGAGACAGAGACTGAAGCAGGTTTACACCATGGAACAAATGACTGCGAGACAAATGACAATAGACTTTTTACTCGTGTATGGAAAGATGTGGTGTCTTATCTGGACTCTCTTTAGAATGGGTTGTGAAAGCAGAATGATGTGTCTTGGAATATTTAACTCTGATGTTTGAATTCTTACAGTGTACGCATTTTATTTTATTTAATATTTTCTCTCCAAGTCAGTTTTATTCTTTTGATTAAGGTGTTTGTTTTGTTTATCGGTTAAGCGTAATGGTGTGTCAATTGTGAAAATGGAAAATAAAAAGTTCCACACAAAAAATATACCCAACTGTCACACCGGCGGGAGGCCCCGTGGATGACCCAAGACTTGCTGGAGAGACTATGTCTCTCGTGGACGACCCAAGACATGCTGGAGAGACTATGTGGTTGAAGTGGCTGAGGAGAGGGGAGACTGGGCTTCCCTGCTAAAGCTACTGCCCCCATAACCCGACCTTGGATAAGCAGTAGACGATGGATGTACACCGGTCTGCACTGCAATATGCGCATGCGTAATAATTTCCGTGGCGTGACGTCATCAGCCAGTGGAAGTCTTCCGCCCAGTGGAGGAATTATTTGCATTTTCTAGCTAAACAGCCAATCAGAGTGATCCACATTTTGTACACTGCGATTGATGGCACAAACAATGTCTAAAAAGTACAATGACATTTACATAATCACAATTATAAATACTGCTTTTTAGTTAGATTTGTTCCTGCTTGTATTTGTAATATGTCTGATATTTTATTTTATGAAACCATGAAGTTGGTTAGTAGTTGGTCTCACCGACAATGACTTCTCAGACATGTACGACACGATGCGTAGTAGGGATGTTTTTTCCTATAACATACCGTCAAAGGAGTGCCCGCGTTACATTGTGTTTTTTATTTTACCATTCTGAGAGCTCAGTATTGTTCATTCGGTAATTTTACCGATTTGACGTCATCATCATTGCTCTTTTTTTCTTTTTATTTTTATTTTGTATGTGGGTGAGTATGTATGTATGTGTGTGTGCGTGTGCATGTGTGCGTGCGTGTGAGTGTGTACTCATTAGTTAACCTAAAACCTATTAAAAATCCCATACCGTTCACCGAAACCAAATACTTAAGAATCCAGCTGGAGTCGTGAGGTTGTCAGGAGACCCGAGAAAGAACCAAAAAAAAGAAAGGACAGCGAAATCCAGCCCCGACCAGACATTACCTACTACCCACCGGGCTACCAATCAGAGTCCCCCACCAACCCCAGAAACATCCAAATTCCAACAAACCAGGGACACCTCAAGAGACAAAAGGACAGACTGAGGAAAAGAAGGAAGGACAGATGAAGCAGAGCGAGACCCACAGACATCAGCCTCCACCGATTCACTGGCTGACGACCAGAGGAAGAAGCAGACCGTGCCCGAACCTCGATAGATGCTGGCGCGGCGAACGCCGGCACGCATGAAAACCTCCGCCAAAGAAGGGAGCCGTCAACCCCGGCCAGGACAGAGCAAGCATAACCCCCCTAGGCGCCAAGGGACAACCCCCGGGCCCTGCAGGGGCCACCGGCCCGAGAGCAAACCCAGGAGCGCCCCCAACGCAGCAGGACGGGGCATGGCAGGCACCAGGTGTGTGTGGTGCATTAAAATTGGGAGCAGGTGAGATGGAGCAGAGGGAAATGATATCCCCCCGCTCCGATCCACCTGTCTCCCAGAAATGTCAGTAAGTGTATGTGGTGCATAAAAAAAAAATAGTGGGGGCACGGGGGCGCGGTGTGGACACGGATGGGGGACCGCAGCACTGCTTAATACTGCGGTCTGCCCCAACCGATGGCACCCCACCCCGACACAACTAAGAACCCCCCCCCCCCCTCCCCAGTTGGGAGACGACATGGAGGGCAAGGGCCACAGAGAGAGGGGGGCAGGAGGAGGAAAGGTGACGAGGGAGAAAGGACAGGGAGGCGGAGGACGGGCGAGGAGAGGCAACAAGGGGGAGGAAGGGGGAGAGGGAGCCATCGACCGCGCCGGGGCGGTGCCACCCTGGACACCAGGGAGAGCACCGCAGTACAGCACCCCCCAAGAGACCCGGGGAACGGCCAAGACGCAGCCGCCACCCAGCAGCCAACAGAGGGGCAGAGCCGCCCACGCTCAGCCAGGGGGGACAGCACCTATACACTTAACACCACTGGCATACAGTGATTCCGAATATTATCCCTTAGTGCCCATTGGAGGTGAATCTTGAGGAGTTGGTGACTGTAAGGTGTCATTTGATGTAGTCTGCTCGATCCTGCTGGCAGCAACTGGGTTCCTGACTATAAAAACACAACCATTAGTTACAAATTGCCAAATACAGAAACAGCAATGTAAGTTATCGCGATGTGGTGGCTCTCGCTAACAGGCAGAATTAAGTAACCAGATTTAGGTTAAAATATTCTATATACGTAGACCATGTTTCTATAAATTTTGATATTTCTTTTTTATTTGAGGCAAATATTTTTCCATTAAAATGTGCTTTATGAGGAGGTTAGACAATTGGTCGATATTCAGAGTTTGTTTATTTTTCCAGTTAACAAGAATTGTTTTTTTTGCGATAGTAAGGGCTACAAGAGTAGATTGAAATTGTTTACGTGGTAAGTCAGTTGTTGTTAGGTCACCTAGCAAACACAAGTTTGGAGATAAAGATATCCTACAGTCCAAGATAGTGGAAAGTTTTTCTAAGACTTAAGTCCAAAAATACATAACCGTGCATAACCATAAAGCATGAAAATAAGTGTCTGTAGTGTTTTGTAAACACTGGAGACAAATGTCGCAGTCTGAGAGTCCCATTTTCTTCATCATATATTGAGTAATGTATGTTCTATGAATAATTTTATATAGGATAAATTGTAAATTTGTGTGTTTTGTCATTTTAAATACGTTTTCACAAACTTGAATCCAAAAGTCAGATTCCAGAGCTATAGACAAGTCTGTCTCACATTTCGAGATGGGTAAAGACATTTTATCAGTAAACAAAAGTAACATATTTTTGAGAGGTTTTTTGTTGTTGGCGAAAAAAGCTTGGTAATGTCTTTAGCTAAAACAGGCGGTTGGAGCGTACCCCGAAGTGTTGGAATTTGTTTCTTTATTATACTTTTAACTTGCAGATAATGTAAAAAAAAAATTTTTTTTTATTTTGTATTTTTGTAGCAAGGATGTGTAACAATGTTTTCATTGTATGTGCCTTTTTAAACATTTCCCCCTGGGGAATGTGTGTGTGTGTGTCTTAACTCTGTGTTTTCAGTTCAAAAAGACTCCAGCAGGGACTGGACTTTGTTTTATAACCCCCAGGAAACGCATACGACAGCTCCGACAGACCTTAAATCCTGTCTGATAAGCAGTCCCCAGACCATCTTTTATGGTCTGGCCTATCCACAAGAATTAGCCATGTGTTTTTTTGGGAAACAATGCCCCATGGAAGGTGTATGGTACAACAGTGCCCTCCAACGGTCACTATGGATTATCCTCAAGAATCCTAATTAATCTGAAGTCTACATAATTCGGGACATACACGGACTCTATGTACTTAACTCTACAATAACTTTATGATTGCGGTAATGTTTGAAATGTGTTCAGAATGATAAATGAAGCATCTGGCTTGTCAATTCTGATCCAAAATTTATTTAATACTATCCCAAAAGCTTGGTCTCAGTCGACCAAGTCTGCTTCATGCGCACGGAAGGACCGAGACCACGGCCCGGCCCCCCTGCTGACACATCTTTAAATCAAGCGCGCGAAGGAACTTCTCTCTCTTTTCCTGCAACTCTTTTTTTTCCTTTACGCTCTTTTCCTGGAACTCTTTTCCTGAACTCTCTTCCCCATTGAACTGCTCAAGGGCTCTCCCGTTCCTGCAACTCCCCTCTCTCTCTCCACCTCACGTCTGGCCCCATGAACTTTTCCTGATCATCACGAGTAACGTGGTTGCTGAGGGTGACACCACACGGCTTCTTCCTTTGAGCCCCGGACTTGAGTCACATAGCACGTCCCCAAAACGCGTATCAAGCAAGGACTCGCAAACACACTGCGCATCCCCAAAACGCGCGTGTCTGTTCCAGCCGTGAGTCCGAGACGCCCCCGCAGCGCTCACACAAGGACCTGCAGACCTCCAGGCCGCGCGTGCATCACCGACCAGCAGCCAGAGACTCCCGGGAAGCATTCCAGCTGGACGTGCGCCAGCCAAGGACCGGCCGTGCCTCCATGCTGCACGTGCACCTGACCAGCAGCCGGAGACCTGCTGCAACATTCCAGCATTCAACCGAGGATCGACGCTCGTGTCTCTCTCGCTCCCGTGCGACTGAATCAGTTTGTGAGTTGCGCCTCCATTCCAATCTGATCATATACTACTGGTGCAACGCTTTTATTCAAACATAAAAGAATTGACAGGCCAGACGCTTCCATCTTTTTCCCCATCTACCTTTTTCATCTACCTTCTTTTATCTTAGTTAGTTGGGTTGCAAGTTTTCTTTTTATATTTAATTTGCATTGTTATTCCGTTCATTAACTCTTTGACTGCCCAAAACGTTAAATAACGTTTAGTAAAATCCTACGGAGGAGCGCCATAGACGTTAAAAGACGTTAAACAAGTTTTTTTTTTGTTTTTTTGGGGGGAACGGGTGGAGGAAAGCCTTGGCCAGCTGTGCTGAAAGTATCAAGCACCGCGAGTCTGATGTACAGTGTTCCCTCGTTTTCCGCTGGGGTTAGGTTCCAAGAAATACTTGCAATAAATGAAACCTGCGAAGTAGTTATTGCTTTATGTTTTACATTTATTATAAATGTTATAAGGCTTAAAACCCCTCACCACACAGTTTCTACACTTTTCTCATCGAGGCATTTACATTTTCTCATATTTCTCTCTTTTAAACATTCTCAATGTTGAAACCTTCATACATTTTATATAATAGGTACATTACTGTAAAAAATAATACATACAAAATTTCATTTAAAAAAATCAGTGAAACAGCGATGCTGTGAAAAGTGAACTGCACTATATGTCCTCCTTTTTGACATTATGGAAGTGGCCATCCTAGTTAGCAAACTCAAGTCCGCTAGCATAAAAGGCTAATGGATGCTAACATTTTCAATGACTCGTTCTTTTTTGACAGACCTTCATTCCTGCTGGTCCAATTCTAGTGTTTATCCTCCGCTCCTGGCGGACGGCCGTTCCCTGGCAAATATGCGCTTTCTGAATCCTATTTATTTGAATCGTATGCCTAATGTAGAGTATTCTATGGCTTCACTCATCATCCCCCCGGAGGAGGCCCTTAGAAAGGCTGTGAGATGCCCTAGCCCTTAGTGGCACTGGATGGACGAACTGGTCACTAAGTCGTACAACGCGGCGACGGTGGTAGCACACCTGGCCAACGCCCAGGCGCATCTCCTACTTGCTCTCTACGCAGCTTTGAAAGACAACGAAGTAGATGAGGCTATATCGTTTTGTAACATGGCGCTGAAAGATTTATCCCTCCTTTCGAAGGAGCATGGCCGTAGTATGTCTTTGCTTATTCAGGCGTGCCGTCAGGTGTGGTTGGCTCAATCTCCCTTGCGAGAGCCCTCCCGGAAGGAACTGCGTCACCTCCCTGTGGTGCCGGGTCGAGTTTTCGGTTCGGCAGTGACAGAAGTGCTGGAACGCACAGTGCGGGCTAATGACGCAAGGCGTAAGTTTGCTAGCCTTGCCAGGCCCTATGCTCCGTCAAACCCTGGGGGAACCGCTCTCGCGGCCACCCCTCTGTCACATACTGGGCAGTCCTCTGGGCCTACGGGCCTCGTCATCCCACACGAGGATGTCACGGACGCCTGTGGGGTACGCTCCTCTGGCCGAGGGCCCCATGGTCAGCCCTAAGGTTCACGCCCTATCCCTCCCGGACGCCTAAATCCGGGAGGGCCAGGGATTGAGCCCGAGGGGCCGGCAGTCGGTTACTTTTCCTGTCGCCAGCTCAACTACTGGGCTGCCCTCGTTTCGGACCCTTCGGTGTTTTCAACCTTGTCTCATGGGTACAGGATAAAGTTCCGACGCCGGCCCCCTCTCTCCATCTGGGTCAGAGAGACTGTCATCAGCGACCCAGAAAAGGCACTAGCTCTGAATTAAGAGCTAGCGACCCTCCTCGCCAAGACCGCTATCAAAGCAGTGGATTTTTTGGCTCATCCAGGGGGATTCTACTCCCCCTGCTTCCTTATTCCAAAAAAGACAGGCAGACTACGCTCTATCTTAGATCTGAGAGGTCTCAACCATTACCTCAGGGTGTTGCCCTTCCGTATGCTAATTACGTCGGCCGTGTTGAGGACGATTGCCCGAGGGGAATGGTTCATTTCAATCGATCTAAAGGAAGCTTACTTCATTTCCCTATTGCATCTCAGCACAGGAATTTTCCCCGCTTTGCCTACAGAGGTCGCCACCGCTGTCACTCTCTCCCAGAGTGTTCACACATGTAGTGAAGACGGTCGAGGGCCATAAAGGTGCTCCCTTACTTGGACGACTGGCTGATATGCGCTCCGTCCAAGGATCAGGCAATCCGAGACACGTCTACGCTTCTACAGCATGTGTCACGACTTGGGTTCAAGGTCCACCTAGAGAAGTCCTCTCTTGTTCCCTCTCAGCAGACTGTTCATCGGAATGTCGTTAGACACCACCTCAATGACAGCTCGACTGTCCCCACGGAGGGTCGACAATGTGCTACGTCTCATCTCTCTCTTCCGTGTCAATGAGATGCTGCCGTATGTGCTTTTTCTGCATCTGCTGGGCAAGTTAACGTCCCTGACGGCACTTGTGCCATTGGGCCTGCTGTCGCTGCGACCATTGCAAGCGTCAGTCGGTTCATGGGTGCTCTCGCATCTTGGGGTCGCCGGTCTGTTCTATCAGCGTGAGTCCTGTTGGGGGTGGCACCCACACGTCCCAAAGTGGTCACCACCGATGCCAGCCTGAGTGGATGGGGTGCAGTTTTGCAACACAAGACGGCTCAAGGCCTGTGGTCTGCAGGGGAAAGATCGCTGCACATCAATGTGCTGGAGCTGCGGGCTGTGCATCTGGCCCTCACACCTCCACTGTGTATCACATCAATCATCAGGGCGGGACAAGGTCCGCCCAGCTGCTACGGGCCTCACGGAGGCGGGCCATGTTTCTCCCAGGCATGGTCAACCAGTCGGTGGATTCCCTCTCCCGCCATCGTCCGCCTCAGGGGGATTGGCGTCTCCACCCGGAGGTGGTGAGCGCCATTTGGAGTTGCTTTGGAAAGGCGACATGGATCTTTTTGCTTTCCTGCCGTGGCCCCTCTGTGAGGTACAGTTTCCCGGGTCCTTGTGACATCGCTGGTATTCGGCGTTCCATGCTGTTTCAGCACCGCCACCTGGCGGTCAGGAGGGCCGAAATAGGGCCGAAATAGAACGACAGATACGCATGTAAAAAAATGAAATAAAAATTATCTTATCTTGATGAAAAACAACTTCACACGCAATTACAGTATATCAACAAGTGGCTACTATGACTCCATGCTATGAGCTAGTAAGTTAGCAAGCATTAGTTAGCGGTCGGAATAACATTATTGTTGGAACGTTATAGCCGTTGGGCTGTTACGTTATAACTTTTTTTTTTTAGCCTTTCACCGTGAATCCACCTCCTGTCTTCCCATGTGTGTGTGCATGTTGCATTCGCTAGCTGCAGATTTGAAGGAAGTATGTCACTGTGTGTCACATGACAGTGTCACAGTGACAGATTAGAGACAAGATTTTACAAAATCATATAATTTTCGTCTTTTTTGTTCATGACTAAAATGTCCATAGATATTAGTTTAGTGAAGTGCATTTTCGTCTCTTCATTAGTTGACAAAAATGTGTAATGATTTAGTCCCAGTTATTCTTCATTAATTAGGGATTTAGTTAACCTCACAAGCTAGATTGATAATTGTAATTTACTCAAGAGAGTACTTCACATTATCAATCTGGGACTTCACTGGCAGATCCGTTCAGGAAAGGAGGGACTAGCTGTACAAGACTTTGAGCTGATTGGACGATGCGGCATCGTTGCACTTTTTTTTTTTAACCAATCAAGGTGACGGATGAAAATCTTGTCTTCGATCTCGTCTTGGGTGTGTGTGTGTGTGTGTGTGTGTGTGTGTGTGTGTGTTGGGGGGCACGAACATCTTTACCAGATAAAAATGCACGAAGCACCTCTCGTTGAAATTCAACAAGGAAACAGTGAGTAATTCTGCCAGAACAGAATTAATTACAGCATCCATTCAACTGTTAGGTTTGTTTGTTTCCTCCCCGCCATCAGTGCTTATTGGTTTCGTCCCGCCCTAAACAACACCTGATTGGTCCGACCTAGAAAAAGTCGGTTGCTAACGTATCAGCGGAAGCAGTACAAGATGTATTTTCCGGAGTTTGTGAACTCACAAATACCGCGAGAATTCAGCTTGCCGGCAAGGTAGGTTTTAGTCTAGTTTAGTCTAGTTTTAATCCGGTGAAAAATGTGTGTTGACAAGGGTTATTATAGTTTTGGAATTTTCATTTTAACTAGTTTTTATTTTGTTTTGTTTTTAAATTTAGCTGTTTTGTTTTCATTAGTTTTAAGGATGGTTCTTGATAGTTTTTCTTATTTAAAAAATATTAGTTTTAGTTAGTTTCAGTATTACTTTTCGTTTTTGTTTTTAAAAGTCTATTGTGTGCAATATTTAATAAACACCATGTTAAAATAAAAAAAGAACACATTTCTTACATATTTTGGCTGAGTTAAATGAAAAAGCAGGCGAGCTGAGCCAATGGAGCCATAAGTCAAACACGCAAAATTGTCGCCGAGAAGCAATGTCATCTGAAGGTGATTTTCGATTGGCTGTAGCTAGATGACATCACTTCTGTGTGACACACTTTCAAACGTCTTTAAAATCATCCCCAAAGGCTCATGTATTAATTACCAAAGACTAAAACGATTGTTATCCTACCCTAGAAAATGGGTTTATTGTTGCGTTTCTTTTTTTATTCTTCCACGAATTTTTCCGCAAAAATGCGGCCTGTACCGTAGAACGCACCGGCACAAATGAGGTATCAAACAATGCGGCTCGATCTGACTCGCTGCGGCCTTATTTTTCTAAGAATTCCCAGTTACCATGGCTACGCTATTCCCAAAAAACTCCCCTAAAAAGTCCCATAGGAATGAATGGGAAACCGAAAGTGATCAAATCAGATCAAGCACCTTTTTCCAAGACACACTGCGCGCGCATACATTAACCGACCGTTATGAATTTTAGCTCATTTTGTAGCAATTTTTCCCATCTTTAGCTCAGTGTCGAAATTTTTTTAAGGAATGTAAGCTCTCCCCTCTGTGCGGGTTCAAAGACAGTGAGCAAACGGTAGACAAATAGCCTTTTAACATTGGTGTGTATTGCATCGGCTTCAGTGGAGCAATTAGCCTCAGAGTGACGGGAACCAAAAAATCTATTTCCGAAAGTTTCACTTCAACTCGTCACCATGGCCACAATCTTTGCTCACGTGACATCAAATTCTCACATGTTGTAGTCACAAGTGTCTTCTTTCAGACAAACTAACTTTTATTTGGCTAAGGTGTCATTTAGTACCTTTATTTTCACTTTAAGTGAGGAGAAGTCGGACTTACTCGCCTATCTTTTCTATGTTAATTTCGGCAACTTTTTCCTCTTCATTTTGGATAAATCATAAGTTTTCAACCTGCTCTCATTTGGTCATTTTTCATCCGATTAAAAAAATGAGAACATGCTTGCGTTCCCCAAACCCTTGCTGTTCTAACATCTTAAACTGTTAAGTCGTGAGAGGCTTTTGTTCGAGGTGTGCATATCTCATACCATATCAATGGAATGTGTATGCGTGACGTCTCCAAGTCAAATGTGTCCAACAAGTTAAAATCAAATGTGTGTGCGTGAATGTGTATTTTTCTTAAAGGGACAGTAAGATACTTTTAGTTTATGTTGATTATGGTTAACTTCCACATTTCTTGACCGATTTCAATCGTTTAAATTTTGAACTGTTCAGCTCATTTACATTTTTTTTCAAATACATAAAAATTAAAATAAAACACATTATTATTATTATTTTGTCAATGCAATGGAATCCACTGCTATTAAAATAGCGCTTTTTTAGCTATACTGCCTGGTCTCTCACTTCTGCATAGCAACTGCCTCAGCCAATCATCTCTCTTACTGTTGAGCTCAACTCACCCCCTTTTTTTATTGGTGTACTCAAAGCTTGGCCTATGTACGGGCGGCCATCTTGGCCAATTGATTTGGTGCGCCCAGGATTCTCGCGACTCCGCTCGCCCAGGGCGGCGGCCATTTTGGCCAATTGATTAGGTACGCCCAGGATTCTTGCCACTCTGCTCGCCCAGGGCGGCGGCCATCTTGGCCAATTAATTAGGTACGCCAAGGACTCTCTCCCCCTCGCCCACCCGGGTCGGCGGCCATCTTGGCCAATTGATTAGGTACGCCCAGGATTCTCGCCACTCTGCTCGCCCAGGGCGGCGGCCATCTTGGCCAATTAATTAGGTACGCCAAGGACTCTCTCCCCCTCAGCCACCCGGGTCGGCGGCCATCTTGGCCAATTGATTAGGTACGCCCAGGATTCTCGCCACTCTGCTCGCCCAGGGCGGCGGCCATCTTGGCCAATTAATTAGGTACGCCAAGGTCTCTCTCCCCCTCGCCCACCCGGGTCGGCGGCCATATTAGCCAATTGATTAGGTACGCCCAGGAATCTCGCCACTCTGCTCGCCCAGGGCGGCGGCCATCTTGGCCAATTGATTAAGTACGCCCAGGATTCTCGCAACTCTGCTCGCCCAGGGCGGCGGCCATTTTGGCCAATTAATTAGGTACACCAATGATTCTCCCCCCTCCGCCCACCCGGGGCGGCGGCCATCTTGGCCAATTGATTAAGTACGCCCAGGATTCTCGCCACTCTGCTCGCCCAGGGCGGCGGCCATTTTGGCCAATTAATTAGGTACACCAATGATTCTCCCCCCTCCGCCCACCCGGGGCGGCGGCCATCTTGGCCAATTGATTAGGTATGCCAAGGATTCTCGCCACACCGCTCGCCCAATGCAGCGGCCATTTTGGCCAATTGATTAGGTAGGCCCAGGATTCTCGCCACTCTGCTCGCCCAGGGCGGCGGCCATCTTGGCCAATTAATTAGGTACGCCCAGGATTCTCGCCACTCTGCTCGCCAAGGGCAGCGGCCATCTTGGCCAATTAATTAGGTACGCCAAGGACTCTCTCCCCCTCGCCCACCCGGGTCGGCGGCCATCTTAGCCAATTGATTAGGTATGCCCAGGAATCTCGCCACTCTGCTCGCCCAGGGCGGCGGCTATTTTGGCCAATTGATTAGGTACACCCAGGATTCTCACCACTCTGCTCGCCCAGGGCGGCGGCCATTTTGGCCAATTGATAAGGTACGCCCAGGATTCTCGCCACTCTGCTCACCCAGGGCGGCGGCCATCTTGGCCAATTAATTAGGTACGCCAAGGACTCTCTCCCCCTCGCCCGCCCGGGTCGGTTGACATCTTAGCCAATTGATTAGGTACGCTCAGGAATTTCGCCACTCTGCTCGCCCAGGGCGGTGGCCATCTTGGCCAATTGATTAGGTACGCCCAGGATTCTCGCCACTCTGCTCGCCCAGGATGGCGGCCATTTTGGCCAATTAATTAGGTACACCAAGGATTCTCTCTCCTCCGCCCACCCGGGGCAGTGGCCATCTTGGCCAATTGATTAGGTACGCCAAGGATTCTCACCACTCTGCTCGCCCAGGGCGGCGGCCATTTTGGCCAATTGATTAGGTATGCCCAGGATTCTCGCCACTCTGCTCGCCCAGGGCGGCGGCCATCTTGGCCAATTAATTAGGTACGCCAAGGACTCTCTCCCCCTCGCGCACCCTGGTCGGCGGCCATCTTGGCCAATTGATTATGTACGCCCAGGATTCTCGCCACTCCGCTCGCCCAGGGCGGCGGCCATCTTGGCCAATTGATTAGGTACGCCCAGGATTCTCGCCACTCTGCTCGCCCAGGGCGGTGGCCATCTTGGCCAATTAATTAGGTACGCCAAGGACTCTCTCCCCCTCGCCCACCTGGGTCGGCGGCCATCTTAGCCAATTGATTAGGTACGCCCAGGAATCTCGCCACTCTGCTCGCCCAGGGCGGCGGCCATTTTGGCCAATTGATTAGGTATGCCCAGGATTCTCGCCACTCTGCTCGCCCAGGGTGGCGGCTATCTTGGCCAATTGATTAGGTACGCCTAGGACTCTCTCCCTCTCGCCCACCCGGGTCGGCGGCCATCTTGGCCAATTGATCAGGTAAGCCAAGGACTCTCTCCCCCTCGCCCACCTGGGTCGGCGGCCATCTTGGCCATTTGACTACTATTAAAATTACTACAACTACAAGCACTACTTATATTAGTACAAGTACTACTTACTACTTCTTACTACTACTACTACTACTTACTACTACTACTACAAGTACTTGCTACTACTATACTACTACTACTATTGCTACAAGTACTACATACATGCGTCTTTCCACCTTGCAAGAGTCAGCAGTCCCATTCAAAATTTCCGCGGGAATTTTTCTAGTTAGTTATTTTAAGTTAGTTATGTAAACATAAAATGTAGTTTCAGTTTTTGTTTTTATTTTATTTTGTCAACTCAATTATTTTTTGAATTTGAGTTTTAGTCTTTTTTGGTTAGTTTTCTTTAACTAAAATAACATTGGTGTTGTTAAGCTTTTGTTGACGAAATTAACAATATCTCGAGCAGCCCTGTGTTCTTATTAAACTATCGTTCAGCTGCTGGTGGGTGTGATTCACATTAAAATACCTAAAAGAGTAATTGATAACCTTCTCTTCTGTCTTTCTTTTTTATTCGGTCGCTAACATCACACCTCTAGGTGCTGAAATATTAAATACTTTGACCACGCCCCCGGCAAAACATGCCCCCTACAACGATGCCCCTCCCCTGTACTCACGCCTTTTCTCTCCATCGTTCTCAGTGTCTCTCAGCCTCTCTCTCACAGAACAATGAGTCGTTGACAATAGTGGGATTACAGCCTACACGCCCACAGCCACGAGTGTCCCGTCCCCCCACTCTACCCTTCTGTCTTTGCCGGTTTGTTCTGCCTCGCGCTATTTCATCCATTTCTTCTCGTCTGCTTCTCAGAGGAATGAAAGAAAGAGCGAGTGTCTGCTGATCCAAGTAAGTGTTTCTCACCTTCTCGCTTTCTCTTTGATTGGCAGATGCCTTCTTAGTTGTGGTAATAGAGGTCAGCTCAGACATGCTGACCAAGTTTTTTCAAGCAGCACAGCAGTGTGTCTTGCGGTTCTGTTGCTGCTTTGTTGCTGCTGCTTGACCTGTACTCTGGTTCATTGTGTTGAGATAATACTGAATCCTGGATTTGATAATAAAGTGTGTGTGAGTGATGATGTGGACGCATCAATGTAGGCTCATCAGTAAAAGTTGTGAGGATGGGCGGATACAAATTAAAAAAAAAATCCCATTCTTGTCTGACATTTTCAAGTTGTAGATACCTGTATATTGCTGTATAATTTTATGGGGCGGCATGGCTCAGTGGTTGAGTGGTCGTCTCCTATCAGTGAGGTTGTCGGATTGATCCTCACCCATTGGTGGCCATGTCAAAGTGTCCTTGAGCAAGACACTGAACCCCAATTTGCTCCCAGTGCACCTGCCAGCGCCTTGCATGGCAGCGCCTTGCAAGGCAGCAGCCGACCACTGGTTTATAAGTGTGTATGGGTGAATCAAGTAAGGCTTAAATTGTAAAGCGCTTTGGGCACCATATGGTGCAGTTAAAGCGCTATAGAAAAAGCCGTCCATTTACCATTTTATATTTTTATTTTACTGACATTAGTATTAGAGTTATTGGCAATTGATAATACTGAAAAGGTAGTAATTGTTTAAAAATAATAATAATTCTGGACTGGACCAAAATGTTTTTACCGTTATATGTCCCAAAGACTGGCGGTTCTAGACAGTTTTACATGGGCTGAAGAGTGGTTGGCAGGATGGTCAGTTGGGAAGATGGTCAGTTGGGTGGGTGGAGGATGTAATCTAATCACCCACCCACCCACACACACACCTCGCCCACACACACGCACTCACGCACACACTTTTTTTTTACCAACAGTGGACTATCAGCCCAGACTGACCAAGAGGTAACCCCTATTTCTGGTCATTTTAATGAAACAAAAATTGAACAGAAAGAAATTATTTTAAGGTTTCTAACCAAAATGAGACTTGAAATGTGACTTTAAATTATTATTATTTTTAAGAAATTGCTAAGAGGGGAGAACTGGATCCTTGAGTGAGGTTTACCTGTCTAACAGGGGGCCACCCTATAAGGCGTGTCTGTACCTATTCACACAGCTGAGTGCTTAATGACTTTCTTTGTTTCTTTCAAGAATGCCTGACTTAACCTAAATGTGATCATTATTTAAACATTTCACCGTGAGAAAAAATATTAAGAACCACATTCATATATATATATATATATATATATATATATATATATATATATATACATAGAGAGAGAGAGAGAGAGAGAGAGAGAGATCTGAAACAAGAAAAAAAGAGGACATGCTCACTGAACATGCATGCTTTAGCGCCATGTATACACACAGCCGTTTTTTTTGCAAACGGGAGATATTTTTCTGTGGCTTGCCCTGTCATCCACACGTCCGCGGGGATTTGTTTCTTTACAGACAAAGGTTTCTAGAAACTCCGGCCAAAGTGAAGATTTCCGTATTTCTCTTCCTCCGCAGTTGCGTGTGTGCGTTAGTAAATGAAGTTTTACGTCGTCCTCTACACACGTCACCTCCAGTCACATACCTCAAGTTGTTAAAAAAGAAGAAAAAAAAGGCGGCGTGGATTCGCTTCCCTCCCAGGGAGACCATGTTTGTATATGTGTGTGTGGTGAGTAAGAGGGGAAAAAGTTGTTAAAAAAAGTGATGCTTTTTAAGATTTTGCATTTATCCTCTGTTTTTCTTTATGCTCTGTTTATGATGTACTCATTGACTGTTTACAAGTATTTTTTTTAATTAATAAAGGATCGAGAGGAGGGGCTGGAGAACTCACCACCAAGTTTACTCTTCCGTGCTCTCATGTCTGTCCTCAGTCAGGTCCGCCTTTCTTGTATATAAGCAATGTGTCACGGGAAGTCCTCCTACAGTCAGATTTTAGACCTTGGTCCACACACAATTAGGCGCACTGTGCGCCTTATAGTCGTGAAAATAAGGAATCTCTCTTTATATATATATCTATATATATATATATATATATATATATATATATATATATATATATATATATATATATATATATCATCATCATCATCATCATTAATTGCCAATTATTTCAAACTAAACTAATCATCAATCCGTCGAGGATGTGTGTGTGTGTGTGTGTGTGTGTGTGTTCGGGGAAATAGTCCAAGAGTTGGGAAGGGAATATGTTTAATAACTGAATGGGCTATGAGTTGCAAGGGCAAAAAAACACGTGGGTGCATCAAATAATTTTGAGCGCCCGTCATCATTAATCACCAATTATTTCAAACTAAACTAATCATCAATCCGTCGAGGTTATTTTAACCGTGCCTCCGTCTCACCTGTTTGGCCATGTCAAGTTTGCAAGCTTAGTCATGATTGGACGTTACCTGATCAACTGTGGATTTAGTATCTTATTTCATATTCCACAAACACAATATTCATCAGAATACCGTGTTTAAGCCAGGGGGCTGAAAATAACATATAATGCCCCATTTTGCGCTAGAGGACGCATTGTGATCTTTGAGGGCATGTTAACGCTCCGACACGCACTTGGCCGTGCATTACTGGCACTCATTAGGTGCGTTTCCATTACTGTTTTTCGCAAAAAATAAAAGCGATATTGTACTATTTTGATAAAGTACAATTTCGACTTGCCGGTGTTCCCATTGAAGCGTTTCGCTTCTGAGGCGCAATTCTCGTAATGTCCCGTGTCGCGGGATCTTGCAATTTCGTAGGAAGTGCTCATAATGTTTACGGAAGACAGACACCGAAAGTTATTAATATTACTTTAAAAACATCTCCCTCCCCTTATCCGGCAGGTTCGGACATTTGGTGTTGGTGTTGTGTGTGTGCGCGCTGACAGTAAATAATTATCTCTTAATTGGTCCTTAATTTTCTACAGCACTTGTATTTAGTTTTGTATGTTAGTCAAAGTTTAGTGGGAAACTTGTTTTGGAGTGCTGTGCAGCCGCAGCGCTCTTGACAAGGCTGAGCTTGTGTTGTGTCAGTCTCTCACACTTGCTGCCAAGTTCATTTTTATTTAGCTGGTAAAAGCACGACACATGCACAGCTGAACAAACTACAAATCAATATAAATTATACCCCCCCCGCAGTCCATAAAAATATAAATATTGCAAATTAAGCTTTACACACAACTTAACACCCGTTAGGTAGTAAAAATTAAATAAAACATTGAAAACAAAAAACAATAGAAAAATAAATCTGTGTTGCTATGACAACTCTTGCTCATTCACATAATACTTCATTATTTCCTACTGTATATGCTGTATTCAGCAGCATGTTCTCGAGTTTATAAACAACTTGTTCTGTAAATAGTTTCTTTACTATTGTGATCAAAAACTATTCATTTTAGACTGTTCTGTAAATATTAACTTAAAAAGATTCCTAAGATCATTACTGGACTGTTAGCTCAGTAAGATAGACGTTAGTCTTTCGACCAGACGATCCAGGTTCGAGGCTCAGTTTTGTATTTTCTCGCTATTTAACTTGGCCGATAGAGTTTGCTAAACTACAATATATAACACTTGGTCGTATTTTGGTGCATGGTAAAACAACCAATATGGTCGTTATTGTTGGAAGACTTGTTGGTCAATCCGTCACTGACGGATGCCCATTTTGCTAACAAATGACAAAAAAAAGATGGATGTTTGGTGTGGAGAGTGGGTGGAGTAGGTAGTGCAGAAGAAAAAGATGATTTTCCAGAATTGTTGATTATTTACTGATTTCTCTAAAACAAACTGGTAACATTTTAAACGCATTCTAATTTAATTATTCTGTTTAAAAAAAAATACAGTTTTTGAATGGAACATGGGCCATCTTTGCAAAATGGTCCTTTTAACATGTTAATTATTTGCTAAATTAGTAAATTTGATGCATGTTATGTTTGTTATATATCAGTTTGTGAGTGATATTGGATAGTTGAGCTAATAGGTTTGAGGTGGGAGTTTTTGTATGTCAGCAAACACAAAGTAGAATATGACACGCACACACTACACACACATGCGTGTGACACGCACAGACACACATACACACATATGCTTGCCATCTCTTTGAAGAAGTGTGGGGATCTCAGCGAAAGACATGCATTATGTGTGTGTTTTTTTGTGTGTGAGTGCCTGAGGTAAGGCACCATCTAATATCACTTGGACTTGCATTTAAATAGAGAACGAAGGAGAAGGAGGCAAGAACCCTGGAGAGTAATGGAATCCAGGAAAAGGAAGGAGGTTTATGTTGGGGGGTGTTCGGATGGTTTGGGGCTGTGGAGGTGGGGTGGGGCGGTGTGCGGTTGACTGGGAACAAAAGAATACTGATGTTGAAACAAAAACGCACAGTTAAAGTAAACTGCTGAAGACTTGAATATTACAAACAGGCAGGCAATGTTCACCCAGAGTATCCTGCTCACTGTTGTCATGGTTACCCGCACTGGGATGCGCATCTGCGCTCCCGTGGAAGTGATCAAAAGCAGCAGATACAGAGCGGCCAATCAGAGCATTGTGGTTACTAGCAGACCTCCCACAAGTTTTTATTTCAGGACCAGGTCTGGATCCAGTTCTTTTCTGTTTCTGGGGCCAGGTTCTGATCATGGGGATACCTCAAGGGAGTCCTTATTTGGTGCTTGAGGAAGTCCTTGTTGGCCATTGTAGGGAGGTTCTTGGAGAGGAAATCTGCAGAGAGTTCTTGTGGGTTCTTCAAAACAGACCACATTGTGTTGAATAAACTGCACTGAGTGTGTGCGTGTGTGCCTCTTTCGAGCTCCTCAGTTACAGCTTTCAAAAGTGAATCACGTTATTTTTAATTTCATCAGCACAAGTACAATTTATATCATACATTCATGTACATTCAACCACTGTAAAGCACTCTCTCACATGCGCAGACATACTATGCTTTTCTCTTTGCCTTCCAACTTTGTCTTGTTTATTCCTGACAACCTTCAAGTCTTCTTTCTGTTCTATGAATTATTGATGAGTTTCTTTGCATGAGAAGGAGCAACTTATCATACTGTGTGTGTGTGTGTGCGCGTGTGTGTGTGTTTGTGTGTGAGTGCGTGCGTGTGCACGCGAACAAGCATTGAGAGCCGCCATGGAAATGTGAATATGGTCTATGGTGTTTGTGTAAGGCCTGCCTGAGGGCCCAGCATTTCCCAGCATGCATTTGGGGAAGTTCACTAGCAAGTGCTCGTTCAAAACAGCCGGAGTGTGGGGTGGGAGGTGTTGAGTATGGACGGGTAGTTGCGGCGGGGGCTAGTTTGTGAAGATGCGTGGATTCATGTAATGAATTGGGGGTTTTCAGCAGAGGAAAAGTACCTTGCCTTTTTTTATTTACAACATGCACTTAAAGGACGTCATTGGCGTAATGTCAGCGCCACCTACTGGCTGAAATCTGCAGTTTACTTGACCGCGCCCAAAAATTCATGTTTTAGTTACAAGCTTGTAGCTGTGCCCGGCCAGGCCCCATGGGTGCAGGACCAGATTTTCGCCTTCGAGCCTCACTTCCAGGCCTGGCTGAATGCATATAGAAGTTATTGCTATTGTTTATAGTCAACTCCAGTCTGCAGTTGAGCTCTTCCACAAGATTGCAGTACAATATAAAATGTAAAATAGATAAGTCAAGTCAAATTAATTTATAGCCTTGGCTGCTTGCCTGGTTGGGTGGGCCTGTTGGTGGCGTCAGGGAACTGATTTACCAATTCCAAATGATTGGTACTAGCTGCAACTTACAGACAGACATTACTCAAGATGAACTGAGCGAGGAGTGTGCAGACTTAAGTCAGGGATTGATAACTATATGAATCAGTGACTATCATAATCAATGTATACAGTATGACTGATGCGTATAGTAAGAATCAATGTGGACGGGTTACTAATAAGCCAAGGCTTCTACCCGTCAGCCCTTCTTTCGGATGTCAATGTTGCAAATGATATTATGTGATCGATGTAACCTGTAATAATGTGTCCGAAAGGAAACAAATGAATGAAACGAAACAAACAAACAAACTTAAATAAGACTATTATATTTATATATTATCCACCATCTAATTTACTTGGCAGCAGTTGAAGAAGGGGAGTATCAGTGCTTGTTTTTGTCCACTTACAGTGACTGACACAGTAATGAGGTAATGCCCACCTTTGGAGGTCGTTCTTAAAATAGCTGTGACGACAAAAGGCGGGTAAAATAAAATGGCAGACCGACGATGACAGGTTGGTTCGACTTGAATAAAACGGCGAACTTACGATGACGGAAGGGGGCGTTAGACGCCTACGAATGACGGACCATTAAAAATATTTTTGGTGCATTTATAATAGCTAGCATGTTGTAGCAGGCAGCTAGCAGGGCTAACGCTGAGAAAGCAGACGATAAACATACATGCAATCGATTGGTTCTGGATTCTTTTTTCTTTTCTTTTTTTTTATTAATTAAAAAAACACTTATACTTCTGTTCCTCACAGTATGGGTGTCAAAATCAATCTTAATTTGGAAGACTAATTATATATATATATATATATATATATATATATATATAAACCTCAGCTAACTTAATGACTTACTATAAAACTGTCAATGGAGTAAAAGATACAGCCATATTGTATTACGTAAAGATGTTTGTTCACTTTTATATTATTTAACATAAAAAATACATTGAAAGTTTAAAACAAATGTAAAATATGTGATTAGTTTGTGACTTATCACAAGTTCATTATGAGAATCATGGGAATAAATAAGATTTAAAAAAAAAAAATTATCAACTGACAGCCCTAGTTTTGAGGTTTTAATATAAACATGAATCCTTACTTGAAAACCTTGTTCTGATGGATGTCAAGCTGGACCTGGGTTTCCTGTTGCTTCTGCTTAGGCTGGCATAAAAAAAACTAAAAGAAATAATTTAAAGAATAGTTAATACTTGACATAATACGTGATGAACTGGTGAGTGGTGAAATGTTTTCATATAAACTAAATGATGGACTAACTCATTATAGCCATAGGTACGTGACAAAGAAACCTTTTTTTTTTTTAATCAGCAAGGTCATTAATGTCACTGAAAATAGCTTTAAAAGGAAGCACACTGTTTAAATATTGCCAATATGTTAAGATTTAAAGACGTTAGGCCATTTTGAAGACTTCAGAAAGTGGGCGAATTGAGTCCTTTAGTTTCAAACTCAAAACAATACAATAACCTGTGACTATTAACATTAAGAAAACCTAAGCCGACAATCTCCCCTGCGTCTACAGATCAAATTAACTAACTTAGCAACTTTGTTTGCATGTCTTCAAATACTTCAAAATTAGGTGAGAGATAAAGCAAGCTAGCTTTCAACACTTTTTGGGTGGTGAAAGGAGTTATAGGGCTTGCCAACAAACATAGAAAAATACTGCATGAAAATCATCAAGTAGAAAACGAAGCAAGAAGGGGAAATTCCACAATAAGTCATATCTAAAAATAGGTGCAGATAACATTTTTTTAAACAGCATTTTCTCAGAGAAGCTCAGAAAAACGTTGTGTAACAAAATCACTCCGAAAGGCCGTCAATAGTGATGGAGGAAACAAGTCAATTGTCGCATTACTAGTGATGGCAGTGCGACACTGAAGCTTCGATACAAGCTTCAAACCCTGAACTACAATTCCATAGAACCACTGCTTCAAAGCTTCTTTTGGTGCGGAAAAAATCACGTGACATATGACGTTCGAAGCAGCGACTGATTCGTTGTCCGAATGAATCACATGCCTGGTTCGCGGTCCAATCACGTGATTCTCGATTCTGACAGGTGACAGGTTGAAACAGTTTTAAATTTGAGCGTCAACCCTTTATAACCGCTCTAAACAATGTACTATTCGTGGGTTGTCGGTGTGTTGTTGGTGCTGTTGAATTGTCATTGCCTTGCGTTGTTACATTTGGTCATTCATGGAGCCAGCCAGGAAGAGAGGTCGTTCTGAAATGTGGGAACACTTCAATCTGATCACTCCTGATAAGGTAGGTGTGCTGGCTGTTTAAAGTTATGTATATAGATCAGAATCAGAAAAAAACTTTTATTATCCCCGGGGGACAATTATTTATTGATTAATTTTTTCGAAGGGCATTTTTTTTCGAGGCGCAAATTAAATAAAAAACGCTTCACAAAAGCTTCATTTGCCCATCACTACGCATTACGAAGATCTAGAAATTATTATTCAAACTGATTAACTTACACTTCGCAGTTCCTCAGGTAGCCCTTAAGGCCCCTGATGGCCTCGGTGACTTGCGGGTTACCAAAACTCTCCTCCGTCCCCGAGGCTCTTCCAGCACAAAGTTACCATCAAATGTCATACTGGTGTCAGTTTTTCTCTGTGCAAGCTCTTTCGTCTTCTATTAAGACTTCTATTAGTCTTCTATTCTTCTTCGGCGGCGGGCTAGTGGCAGCTTCTTCTTCGTCTTCATTGTCTTTTCTTCTAGTTTAGTGGCTGATTTACAGCTCTTTGATCCATAGACCGCCACCTACTGTACAGGCAGCACAAAGCGGTTCCATATTGACCAATTGCACCGACGTCACGTGATCACGTGACTGCCCTATGACAAAGGAAGGAAATGATTGTTGAATGAAAGTGGACGTGACCCGGAGCGATTTAGTGACTTAGCAACCATTATTTTACAAATTAAAAGTTATTATTGCCCATAAGAGCCATGGAATCTACTACTTCAACCAAAGTTTGCCTGTCAGTCGAAGTTGCACATTTAGTCGGTACTCATAGAGTGCGATATTTACACACGATATTTTTCTCCTTACACCGGCCGGGGCTGAGTCAAAAGCTTGTCGCTGGCTGAGTCTCTGGGACGAGATGCTACGCTCACACCGGGGGACAATATACCTCGTAATGTAAAGGTAAAACTGGTTTATCATGCTAACTGACTTATTTTTACACAGTCCGTTCTATATTGAAACGCTGTGATGATGTTATGTTACTATGTTTACTAGCATGAAACAAATCGTAGTGGCACACTATGCAGTAATTTCATGAATATAACTCCGGCTCCAGAGTAAAAAAAATCCAAGGACAAAGACGAAATCCCCCATTATTAAACAGTCAAATGCACTTAATAGTTTTAAAGAAGGTGCAATTTAAAACTAAGATGTGTGTTCGTGCAGTTGGAGTGGACGCTAACTATCTGGCTTGTTAATGTGATTTGAAACACGCAATTCGACACCTCTGTTACAATTTTTATTAGAGTGTATGTTTACTAGTAAAATTGATGAACATTTATCTAAAAATTACAACATTTATCTACTAATCTCGCAAAAAATCATCGCTGCAAATCCGTGAATACTTTTGGGCTGCCAGTCCTTTCTGGTCATTGCTGCTATCAATCGACGTCATTCCTCTTTATTAGTAGTGTAGCGATAATTGATGCTGTCTTCTGGACGAATTAGTAATTTGATCAGCGCTTAAGGAAGTCGTAATTCCCTCAATCGCCTATAGGGGCACCACGTTCTGTTTACTTTCAGTTTGGAGAAACAACAACGAATAAAATCCAAATTCTTGTTTATTTATTCATAATCTGAAGTCGCCACATTCAATGTTTGTGGTTCTTCGTATTACTAAAATAATTACTAATCCACTTGGACACAAGCACGATTGAGACTGAACTAGATTAAAAAAAAAACATTAATCACTACTGTTACACATACAGAATCAAAATACTGCCTACCTAACTATCACACGATGGAAAGAAAAGTGATAAGAATAAAACTAATAGAAATAAGAAAGGAACAATTTAACGAGGTAGAAAGGGAAGGTTTGACTTGCCAGACCCCGTTCTACAACTTTCATAACCTGGAATGTGAAGGGACTTAATAATTTAATTAAATGTAAAAGAGTCTTTGCACATTTACAGACATTCAACTCGGATATCGTTTTTTAATTTTTTTTTTACAGGAGACGATTTGCGCTTTACTGATTGCAGTAAATTGCCACATAATTGTTTCTCTCAGGTCTATCATTCAGGATTTGATTCAAAAGCCAGCGGAGTTGCAATCTTAGTGAAAAAGAACGTTGCTATTGTTTGCTCAACCACAACCTATAATGTTAATGGCCGTTTTGTTATAATCACGGGCACATTATTTAATATTGTGGTCACTTTAGTCTGCTTCTATGCTCCGAATTTGCACAACCCTCAATTTTTTGAAAGGTTGTTATCTATGTTACCCGACTTAGGCACACACCATTTAATCATGGGAGGGGACTTAAATTTGGTGTTAGACGCAAATCTTCACAGGTCAAGGATATGACAATCCACAGTAATTTCTAAATGTGCCTCTGTACTTCGCTCTTTCCTCCAGAGTCTCTGAACCGCTGCGTGTGATTGAACCCTCTGTTAAACGTTACTCTCTTTTTTTCTCCGGTGCATTGCTCCTACTCAAGAATTGATTATTTTTTGTGACTGATTGGGCTGGATAATAAGTGTAATCATGCATCTTTGAAGGGTCGACTAAAGAACTATCCTCCAGTGGGCTCTCTCACGCTGTTCCTCAAATTCCAGACGTGGCTTTTTTGTAGGTCTTTGCATTGGTGTTGAGGACAAACACGAATGGTCTGTTAGATGTTCCAACACCAAAATCCTTACACGATACAGTTGCCTGCACCCCTGCAATAACAATTGATAAACACATACATTTGAGCATAGCAAAAAAAGAAAAGAAAAAAGAAAAGAAATTCCTTTGTGATGTGAACATTCTAAAGGTGGGCAGGCGTTACGCCAGCCTTCACTTCTGATGTGAGACTGCAGTGTTCTGAAAGACAGCTGAGTCCCTATACTACGTGTGGGTAATATATCCATCTGGCAGGTAACACTCCGTGAGATTGGGTGGATATTGGCCTATTGAACCACTGCTACCTGAATGCGGGATTCCGGAACAATGGGTTGATGAGCAGATGATTGGACTGACTGACATGTGCTGGCCTGTAACACAAACAAAACAAACAAACAAAAATTAAATAAAAAATTAAATATATTAGCAACAAATTAGGGCTGGGCAATAAATCTAAATAATTTGTCCATTTAAAGTACCACGATGTGAAAATTAGCGAAATCGTGAAATCGAGGTGCATATAAATAAATACACACCATCTCCCCTTAGCGGCTCAGGTCCGCTTGCGCTCATTGTTTTGGGGTCCTTTGGTGGCTGGCCTGTTTGCTGATCACGCCACGCTACTATATCAAAGCTGCTATTTGATGTCATCAGAAGGCGCACAAGACCCCAATACAGTCTTGCAGGCAAATCACACATTCACCGCATGTTTGCTACTTCAGCTAAAGGCACACTGCCTAAATGCACACATTATGTCTGGTGCTGAAGACAAAGACTTGATACCAAGAAAAGGGACTCATGTTACGTCTATTGTATGGAAGTGGTTTGGGTTTTACAAGAGCGACGTAGAGCAAACTACAAACATGTACAAGGTTTGCCGAACAGCTGTTAAAACAAAGAGTAGCAGCACAACTAACCTCTTCCAGCACTTGCGCCAAGGGCATCCGAAAGAATGGGTGGAATGCTCGCATCTTCGGGTGTGCAGCGTGGCTAGCGTTAGCAAGGATAAGTGCAAGTACACCGTGAAACAACACACTTTAGCCACCTCTTTTTCTAGGGTGGTGCCTTACGAGATAAGTGGAAGCAGATGACTCATGCTGTAGCTGTACATACTGTATTGACCTTTTGCACATGACGTCACAGCCCTCATGGGAACGCCTCCTACGGGGGGCTGGACGGCAAGAGAGCCACTTGCCTGTATTGTAACCATTGAATCTCGTACAGTGTAAAGTCCTTTATCTAATCGATTATCTTATAAAATGGTCATATCTTGCTGCGCCGTCGGTTGTACAGACAGACAAAGGAGTAAACCAAATGTTGCTTTTTATCGCATACCTACTAATGAAGACAAAATACGTCGATTGATAGCAGCAATCACCAGAAAGGACTGGCAGCCCACAAAGTGTTCACGGATTTGCAGCGATCATTTTTTGCGAGGTTAGTAGATAAATGTTGAAATTTGTAGATAAATGTTCATAAATTTTACTAGTAAACGTACACTCTAACAAAAATTGTAACAGAGGTGTTGAATTGCGTGTTTCAAATCACATTAACGAGCCAGATAGTTAGCGTCCACTCCAACTGTAGAAACACACAGCTTAGTTTTAAAATGTACCTTTTTCAAAACTATACTAAGTGCATTTGACTGTTTAATAATGGAGGATTTTGTCTTTGTGCTTGGAGTTTTTCACTCTGAAGCCGGAGTTGTATTTATGAAATTACTTCATAGCTTGCCACTACGATAGTCATTTGTTCCATGCTAGTAAACATAGTAACATAACATCATCACAGCGTTTCAATATAGAACGGACTAAGTAAAAATAAGTAAGTTAGCATGATAAACAAGTTTTACCTTTGCATGATGAGGTATATTGTCCCCCGGTGTGAGCGTAGCATCTCGTCCCAGAGACTCAGCCAGTGACAAGCTTTTGAATCAGCCCCGGTGTAAAGAAAAGAGACGGCATTGACTACATAATGATATAGGTCGTGCGCTGTGAATTCGGCTAAGTTGGCGATTTGATTAACTTGGTAAAAACAGAAGGTAAGGGGCTGTTTTCAAACTAGCGATCTCCAAGGTAAGTAAATATCGCGACTAAATGTGCAACTTCGACTGACAGGCAAACTTCGGTTGATATAGTAGATTCCATAGTTCTATAGGCAATAATATATTTTAATTTGTAAAATAGCAGTCACTAACTTCCATTCAACAATCATTTCCTTCCACCGTCCGTCATAGGGCAGTCACGTGAGCATGTGACGTCGGTGCAAATAGTCAATAGGAATGGATATGGTACCTATTGAAGGTATTATTTGATTACTATATTAAGTGTAATCTTTGCGTGTTCAAAAATAATTGAAAAATGAGATCTGATGAAGAAGCTTCTTTTGCAAAAGATTTATTTTAGGAGCTCCTAAAAGACACAAGACATGCTTACATTCAAAGGTGATGTTAAGCCTCGAGTGTGTCCATATGAAAAACACACAGTCGCTTTATAGATGAAAAAAGCATACTCCTCCTCTGAGGCTGGACAAAGGGTTAGCAATTATAATAGACAGACAAGTGATTTATTGACATGTTTACTCCAGTTTCGTCCAAAGCCGGAAATATATGATTAGACCATGCGACCTAGACTCCCTCAGACCCACAGTGTTATCAACTTGAGAACTTGAGAACATGCCTCCCATGTGCATTCCTATCTCACCAGCTGGAAGGGAGTGAAAAGTGTTATTCATTACACTACAGTTATATGTCCAATATATTTCACACAAACATTATCACAGTTATATGGCATCTATATACTATAAGTAAATTCATAAACAGTAAAAATATGCATAGAAAATGTTAAATGTCTTCACTATTTACACAGTAGAGAAGCCTGGCTTTTTCCACATGCTAAACAATAGCGGAGGCAGTGGTTGCCATGGGTGGCCACGGTCCTGGATCCTGGATATTCAACAATATTGCCAATGCCTACTAAATTGATATCTCAGCTCCTAAAGCAGATAGAACCATAATTCCCAAAACATTGCAAAGCTTACACATGTGGCTTTCACACAAACCTACATTCATTATTATAAACCTTCAATAAATAAATCAACAAACGACTGTCTCATCTGCGGGTGTGTTTTTAGACATGGTTGTCATGTTGCCTATGTGAATGTCAGCCTATGTTAGTGCTATGTTATGAAAAGGCATACTATAGTAATTTACTAGTTTTTGTTATTTATTTGTATGTTTAATGTTCAGTGTTTTGAACAAATACATGTATGTAAAATTTGACACAAAAATAATAAATTTGATGTATCAATCTTGTACAGTAGGAACAAGCTGATATTTTAAAAGGACACAATAAAACAATTAATAAATAAGAACTACAGAAAACAATATAATAAAAACAAACCAAGGGTTCTTTTTAACCTTTATTTCTTGTAAAAAAAAAAAAAAGGTCCATTCAGATATTATGATTGTATTCAATTATGAAATCAAATACACTTGTAAAAAGCTGTAACAATATCAAATAACATGAAACAATGTGATCATCAAAAAGACATTTATTAATGTGTGAACTTTGACATCCAACAAGATACCAAACAGGCAAAGAATTCCTGCATCAAATTAAGTTCAGAGTCTTGAGTCCTGTTTACTAACACAAAAATAACTATAGATAATAGATTTTACCACAGGAAAAACAACAGGAAAAAATACATCTTTTAGTGAGATAAGGCATCAACATAGTTTTTTTTATTTTTAATACTTAGTCATGAATTTCACTGTTCGGTTTCCCTTCTCATTGTGTACAGGGTCAGTAACTGACATTTGCCTTATTGCCACCAAGTGGCAGAAAGCTCTATTATAACTAGGCAACTCATTGACAATTGTAACAGCTTCAATGCATTGAATTCATAACATCATTTTATGCAGCCCACTCGTCGGCCCTCGCAGCCCAAGGTCGGCATGCGAACGGTATGGCTGCATGGTTAAGAACCACTTATTTAGACATTTCAGGTATGAACTTATGGCCACCCCTATATGAGTCATGGTTTCACCCTGCCTACCCCAATGATTTTTTTTGGGCTACGCCCCTGATGCTAAAAGTAAGGGATCCGAAATACCAGCCACCGAGCCGTAAATATTTTGCGGAGGTTGCACTACCAAGACTGTACAACAAAACTCGATAAGACAGGCTAGTTTTTGTTGCAAGGAATTTAAGAGTTTAATTACAACCAATCAAAGGTGGTGCTGATTATTATAAGCTATTGTTCTTGTTCTAGTTTTGTTGTATAGAGATTTTATTGTGAGTTGTATTTTTGCACATGTGCACATTTGAGTCACGGAGATAAGGAAGGAAAGGTGATGCGTGGGAAAAAACAATTTGGTGTTTTTAGTATGTGGTGTGATCTGTTTTCCGACTGAGGACCATGGTCTCGGATTCGGAGGTGCTGATCTTCATCCCAACCGCTTCACACTCGACTGCGAACCGCTCCAGTGAGAGTTGGAGATCACAGCCTGATGAAGCCAACAGCACCACATCATGTATATATATATATATATATATATATATATTTATTTATTTATTTATTTTTCTTTGACCACCTAGGATTCTGCCTCCGACTTATTGGTGTCAGGTCCAAGTCGCCGTCGTTCATTGAAAACAACAATTGGTTCTAGGCTTGCAAAGTGAAGTCTCTCTGAGCCACCTTAGTGTTTGTGCTGCAAAATGCCTGCACTTTGGCTGCAGTCTATGATATAATGACATCTAGTGGTCAACTATTACACACTGTCACTTTAATGAAAGATATACTTTTGTTGATTAGATCCTATCTACAGTGCTGATATCTTGTATTGTTCATCTTGTCTTAATGAACAATACAATCTTACACAGATGTGAATATCAACAGCAGCACTGTTTGCGGCAAAATGTTTGTATGTGTGTGTGCATGTGTGGCTGTCAATAAAAGGCATGTCTTATGGGTCCCCTGGCAGGTAAGGAGGAGGAGCCATGCTGGTCTCCGTCATCCACCCATC
The DNA here is from genome assembly GCF_051991255.1 of Vanacampus margaritifer. NCBI lineage: Eukaryota > Metazoa > Chordata > Actinopteri > Syngnathiformes > Syngnathidae > Vanacampus > Vanacampus margaritifer. The sequence goes on along the minus strand of NC_135432.1, from coordinate 39,898,567 downwards.
ACTCCTCCTTTTCTCCCTCCTCTTCCTGGCACAACCCCTCCTGGCTCAGGATTTGTCTGTGCAGTGGGTGACCCTTAGTGGAGCCCCCCTCTCGCACCTGCTGCTGGATGCAGAGACGAGGCTTCTCTATGTGGGCGGAATGGACCACTTGCACCAGCTGAACTCGAACCTGGAGCTGATGACCCACGTGAAGACCGGACCTCATCTGGACTCCCCCAACTGCCTGCCCCCCATTGCCCTCAAAGACTGTCCCTCAGCCCGGCCTACCCACAACCACAACAAGCTGCTGCTGCTGGAGCAGAGTCAAGCAATGGACCTGGGCAGCGTGATTACCTGTGGATCATTGCACCAGGGCATCTGTGAAAAGAGGTAAGGGGGCGAAGCCTCAGCCTAACACAGGTCCTCCCATGTGCTGATTGTTTGTGTGATTGGTTGCTGCAGGAGTCTGTCCAACATGTCACAGCTGTTGTACCAGTCCACTAACCCTTTGGATACCCAGTTCGTCGCCGCAAATGACCCACACGTCTCCACGGTGGGCATTGTGCTCTCCACTGTGGACGGACCCGGTGGAGAGATGCTGAGTTTCATGCTGGTTGGGCGGGGTTTTACCGGGATGGGTCTGGGCGACATCCCGCCCATCACAGCGCGCCGCCTCAATCCAGTAGTCCTTCCTCAGCGGGCCTTCACTCAAGAGGATGAGCTGGGCAAGCTGATCATTGGGAGCTACTCAGAGTACGACATCCATTTTGTCAAAGTGGTCGCACACAACGACCATGTCTACTTCCTATTCTCGAGGCGAGACGTGCGCTACAAGATGGAGTATCGCACGTTCGCGTCCCGCCTCTGCATCTCCGACCGCAACTTCTACTCGTACGTTGAGGTGCCTCTGCTGTGCCAGGGTGGTTACAACTTGGCCCAGAGCGCGTGGCTTGGGCTGCGCTCAGGGAAGCCCACACTCTTCCTCGTCATGGCGGCTGGATGGACATCTACATCCGTGGCCACAGATAACTCTGCGTTGTGCGTGTTTGGGTTGGCGGAGCTGGACGCCATGATGGAGCAAGCACGGGAGTCATGTTACACCAAAAGTGGGCGTAGTGTCAAAGGGCAGGAAGAGGCCTACGTGATCTACACGCTCTCGTCAAACTGTCTTACTCTTCCCCAGGTAAGTCTCACATCATACAGATATATATTGATTGATAAGCGAGAGGGGTGGTGGTGGGTGGGGAGCTCCTGGTCTAAAAGAGGTCGGCAATGAGTATGACTCATGGATATCATCGGCGGTCACATGACTGACTTGAGTGACATCTCACAGATTAGTGGGCATCACTGCAGTGCTGACCTTAATACAGTGTGTGTGCATGCGTGTGGATTACACTTGAATCTTCAGCAGCTGGAATACACAGACAGCTGTCACTACCTTTTACGACCCACATGACTCGTACACACATACACATACACACACACACACACACGCATGTGTACTCAAACACACATGCACGCACACACACACACACACACACACACACACACACACACACACACACAGAAGGTTGACTAAATTCATGATTTAGAGTTACAAGTTCTGACATTTTTCGTGTAACTTCAACGCATCAGTTTATTACGGCAGCTCCATATTCTCATTTAATATGACCAACCTCGACCCTGCACGCAGCGTCCGCATTGCTGACACCACACACCTAGAGAGCGGACTACCAGGGATCGGGGACCCACCTGGGGCTTTGCTGCAGCAAGACCGAATCAGTGCTTTGTTCCCGGTACACGCCTCCCTCTGAGTTTGGAGCTCATAACATTCCAAGTTCTGCCCGCGGCCCTGCTCCAAATTGCTCGGGATGGTGGCGTGTGCTCTGCCATCTTTTTCCCCACGTACCCTGGCCTCTGCTGGAGCTCCAAGCCAGGCTACCAGGAGCCGGGGGCTGGCCCGGGATACGCAAACAGTCCGCATGAGCAAACGCTGTCGTAAACAAGTGTTTTCTACTTTCCGATTCTTTGTTTTTTATTTATTTTGTTAAATGTACGTGGACCATTCAGCCCAAATTGCTGAAGTCATTAGTTTTTTAGTAAATAAATGAATTTAAAAAAAATAAAAAATACTTCTAATGGGGTGAAGTTTTCATATGCCGTAGACGCTCGTCACTGTCTCCTATAGTCTGAGAGAATATCGACCACAGTGGGGAAAAGCCGTGCTTTTGAGTATGATGAAGGCAGCAAAATGTGTGATCGCAGGCGTATGCGCGTCAAGCAAACCCTTCGAAAGTGGAGGGGACAGATTGTTCGCTTCATGAATCTGAGCGGGACACGATCCACCCCACTCAGTCCCCAGTGCCATCTGCGCCCGTGTCTGCAACTAATTGTGTTACCCCTCTAAACCAGTTGTTATGACACAAGATTTTAGACATCTTCGTATGATAAATAAGCTCTCTTATGTATTATGTGACTAGCAAGAGAAAGCAACCTTTCACAGGAAACTGATGTTGCGGGTGTACCTAAGTGCTTCTGTGCAAAACAGCCTGCCTGCTGTGTGAACATGCTTGTGTGTGTGAACCTGCTCGTTTGGACCACCACTCTAATGGATAGGACTCCATACTGTACACTGTTGTCAATTGTCTTCATTATGTTCAGAAGAAGCAGGCAAAAGGCTTAACTTTTTCTTTGGTGGTGCTGATGTTTTTTCTTCCCCAGGTTTCAAAAAGTAACTGTTCCCTGTCTAAATTGGTGACGGAGGCCGATATCCCACTCCTTTCAACTCAGGGGTCTTTAAATCTAGGGTCCAATGCAGTAATAATCTTTGATGAGATCTTTGGGTGTGTCGAGCCCTTTTCTGAATGTAGATTTGAACTTGGTCACAAAAGTGTCATCTTCTGGACTCTCCATCACCCAAGGGTAATGGCCATTTAAATAAAAAACAGAAGACAGAATGTGTAATATGATGTTTCACAGATGCACAGATGACTAGATTTGTTCGGGAATGCCCACGTCAACGGTTTCTCCACCCAGAGTGCTGACACGAAGTTGTGTAAATGACATACTAAAGAGAATTTGCACAGCCACAAAAGCGTGTAGCCATGCAGCTTTTTTTTTTGTTGATAGAGATAGTCTCAAAAATATTCGGAATATTCTTTCAATTTCCATTTCGTCTGCAGCCACTTTAGGCTAGGGGTGCAGCAATTAACCGGTTTTAAGATTAATCGTGGTTTTTAAACGTCAGGATTAAATAACCGCAGCCGTTCAACAACACCGGTTATTTCCGCTCACAAAGAGCTCTTCTTTTTCCACACGGTCCATTTAGCGAACGCACAACAGGGCTCAGCTTTGAACGGTCCCGAGAGTTGCGTACCCGACGGCTGGGACCAGGTTGAGTGGACGTGGGGAAAGGTGAGGCCGAACCGAGGTGGCGGCGGCGAGCGAGGCAGGGGCCCCGCGGGGTGCGACGGTCGGGCCTCTCGGACCGAGTTGTCACCGTCACCGCCAGGAACCATTGGCACACCACCGACCGACCACGTCCCCCGACCCTGGGACTCCGGGCCACCGGGCGGACCGCGCGCTGGATAGGCCAAGAACACATGCAACCAACCCGAATGTAATGTCCCTCTCCCTCCCGCGAGACGTGTGTTGCGTTTACTAACAGTCGCATATAAGAGTGCTTAACAGACATTGCAACACTGGAACACACAACACACTTAGTTTGTTACAGTATGATTGAAATGGTAAGGAATTGAAAGATGAAAGAAAAATATGAGATTTTTAAGATGAAAGAAAAGAGGATACTGTCCACTTGTTATACAGTACATAGTGCCCATAGCCTATTTTAATAGCCTACAAGCCGGCCTGTGTCTAATCTGCTGTATTTGTTTTAAAAGGCAGCAACGTTTTTAAATTATTTTTTCAGTTATTTATTGTTGTTAAAAATAAAAAATGTCAAAGAATGCTGATGTGATTTTTTAATGTCTATAAGAATAACCGTAAAACTGTGTTGTTTTTTTCTCAGACAATAATCGTACACCAAAATCTTAAACCGTTGCACCCATACTTTAAGCAGCAAACTAGTAACACACTCTACTGCCAAATAAGTCTCAATTTCATATCATTAGTGTATTATATCATTCCTGCATAATTGTCACTAAAATTACGACTGAACAATTGATCAGCTCCATCAGTCAAAATCAAATCTGCATTTATTATACATAATTTATTTTCCCAGTGGTGAATCATGTAGCTACTGGTGATGGTTGATGGTGATAATAAAGATGATGATATATGTGACATGATATATGCAAATGCATTAAAACTTTGTCTGCTGTGGCAGTTGTCCGTGTCGGAGTATCCGTGCGGATGGGAACACACACCGAGCCCCATCGGCAGTGTTGAGCCTCTCTCGGCCATGCCCACCTTTACCGCCACTACCCAGTTGACTGCTGTCGCCACGGCAACAGAGGCTGGACACACTGTGGCATTCGTAGGCGACCGCAAGGGACGACTGCACAAGGTGACATGCCTTGGCCTCTTGTGCTCAAGGGCCTTTTTGACTTTTAATTGACCTGGTCATTTGTAGATGAGGTAAAGAATAAGAAAAAGTTAAAATGTTTATTTCAATAATATATATTTTCCCATAATTTATCTTCTAACTTTTATGTTTTAATTAACTAATTTTAGAAAAACAGTCCAATTAATGCAACAAACTACTGTAGAGTCTTAATAATGTAATTACTAACTAGGCCAGATAAAAGAAAGGCACATGCAGCATGTGGCCCTCATGCCTTATTTGTAATGATCTGTAATATTGTTGTAATGCACAGCTGCTGGTTCGGCCTGATGGGTCCGGCGAACTGTATGGGAGTGTTCTGGTGGACAGTGGCAGTGCGATCAATGCTGACCTCCTACTGGACACCGACCAGCAGAACCTTTTCGTTCTGACCAATAGCAGGGTGGGTGGGAATTGTCAGTTTTCCAAGGATGCCCTGTTGTTCTCCTGTCTTTATCCAAAACGAATCATGTCTCTCAGGTGTCAAAAGTTGCCATGTCGTCATGTGAGTGGAATACTGACTGTCAGTCCTGTCTGGCCACCAGAGACCTCTACTGTGGCTGGTGTGTCCTGGAGGGAAGGTAACATGTTACAGATGGTCGGAAACAACAAAAACAAATCAAACATCCAAAGTTCCCATTCAGATCAATTGTAGTTCACATAATTTATTCCAGAGTCCAGACTGGCAATGCCATTAAACTTATATTAACTGTACACACAGTACACCCTAATCCAATTTGTAGGCTGTGTACTCCAAAGGCTGAATTTGTTGGCCACATGATGTAACTTCTGGCGCGACTTGACCGTACGCCGGTGTCCAAATTTACATAGTCTTTGAATTCAGACTTCAAATCTGGTCTTCGTTTCCATGGAGATGGCCCTGAGGCTGCTTCTCTGTCGTCTGTGGAACAAGCTCGTTCTGGGGCCAATGAACCATTTTGAACGCAATTAATTTTTGTTCAGGGTGCCAGGTTTTCTCTTGTTAGAAAAACCCGGGTGAATACACCGTAAACGAGCGTTAATTCAGCGGAAAAGGCCATTATTTGGCAACCCAACCAATGACAGTCACAAGGCGAATACATCATCAAAATGTTATGCATGGTTGCCAAAAGTGGGCATTTTACAAATTTTTGCTGGTGCGTCATTTGGCATTCGTCAGCGCCCTGGGCACCCTTCCGTCACCGTCGGTCCATAATTTTTTGAAGAGAACCTAAATGTGACCGTCGGTCCGTCGTTTTATGTCATTGCTTTGTCACAACTCTTGTTGGATTGAAAGACAGAGGTGGGCAGCCACACACTGCACCAGGGTGGTGCAGTGACCTTTGGAGGGGCAGGTGATGAAAGCAAAAAAAGGGGCACATGATAACATGCCTGCACTATCCACCCACTTGGGGTTTGAACCCATGTTACCACCAAGCCACCATTGAGGTGCTTAAAGTAGATGAATAGCTCAGGAAATTGTTGTTTGTCTGCAATGCCAATGCCAATCACATAAAAACGTTTTGACATTTGTGTATGAAGAATCATTTATAAACAACAAATTTACATTAATAAAAAAGATCTAAATAAAATGTACATGAAATTTACATTTTAAATAACACAATTAGGATTTTCCTAAAGTGCAAGTAGCATAAAAAAATGTCTTACTTTATATTTAGCTAGATTAATGTAAGAACAAATGCCCTTTATTATTTTTCTGCAGGTGAAGATGTTCATTTCATTATTGGGACTGTACCCAACAATTACTGTAATTGCCACATCTCAGCACGCTACATTGTTTGTTTTTGATAAAACGCTGTGATTGTTGTTGTTTTTTCTTCTTCTTATTTTGGTTCTTCATTGTCCCCCTAATTTCTTAACACACTGCTACCCGTTTCTTATTAGGACCTTACTCTAACTGCAAACCCCTCAAAACGAGCTGTTAGAATAAAAACAAAAATCATGTAGCAATTTCCACATATATTTTAAAGTATATTTCAATTCAGCTATCATTGAGTAGATGCTACAAGTTGGAGTCTTCAGGAAGAGTTTATTAAGATTCTCTATTAAGAGCGAGAGTTACAAATTCTGACATATTCCGTGTACCTTAAACGCATCAGTAGTTGGAGCAGAAGCTGTACTCACGACATAAACTCCATGCCCGTCCCAATGGAAGAGGAACGTTAGTTTTACCGGAGATTTTTACCACGGCGAAAGTGGATGGGGAGGATCTTGGTCGCTTACGAAATTGAGGGGGACATCTTCCCCGCGTCCTCAGAGCCAACTGCGCCCAAATGTCAGACTTCATCGTAGTTGCAAGGCTGATTATACACTTTGTGTCACTAGATTTATTTGAAGGTAAGCTAGCACGCAGTATGCTCTGTGATCGTGGCGACAAGATCTATCAAATAAAGGCGATCGTTTTGCTTGAGTTTTCTGCATTCTATGACCTTGGCTTTTGTTTACTGTGAGTGAGACAACGTAAATACAAACGGAGCGACCAACTTACTGACCGCAGGTGTAGTGGCGAGCCACCTGGCAGAATGAGAGAGCGTCTCGTAGTATGACATCATCCAAGGATAACGTAATAATAATAATTCGTTTTATGTAAATGTTTTTGTTGATTTTTTTTCTTGAAAGGCAACAAAACTACTTTCACAAACATTTTATTTTATATATTAAATAAATAGATAGATAGATAGATAGATAAATGGACAAAGGGGCACTTTGGGTATCAGTGCCAAAAGGGCATGTGCTCTGGCACCCTTTGCACATGGGGCGGACAGCTGCAGAAAAAACTTTTTTTTTCTCTTTTTTTTTTTACATTGCAGATAAATGCAGAAAAAAACTGCCACTGATCTAAACATTTGACAACTATGTTCTTCACTTAAGGCGCCGCTAATTAACTTTTCAACCTTCAATTCATATCTTAATAATTCTGTTGATGAAACATTGACTTAAAGCTAGGTTAACTCTTTTACTGCCAAACGTTATCCAAAAAACAACCCCTACAGTGCCAGCCGATTTCAAGCATTTTCACTCATCTTTCAAGCCAAACAGAATATTGTGTGCTATGACCAGAGATGGGAAGTAACGAAGTACAAATACTTTTGGCAAATGTATCCCCATTTTTGCTCCTTTAGGTAATATCTTTTAAATTAACTTAGGGAGAATATATGGTAAAAATACTTTTTACTTTCACTCGTCAAGTACATTTCAGAGCCTGTACTTTTGTACTTGTACTTGAGTAATTATTTGAATGAGTACTTTTACTTTTACCAAAGTTGTTTTTTACACAAGTAATTGTACTTTTGCTCAAGTAGAGAATGTCAGTACTTTTCCCATCTCTTGCTAAACATGGTGGATACCATATGCTTCTACCTTATTCCGTTCTTTAGTAATCACCTTTTGAACATAAGTAATTTGAGTGACATCAAGTGAAAATGCAAAAAAAAAAAAGAGAAAACAAGCTTTTTGTGAAAATAAATTTTCTGCACACCAAGATTTTTTTGTTTAGTGACGCTCTGTGAATTAGATTTAATGTGAGAAACGCTTTCATCATTCACGTCATCCTTGAAAATGTTCTATTTCCTAAGATCCGCCATGTTTTCGTGTAATTTGATACCCGGGAGCCCATCGAAAAGAGATACAATGCTAGCCATAGTTAGTGGGTGTTTTGGGATTTTTCCAGCCCATTCACAAACCAAAGCTGCACAAGATGTTGCAATGCCCATTGAGAAAAAAAACAACAACTTAATTGACGTCAATTTACGTTATTGCCGGTATTCAGTGGGCGTGTCCTTAACGTCAAGTGATTTTTTTTGACGGTAAAAGAGTTAATGAAACCTTTGTCATAGCCTGAGGGCGTTTATCATTTTTACTGGCACTAAAAAACTTTGAAGTGGATGGAATGAACTCGCACAAAAAAACTATAAACGTGCAGACTGCTTTGCGACATACATCACATGCCCCCCTTTCCCCAGTCGTTCCAAAGACGTTAGAACATGGCAGACTGATCCATGGCTACAGAAGCTGGCTCTTGGGACATCGAATATTACCTCTCAGGCGGGGAAGGAGCCTGAGCTGGTGTGTGAGGCCTAGAAGTTCCGACTAGACATAGTCTGACTCGCCTCCACGCACTTGGAGTAAACTCTGGTACCAACTCCACTCTGGAGTTGCCCACGGTGAGAGGCGGAGAGCAGGTGTGGGCATACTTATTGCCCCCCGCCTGTGCATTGGAGGTCACCCCGGTAGACAAGAGGGTAGCTTCCCTCTGCCTTTGGGTGGGGGGATGGTTCCTGACTGTTTTTTGTAACTGCAGTTAAGTTAAGAGTCTCAGGAAACTCAGGCTGCGGGTGCGGCCTACCACGGCCAAACTTGGGGGACTCGGTCTTCGCGCTAAGACGCGACATACTTAGGATTTTGATTCAGCCAAAGTATAGTAACAAGTCACTGTCCCTACATTTCACAACGGCACACTGTTGGCAAACTCTATTATATCAATAAGCGTATATTATAATCACATTCCCCAGGCGCTCCCATCACACACGTCATTCACGTCACACATCACAAAAAAACCTATGTAGCAACTACAAAACAACCAATCTTTGGCAAATGATGCCTTAGGAGATGACTTGTAAGCTTAATGGGATCTTCAGAGTTGTTTTGGGGTTGAGGCCAAATGACCATTTTTGCCCAATTTCATCTGTTGAGATGCCAAACTTCCTCAGATTTTAAAAGGTTAAAATTAGGGATGAGCCGGATATCTGTACAACACGAGTATCCGGTAGGGATAATTCATTTTTGTCGGGTGAGTACATAACCCGGATATAATTACATATTATCCGTATCCATGCACCAGTGCTCCTCTCTCACTGCTGCAGGCTACTTCTTTTTTCTTCTCATTTCTCCGTTACCTGATTGGCCCAAATATATCTGGCCAGTCAGTCACACACAGCCCCCGCTTAATCCATTTCCCCCTCCTCGACACCACAGGGCACAGGCAGTGTCTGTGCTGCTTACTGCTTCTCATTCTGCTCTGGCAGCTTGAGCTTCGTCGATGCAAGGTTTTGTCTTTACTTAATTTTCTTCAGCTCACTTGTATTTCGGGTTTATATGATTATCAAAGTTACTTAGTAAATTTGTTTTGTTACGTACGTACACATACCATTGTTGCATCTGGTGATGGATCTGGTGTGTTTTTCCTGAGTTTATAAAAAACTTGTTGTCTAAATAGTTCCTTTTATTATTGTGATCAAAAATACTGAATCTCAATTTTCAGACTGTTCAGTAAATATTTATTCATACACATACATTTTCTAAGTTTATAAAAAACTTGTTCGAAAAATGGTTCTTCTTACTTTTGTGATCAAAAGCACTGATTTGTATCTCAATTTTGAATTAGGCTGTTTTGGCAACAAAAATTAAAACAACTTTTGATCAACCCATATCAATGTCACACTTTATTTTGCCATTTATTTTAAGTGTGAAATATATATATATTTTTTTACTACCGAATCGATGTGCGCCCTCTTCCGGTTTAGGTCACGCCCATTTCTGGTTTAGACCACGCCCCTCCGAAAACAGATAAAGGTAATTTAGATGGTTGAACAGATACAGATAGTGGTGTACTCGCTCATCCCTAATTTTAACTCTGTTCCCTAATTTTAACTATGTAGGGACGAGTACACCACTATCTGTATCTGTTCAAGAAGATGTAAGGGCCAAATTTTTTAAATGCCTTTTTGTCAAAACGTAGGATTTCTATCTGTCAACATTCAAATGACTGCGAACTTCCGCAAAAATGTCTGACATTTGTTTGGTGCAGATGCTCCCGCAAACACCAGTGTCAGCGCCACATTCATACCAATCACTGGATCTGGAGCTTTGACTCATCCAGTCAGTGTGTGTCGGTGCAGAGTGTGCAGCCAGCTAATCAGAGTAAAGATGAACAGACTCAGGTAGCTTGAACTAGAAAAATGATGATTAACGACTTTGGTCAGAGAAGTCTGCTGATCATCCTTTTCTGGTTTCCCAGGTAACGCTGATGTTACCCCAGCTGCCAGTCCTGGCAGCGACTGAGTCACTTTCCTGCGTCTTTCATCATCTTTCTCCTCAGCCGGCCTTAATCACCGGAACACGCCTTAGGTGTCAGTCACCTGACCCGGCGCTCCTCCCACCACTGCCCACAGGAACCGGTAAGACCACAAAGCTTTCAAAAAAGTAATCAAAGGCAGCAGCCGTATGATTCTTACCCTCTCACTGTAGCTACACAATGTTCTTTTTCATCTTTTGTTGATGATGTAGATCACGTGGTTGTGTCTGTGTCGCTGACATTTGGTCATGTGACCATCAGCACGGCCAACATAGCCTTCTATGATTGTGGAGCTGTCAGCCGACTCAACCAGACCTCCCAGTAAGACAAGACTGTTCAAGATTGTTCCATATTTTTGCACATTATAACACTGTCTTATTGTTTCACAATGTAACTCACTTTAACATTTTCTTACACTTTGTAACACATTACAAATACAATCCATTGTAACATTTTGTTACAAAACATACAGTAGCACACACAATACGATACGATACGATATACTTTTATTTTCCCCGTGGGGAACTTTTTCCTGGACTCAGTCCAGCTGCAGTTTACAGTAAGAGAAAACAGCAGAATAGAAGAGATAAAATTAAAATTAAATAAATAAGAAGTGCAGCAATAAGTAGAAGACTTTCCAGAAGTCTTCACAGAAGTATACATGTGTAGAGAAGTACATTGCACACACCCATATACACACACACACACTCCTATATATATATATATATATATATATATATATATATATATATATATATATATATATATATATATATATACACACACACATGAGTATGTATATATACACACACATATGAGTATGTACACAACATTGCACCATATATCTTATTGCACTCAGTTAATGTCGGTTGTTAAGCAGTTTGATGGATGTTGGCAGGAATGAGTTTTTATAGCGGTTCAGCCTGGTTCTGGGGGCCCTGAATCTCCTGCCGGAAGGCAGTAGCTGGAACTCATGATGCAGAATGTGAGTCGGGTCATTAACAAATTTTTGTGCCAGTCCGGTGATGGACCGCTCATAAAGCATCTGTAGGGAAGGATGATTCCTGACCCCCATGATCTTCATGGCAGTCCGCACCAGACCGGCAATCTGTGACCTTGACTGCACAGTCAGGTTGCCGTACCAGGCCGCAATGCCGTATCTGATGATACTTTCCAATGCAGCCCGGTAGAACAACAGCATGATCCTCTGCTCCACTCCATAGACCCTAAGTCTGCGTAGGAAATAGAGACGCTGTTGGAGTTTGGAGCAGAGACTTCCAACATGTACTCTCCAGCTGAGTGTGTTGTCGATGTGGACCCCCAGATACTGAAAGAGGAATAAAATTATTTTGTCCTCTTTGCGTGTTCGAAAACTTGAAGATAGACTTAATGTAAGAAAAATACACCTTTGCAAAAATTATTTTATTAATCTAACAGAGATCTCTGGACAAATAACAGCCTCTAATTGATCACTTAAACAGGTGGGATTCAGAGCGTCAAAATGTGTTACTTCCGCGTGTACAATGCCTTCTTATAGTTAAAAAGACCTCCTCCTTTTCATTTATAGACTAAACATATTCTTGGTACTTTTCCGTGAGCAGATGGCGTAAACAAGGTCAGGTGTGGGTGTGTTTTTGGGACAAATTCTGTTCAAGGACTAAATGTGTTTTCGCACTAAACGCTGAGAAGGAACTTTTTTAGACTAAATAGTATGTCCCAGTTTAAGGTCAGATTATACCGAAATCAACACCATCTGCTCTGCACAGGACACAAAACATTTCGACAAGGTTAATATAAAGAATTGGAACATTAATAATGTGTAACAATGGTTAATAAAATAAAATGAAGTATTAAAAATGTTATAATATCTATCAGTCCACCCTTTGGGCTTAAATAAAACCCAATAACTAAATATTTAAACATTTTTACCAAAGGATTCCAGCGGGATTTGCATCATCGCAATGGCAGGTGCAACAGTAGAATAAAAGAAAAAAACATTCTTTTTAGCAGGAGAGGAGGTCAGTCATATGTCAAAAGAATGTGATTCATCAAAAGATTTTCTTTTCTTTTTTTTTAGTAAAATAAGCATATCATATATGAAGACAATGTGTTGTGATTATGTTAAAGAATTGTGGTGGGGGATCCCAGAAATAGCAAATTGGCATGACAGTCAGTATGAGAAAGAGTGTCATTATGTACGTGCAATTGGAGACGCGATTGAAGACTTGTTGTCGTTTGGGCTAGGGAAGTTTTTGTTGACGTTTGTCAGTTCCGTTTTCGTTCTTGCGTTTGTTTTTTTAACCGAGTCCTTCAGCTTTGCGATTGGCTGGCAACCTGTTCAGGTTGCACCCCGCCTACTACCCGAAGCCAGTTGGGATAGGCTCCAGTACCCTCACAATCCTTGTGAGGACAAGCGGTCAAGGGAATGGATAGATCCTTCAGCCCACATCAACTGCCAGAGATGATCACCGGGCCCAAGGTGTGACTCATTCTTTGTGGAACGCCCCGGAAAAGGGACACATTCCTCCTATCTCCATTAGGTAATCCTCAGGTCGTCTGGTGGAAACTGGAAGCAGTTGAATGGCCTCTCAGCTGGCACGTCTGGTCACTGGAGCAGTTGACTGGTTTCTCAGTTGGCTCCCGCTGGTGGCTGGCTCCTGAAGGTGGGGGTTGAGTAGATGGCGGACCCCCTGCCGGTCTGATAGGCAAGATGTGGAACCAGGTGCCCCGTGGACTGGACTAGATTGACCTTTTCATCACCTCATCTGGGCGCAGGACATTTTCATTAGTCACTAATAAACATTTATTCACATCCCTTCTTTTTGAAAGAGCATTTTGGTAGTGTTATTAGTTAGGAGTTAGTAAATGTTAGTAAAGTTCTGTAGGCCTGTCCTGTGGGAAAAAATTCTGTTTGTTGTGACATTCAATTAGGATCCAGCCTTTGGCTGACTTTAATGACCTAAGCACATTCATAAATGCAAAAATGAAAATCTTAGCCAGTTCAAATCTGACGAGGCCAATTTTGTTTACAGAATATAATGATTATTGAAATGTTTTATTATAATATTTACTGTTATAGATATGGCATGAATGTGCTTCCAGCCATTAAATAAATGCAACTTTCGTCAACAAATAACATAAAAAAATAACATCTAACCCCCGGGCCCCAGGGAAAAATAGAAATGGAACATATTCACCTTATTTTCGCCGTCTCTGCCAAAACTTACTCCTTCTCCATGGTCAAGGAAATGCCCAATTGTCTTCCTGTAAAATTCATTCTCACGGACTATCTATAATTATCACATTAAGATTAACTTTTAATTTTATATTTATTTAATTCAACATGGACTGTTTGTGTCCTTCGCGACAATATACCCAGACCAACCAATGATTCCCCCATCTGAAAAAAAATCGACTTAGAAAATTTTTCAGACTCTAATAATATACAAGTTCTGCAGTAAATACATTTTGCTTGCGTTTTTGTTTAAAAAAGAGGAACATTTTACATTTAACCAGTAAATTCAACAATGCGTCCCAAGCAACTATTTAAATTTCAAAAGAGAGTTTGGAAAATATTAAAAGACTAAATTCAATAAGCGTAAAATATAATAATTAAGATTGAGATAAATTGTATCTTATCTTTATTCACATTAGCTGTTTTCAATTTCTGAAACCACACGTAATTTACCTGTATTATCTTTTGTACTATAAAAATATTGTAGCTTACGCCAATGAATTTTACAAAGAATCTCAGTTTTCAGCCAATCCATCAAATATTATTAATACATAAAGTTGCCCTTAGTTTTAATGTTACCATTAAGCTTGCTAGTCCCCCTTGTTGATGTTTGTCCAAAAAGCTGACTGTTTTAAAATAGACAGAGATAAACAAATCAGATCAAATCAAAATAGACATCAAACGTTTTTAAAATGTAATAAATCTGTGTGTATAGAGTGTAGTCAATCAGTTCGTTATATTTACGAAATGTTTTACTGTAAATGTTATCACCTTATATCTGTCAAAAATATAGAGTGCAGTGTAAACAGTCAGTATCACATCATATGGTCTGGTATGACTAACTCAAGGGAACATTGTTGGTGGGGGCTGAGTCACCAGCGTAGTGGAGCAGTTTTTCACAGGACAGTTCGGGATGCAGGAATGCTTTAAGGAAGCTTGTGCAGAGCATTGTGTGCATTGGATAGTAGAGCAGTTTTGTTTTATCACATTTGTATATGACAGCACAGTCATTGTGGAAACTTTCCACCAGGTGGCGCCAGGAACCTCTGCTCTCCATCAGGTTGTGGTAAGCCGAGTAGGTGGAGTCAGGTATATTTTGTGATGATGGCTGCATCATGCCCCTCTGGTGGTGGTCTTTGTTGGTGGGGGTTTTGTTTTGATAACATCTGTGTCCCGCTCGTATTGGTCCAGTTGACTTTGTTTTGAAATAATGACCCCAACCAATGACCCTCACTCGACTGAAAACATTAAAATCTGCCCCAACAGTGTTTAGGTTATAACATGTCAGTAAATATTAAAAACAAAAAACTTCCTTTATTTAAAAAAAAAATCAAAACAATTTTGAGAAGGAATTTTTTTTCTTCTAAATTTAAAAAATAAAAAAATAATAAAAAATAAAAATAATTAAAACAATGAAAGTTTACAATTTTAAATAATTGGTAATTATATGTCAATATTTGTTATGGTTTACAATATTTAATTTAATATGTTTTGCATACCTTCATAAATGATACTTAAGATAAGAAAGGATAGCTTTGCTCTAAAAATATACGAATATAATACATAGTCAATTAACAAGTGTGTAGTTTTCAATTAATATTTTCAAGAAACGCCTAGTCCGCTTTTTTAGTCAAACATCAAAGCACAAATTATTTTTTAATTTCATAGCACCTCCAATTATGTCAAAAATGTTATCCTCCCAAATGGCTCCTCATGGAACGGTCCAATCTTCCAGGGTATCCTACTCCAATACTGAAATGGGACTTCAAATGTCGAATTCAAAAGTTAAATATGTGAGAACAAATTTAAATTATTTTCCTACTTATAAACATTTATAGCCCCTTTTTAAATTATAATTAACACATTACTTCATCCCCAGAACCGGAATATGGCACTTTGGTGGGAATCCCGTCTTTAATGGGTGTGGCTCCTGATTCTGAAAAGATATTCAAAATTAAATAATGTTCTCGCGCACAAACAAAATTATAATAGAAGAAACAATCATCTTATAACAAAATATTCCACATTAGTTGCCATCCAAATTATTAGTTTTTTAGTTATTATTATTATTATTAAAATAAGAGTAGAGACTAAATTATTTCATCTAAAAACAATCCAAAAAGTTAAATATATCCCTTCTTTACATTAATTGATTTGCTCTTGGCATTTTTAATTTGAAAAAGGGTGACACCTGGCGGTCAAAATGAGTCATAGCAACTACAATCTCCAACTGAGTCGCGTCATAGTACCTTTTCACATTAGTTGATTTGCTCTTGGCATTTTTAATTTGAAAAAGGGTGACACCTGGCGGTCAAAATGAGTCATAGCAACTACAATCTCCAACTGAGTCGCGTCATAGTACCTTTTCACATTAGTTGATTTGCTCTTGGCATTTTTAATTTGAAAAAGGGGGACATCTGGTGGTAAGTCTCCCCCATTTTCAAAATGTGCACATCTTCATGAAAACTTACTGTGTCCCTTTTAAATACCATTCAATACTTCCTATCTTATCTATTCTCCCCCATTAAACCTTTTTCATTAAGACTTACTCTCTCCTTCTATTTCAACATTACATGAACCACCTTTTCACAATATCCTGCACATTAAAATCAAATGTCTCCTCCATTTTCGATTTGTATTAGGTCGCTATATTATCGCATGTGCTGTGATGCCAGATCATCAACATTAATCGTTTGGAGATGTTATTTGTAATATTACCGTCCAATTAATTTATCCCGTTCAGCGTTTATTAAACGGTTTCATTTATTTTATTACGTAAATTTGTATTATACAGCTGTTTTATTTGCAAAGCAACATTTCAGCAGTAATCATTATTTAATACACTTTTCTTAAAGTTACGTCCGGGATTTTCCTTTATATTAAAATACATATAACTCTAATACTTTTTCTAATCCGCGGTCGGCGTTTACGGAAATACAAAGTTAAACTGCCGCCTTTGAAACCATCGAACAGATTACATATCTTATTAGAATAAACCAACCTTTTTCACAATATAATCAAGTCCCGTTGTTCAATATTAATTACTTTTTATGTCATTATTTAACAGATGATAATTTAACCCAGAAGTTTTAATTACGGCTAGCAAAATCATTTAGTCATTCAGAACAAAAGCGCACCGTAGCCCCAACATTATTACTTTATTTAAAGTTATATAAATGGTTATAACTTCACCAAAATACCTAAAGCTAGTATTCTAGCATTATTCATCATCTTATCCAAAAATACACGATTATGTCTCGCTTTTGTTCTACTCGAAGAAACCACAAATACAACCCATACCTCACGTCGAACGCCCGGCGGCGCAAGCCTCAACGTCCCCCATCAATAAAATTAACTTACCGTAGCTTATAACGGCGCCATAAGATTTATTCCACCGCAATCGTGCACCCAGTCGTGCAATTATTTGTTTTCTCGTCTTTATTTCATAGATAATTCTCCATTGACACCAGCGCATGCGCTTTCAACCTTTCCTAGCGTCATCCCGTAGTTTAACGGAAGCTTTTCGGGCCAAACAATTATATTACGCGCTCGAATAAAGCGTACATTTCTCTTCTTATTTATTGACTCCCGTATGTTATTAGCTTATTATATTATATTATATTGTAGTTAAGTCGTATTAATATTTAAAAATGAAGTGACGTCTCACTTATAACAGAATTAGTCAACTGTTCTCGTCGCGGTCACTTTAAGATTTTACCGTGACGTCAGATTTTCTTCACCGACAAGACGGCATACAAACAAACGAATATCTCCTCCTAAAATAATAAATACTGCTTTAAGTCAATTACGAAGCAGTCTCTCGACTAATATAGCCTGTCTGTTCACAATTATTCGATTAAATTGTGCAGAAACCCCTCGTAACGTTACGTACCAATATCCTCATCTGCGCATTCATATTTCTGTTGTAACAATGACGTGACACACAACAAATAACATACTGCTTTAAGTCAATTATGAAGCAGTCTTATAAGCTGCAAGGAGCGAAGCGTTGTCACCAACTTTGTGGCAGGCCTTATTATAAAGAGACTGCCATGTGTTTTCCATAATTAATACCGCTTGCAGCCTGAAAGCCACAATTTTTCGATTCAATTGTGCAAATCCATCGTAACGCACCATCGTAGCGTTATGCTATACTGCTTTTAATCAAAAGAGGCAGTCTATCGGCATTTTAATAGCGTATCATCTTTGTCAATTAAAATTTGTATGTCCATTTCAGCCTGTCTGTTCACAATTGTTTAATTCAATTGTGCAGAAACTTCATCTGCCCTGATAATCCATTATTCAAGGGTCCCATTATCGATCTCTTCACAGCAGGCGATCTAGCCGTTGTGTCAATCATAATCTTCCTAATTCCACCCAAGAATCTACCGACATTCTAATTTATGCCTGTTTACATATTATTCAAGGAACTTTTTTATTTTCGATTTTACTACCAGCAGGCGATCTCTCCGCTGCTTCAATCTAGAATCTTTCCCTAATTCCTTCACAAGAATCTATCGGTCATATACTTTATGCCTGTTTTTGAATTCAACGCAGCTCCATTTCATCTTTATTTCATATTAGCGCAATACCCAACAACGTGACGGCATTTCCGTATACAATGCTTACGTCACCACGTACGTGTACTTCAAACACCGTGGTAAAATCCGAAATCTGGGACTTCGCGTCCAACCAAACGACTTCAAAATTTATCACTATTTTTCTTACACAAATTCCATCCTCAATATAATTTTGCAATACGAATTTACCAGCCGCAGCGCTCTCAGACAGACAGAACTCCTAAAACGTGGATAAAGTGTCCACTTACCTTGATTAATGTGGCCGGGAGTTCCATCCGTCTGTGAACGCACCGCTATAAAACGTCGTTCTACGTCGTTGTTCTCCATTTGAAAGAGGAATAAAATTATGTTGTCCTCTTTGCGTGTTCGAAAACTTGAAGATAGACTTAATGTAAGAAAAATACACCTTTGCAAAAATGTTTTTATTAATCTAACAGAGATCTCTGGACAAATAACAGCCTCTAATTCATCACTTAAACAGGTGGGATTCAGAGCGTCAAAATGTGTTACTTCCGCATGTACAATGCCTTCTTATAGTTAAAAACACCTACTCCTTTTCATTTATAGACTAAACATATTCTTGGTACCTTTCCGTGAGCAAATGGCGTAAACAAGGTCAGGTGTGGGTGTGTTTTTGGGACAAATTCTGTTCAAGGACTAAATGTGTTTTCGCACTAAACGCTGAGAAGGAACTTTTTTAGACTAAATAGTATGTCCCAATTTAAGGTCAGATTATACCGAAATCAACACCGTCTGCTCTGCACAGGACACAAAACATTTCGACAAGGTTAATATAAAGAATTGGAATGTTAATAATGTGTAACAATGGTTAATAAAATAAAATTAAGTATTAAAAATGTTATAATATCTATCAATACCTGTATGAACCCACCTGGCTGATGTGGTTGCTTTTAATGACGACTGGCTTGTGGTCACCAACAGTTTTTGGAT
This sequence comes from Vanacampus margaritifer, assembly GCF_051991255.1. Lineage (NCBI taxonomy): Eukaryota > Metazoa > Chordata > Actinopteri > Syngnathiformes > Syngnathidae > Vanacampus > Vanacampus margaritifer. Next base: position 39,879,188 of record NC_135432.1, on the reverse strand, counting down.
CAAATATCACCTCCTCTGTCTTCCCCACATTGAGCACAAGATGATTCTGGTCACACCACTGGACAAATTTCTCAATTTCTGAGAAATAGTCCAGTGGGCTACCGCCGGCCTGCAGCAAGCTGACGATAGCTGTGTCATCAGAGAACTTAATGATAAAGTTCTCTGGGTGTGATGTCACACAATCATTTGTGTACAACGTGAAGAGGACCGGGGAGCTGACGCAGCCCTGTGGGGCGCCTGTGCTTATCAATCTCGGTTTCGAGAGGGAGCTGTTGACCCTGACTTGCTGTGTGCGCTGTCAGGAAGGAGTGATACCACCTCGAGATGTACGGGTTCACATTCATCTCCTTCAGTTTACCCAAAAGCAGGTGCGGCTGCATTGTGTTGAACACTGAGCTAAAGTCAACGAACAACACACGTGCATAAGCTTTAGGGCCGTCTAGATGTTTGCTGACCAGATGTGTGATGCTGTTGATAGCATCGTCAGTGGCGCGACCCCGCTTGTAGGCAAACTGAAGGGAGTCTAAGTGTGCATCCACCTCCCCCCTGAGCCGAGTCACCATCAGCCTCTCGAAACACTTCATGACAATGGAAGTTAGAGCCTCAGGCCTGAAGTCATTATTGACCACAGGACATTGTTTTTTAGGAACCGGGGTGATTACTGATTTTTTCCAGAGACTTGGAATGGAGTGTGAGCCCACAGATCTCTGGAAGATGGGCTGCCATGCCGCTGTGAGCTCCTCTGCACAGGATTTTAGCAGAAGGGCAGATATCCCATCCGGTCCTGAGGCCTTTTTTGTGCAGACAGACCTAAAAGCAGATTGGACATCATGGGAGTGAATCACCAGCCTTGAGTCCTGCTCATTCACTGAAATCGACCTCAGGACCTCCCTACATTCAGAGGAGAAGTCCTGGGTTTCGAATCTTAAATAAAAGTCATTCAGCTCCCTTGCCTTCTGGAGGTCATTTAGGGTGCTGAGACCTTTTTGAGCAGGAGTCAAGTTGGTGATCCTCCTCATGGTGTCCCACATTTTCTTGGAGTTGTTAGCAGCAAAGTGTTGTTCTATAGTCTCTTTGTGCTTCCTTTTTGCTTTTTTAAGCATGTGTTTGAGTTATTTTTGAACCAGTTTGAGCTGGGCTCTGTCCTGGTTCTTAAATGCCCTTTTTTGTGGTTAATACAGTCGTTAACCTCTTTAGTAATATACGGTTTGTTGTTGGGGTAAACAGTTATTTCCTTTGTTGGTATGATGTTGTCCACACAGAATTGAATACTGTATAGTCAGTTACAGTCACAGCAGCAGTATCCACATCCAGCCCATAAAAGGTATTGTATAGTCAGTTACAGTCACAGCAGCAGTATCCACATCCAGCCCATGAAAGGTATTCCACTCTGTGCATAGGAAACATCCTTTAAGGGTCTCAATGCTGTCATGAGACCAGATTTTAACAGTCGTTCTCTGTGGTTTGCTGCGTTTGAGAGCTGTTTTGTAGTTTGGGATGAGGTGAATTGTGTTGTGGTCTGAGTTGTAGAGGGGGGGGGGGGGGGGAACGTATATCATGTTACAGCATGGTTCTAACACAGGGATTTCAAATGTACGTCCGAAAAGTAAAAAAAAAAAAAAAGACTTATGTTGGACCGATTAATCAGACGGCAAAAATCAAAACATATTCATATATAATTTCACAAGCTAGCCTCAGATGAGCAATGCAACTTGTACACAGATGTCATTATTTTACACATAATCTAAAGTTACGGTTTGTTGAAAAAAAAAAAATAATTAAAACATAGACCAACATAAATCAAACCTAAATGTGCCGAATACAACACATCAGCTACTGGTAACCCAAACACGTGACATGGATTAACGTCCTATAACTTCGCCACACAATGCATTCTGGGTACAATATATATCCAAAACCGGTAGATATAGCACTCCCGGAACTCATATGTGCAAAGTGTTGCCACATTTCATTTGCGTTCGTGTTAGTTTTTGAAACAATATATATTTACAGTGGAGCCCCGCTATTTAAGGCTGGCCTGCAAATGGCGAAAATCTGTGTATAACTGACGCTAACTGTTTTTAAGTTATATAACATGATTTTATTGGTCCGGCCCACTTGGTAATATATTTTCCTTTATGTGTCCCCTGAGCTAATATGAGTTTGACACCCCTGTTCTAACACATCGTTCCACAGTGCACCATTGTTACACACTGTAACACAATTTGGTAAGACATTGTATATTGTATAACGCTGTTAAACGTGTGTTGAATGGTCACACACTTGCAACAATGTTGCAATGAAATTGCAATATACTTTCACAGGACATTGTTTTACAGTAAATGCTAGCAAATTATATATTTGCATATGGTAACAAACTATTACATAACATCACACGGAGAAAGCATGTAATATGTTACATGCTATAGTAAGTTGTTACACACTTTAACTTAATTTTATAAGACATTGTTAACTCTTTGACTGCCAGACGTTTTCAAAAACGGGTTGTCCCCAGTGCCAGCCGATTTAAGCATTTTGACTGATCTTTCAAGGTCCACAGAAAATGTTGTGTTTGGACTATGGAAACACACATACTACCAAATGAAAGATTGGACTCTCATCTTTCATCAGAAAAAAAAAGTTTGTTTCTACCTTATTCCGTTCTTCAGCAATCAACAATAGAAAATAGGTTAGTTTCACCAAAATGCTCTGTTTTGAAACAAAAAGCGGAGAAAAAGAGCTTTTTGTGAAACGATGTTATTTCATGCACTCCAGTGAATTCTACACTTCTTTTTGTCCATAAATGATGCCACAAACACCTAAATAGTGCTTTACTTCTGTAATACACCACCACCAACAATGAAAAAGTGTTTTTAGTTTGCAAAATAACCAGTTTATTTACAGAACAGCGTAACAGTTTATTTACAGAACAGCGTAACAATTTGACAAAGTATTTACAAAGGTGTGCATGTGTGACTATTTACAATTGTGTGGAGTTTGAACTACACAATTTTTCTTTTCGTGTGGTATACAGTGAAACACTCCCCTGGGTGCAAGGGGATACAGCAGGATTTGCACCACAGGTTTGTTTCACTGCGAATGCCCTTTCGTGTGCAGACCCTACACTTTCTTGCTGGCTTTTTTTTCCGGGGAGTAGCAGGAATGTGTTGCAGCGTGTGTTTGGCCATGTTGCCATCAAGTCGGCTTTCAGGATCATTATGTGGTGACCTGGTGTTTTGTCTGGCTTCATGTCCTTCCATCCCAACTTCCTCCTGGTCTTGTGGCAACAGCCACCCTCTCACCACCTGCTGGATGAATTCCAAAAAATGTTGACACTTCCCAGGATTTTTTGCTTTGTGCAATATGTATGCATTGAACATGCATATCTGGAACATATATGCAACAAACTTTTTGTGCCACTTCAAAGTTTTACGTGTGAATGGGTGGTATGAGATGTTTTGATCCATCTTGTCCACTCCATTCATCTTGGAATTGTAGTCCACAACACAAATGGGTTTTTGGAAAGGCCCTTTTTTTTTTTTGTGCCTTCCGCCACACCTCCACTGTCCGCATTTCATCTTCATGAAACGTTGTCACCATCCTCAACAAACGTTTGTCCTGCCATGCCACAATCAAAACATTTGTGTTGTGCCTTACCAGTTTCCCCCCCACCCCAAGGCCAGTGTTGGTTAGGCATGTGATCTCACTGGGTTCACCCCTGTTTTTCCTCAGCGTTCCACAAACATTGGTACGTGCTGCCAGGAGACGTTCACACAAAGCAATCGAATTATAAAAATTGTCCATAAATAGTGTGTACCCATTTCCTGGCAGACGATCCAGTAAGTTGAACACTGTGTCAGGGAGAGAACAACTAATACCAACATAGGGTTGCATATTAAAACAATAGCCGGTTTGGGAGTCACACAAAATGTATGATTTGATACCATATTTGACCGGCTTTTGGGGGTTGTACACCTTGAACGAAAGACGTCCCTGGAAACTCATCATTCCCTCATCAATGCAGATATTCCTGCCCGGTTGAAACAGTTCCTTGAATTTGCTTACAACGTGATTGAACACAGGACGAATTTTAAATAGTTTGTCGTCTGAACTGTGTGTCTCGTTGTCATTGAAATGCAGGAAACTCCAGATGAGCTGGAAGCGGTTTCGAGGCATCGCGCGACTGAAAAATGGTGTCGTCTCTATTTCATCCTGAGTCCAATATATTTCTATACTGGGCTTGTTTATATAACCAGTAAGAAATTGCAGTGCAAAAAAAGTTTTGAGTTCGGACACAGACACTGGCTTCCAAGCATGACTCCTGCAGTGTGGCAGACTTTCAGCCCGTTTTTGCATAGACTGGCGTGCATATAGGTTTGTCTGATCAGCAATGTGCTGCAGAAGCTCGTCCGTGATGAAGAGTTGCAGGAAGTCAACTGGCCGGGTCGAATTCAGCTCTGCTGCGGCACCTCTCGGTCCTGGCTCCGCAGTAAAGGTGAATGAGTTTGGCTGCCAGCCTGCTTCATGCCAGCCAGAATTTTTGGGATCTGCAAATATACATTTCAATATCATATAATATTCATTTTAGATCAGTGTGATGCTATATATGTGTTTACCTTTTTTCTGGGATCCACTGGTCCTTGGACCTTTATTTTGCTCACTCTGAGGAGTGTCACTCTGAGCTGCAGCTGAAAGAAATATATACAATTACAATAATATCGAAAGACCGTTTTCTTTTGTTGTTACGGTGTATTGAAAACACTTTTTTTTATACCTCTCTTTGTCGTCTTTGCAGAGGGACGTCGTTGTGAGCACGATCCGCGATCTATGAATGCACATTCACGTTACACGAGGCGCTAACAGCGTGCCGGAAAAGTATCTCATAGCAAGTTTGTGCTTACCTTCGCAGTCTTCTGCGGATAAAAGACTGTCCGTATCACTTTCTCCATGGTCAGATTGTACCCACTCCTCCGAAGAATATCCATCGGACTCAGGATACTCTTCGTCGTCGTCCGAATCAACGTCCTCGTGCGGAGAAGTGCTCGGTCGTGCACCACGTTTTCCGGAGCTAGCACCGCTAGCCTCTGAGGCCTTAAAACGTGGTCGAAGCTGCCGCCGCGTGTACGCTGCAACTTCGGCATCAACCTCGTTGTCACCATCATCATCATCGTCGTCGTCCGATTTAACGTCCTTGCGTGCAGAAGTGCTCGGTCGTGCACGACGTTTTCCGGCGCTAGCACCGCTAGCCTCTGAGGCCTTAGGACGTGATCGAAGCTGCCGCCGCGTCAACGCTGCAGCTTCGGCGTCAACCTCGTTGTCACCATCATCATCCCCGTCGTCACAAACGTGCACTTTAGCACTGGTTGATGCTTCTCCTTTTTGAAAAAACCGATCAAGCGTGAGCTGCTTCTTACCATCGGTCGCCATTTTTTGTTTCTCCTCAATTCTCATCTCCTCCTCGACGCTCTCGCCCCGCCTTGCCTTTTAAAGTACTGACGCCCACCCGATCTTGTCAAAAGAGAGTCATCGCTGCCCTCTAGGGGCCAAAAATAGTCATTAGGCTCAAGAAACCTGCTTGAAACTTTCAGGAGAGCTCCGCAAGCCTTCACAGCACCCGTTTCAAAAAAAAAATAAAAAAATGGGAGGACGTTTTTTAACGTCTTTGGCGCTCCTCCGTAGGTTTTTGCAGAACGTCATTTAACGTCTTTGGCAGTAAAAGAGTTAATCATTAGTAACACACGATTTCTGTATACAGAAACACTAATAACTTTGTATTACACAACGCGACAGGATTTTATATATCAGTATGGTTATTTGGTTTATTGAAAATATAAACATACAAACACATTACAAAATTAAAAATATAAGTTGAAGTTAAAATAAAAAAATAAGAAAATAATTAATCAATAATGTCATAATTTTGTCATATTTTGGTTTTGTAGGGGTTGGGTTTTGTTTATTATAGGTGTGTTTGTTGTTTTTGTCTGTCATTGGTGTTTGTCATGTGTGTTCTTAGTCTCTCCCCTTGTCTTGTTAGGTCTGATCACGTCCACCTGTGTGTTTTCTTTCCTTCCCAGTGTGTGTGACCAATCAGTACCTTCAGGTGCTCCCCGGGTGTGTCTCATTAGTGTTGGTGTATTTAGTCTGTTGTGGTTGTCCAGTCTGTGTGGGAGCATTATATGTCGTGTCAAGCTAAGCCCTTGTCACAGTTAAAACGTCTTTGTCTTAGTCTAGTTGTCCACGTCTCAGTCTAGTCGTCCACGTCTCAGTCTAGTCGTCCACGTCACAGTCTAGTCGTCCTCATCACAGTCTAGTCATCCTCATCACAGTCTATTTGTCCGAATTACAGTCAAGCCAGCCTCAGTCAAGCCAGCCACAGTCAAGATTGTCCAGTCCAGTCATGGCGACCAGCCTCCTCGCATCCACTCATGGCGACCAGTGTCCTTGTGTACAATCCAGTCATGGCAACCTGTCCTCTCACATCCCGTCCAGTCATGGCGTCCAATCCAGTCACTGCCCGTCCAGTCACGTTCCGTCCAGTCCTTGTTCACTCACTTGACTTTCTATGTTTTAATAAAAATCCTCACATTGCCCTTCATACCTGTTTCCCCGCATTTGGGCCCACCCACATCTATGCAAGCCTTATCATGACAAATTTACATGTTCAAAATGAGTAGGAAGAAGTACAAGAACTTATCTAGTCCTACTCCCTATTCTATCATGTTAATATGTTATTTAATGTATTATTAAAATAAAACAAAATATAAAAATGAACAATGAAAAATAATGAAAATGTGCTTTTCTTAAATGCACAGATAACATTGGTGTAAGCCCTTATCCATTGCATACACCCACTGTTTTAAGCGGGCCGAAGCACACAGGTACGGAGCTCCGGCACTTTTAAAAATCCCCCTACAAAGAACGTACTGTCAGCGTTCCAGTACGCTTGACAATGCATGTTTTGATCCCCAAAACCTGTTCCGTCGAGCGCCTCTCATCCATGGACTTGCATACTGTATGGAAGTCCGTGTGCTCATCACATCACCAAGCGCATGCTTACTACTTCAGTAGCCCGATGCGAGCCGACCCGATGCGTGTACAACCATAGCTCTTGAGTTAAGAAAATAAAATGAAAACGCTACCAAACGCTGTCCTGGCTCAAAGCTTAATAAATAAATAAAAAACATGGTCACACTTTGAGGTGGATTCGCAGCTTGACACAGCACAGACATAAAAAAATAACCAGGTCTGTTCATGCCACGCGAGAAGTGAAGCCGGTGGCAGCCATCTTGTGTTGCCACACCTACACATTAAATTGACTTTTCCGCTGCGTACTTTTAACATTATTTTCTTCCTCTACGGCAAAAATACCACTGTGTGACATCTGGTTGTACCAATAAGTAAAAGAAGTGTGGGAGAAGCTCTAAATGCAGATTTCATCAGTAACAATTTGAATATGCATTTTCTCTCATAAGATATTTTTCCAAGTGCTACTCAAAGATAGGTCTGCATCATCATGTTGTTAGAACCATCAACAATGAAATGAAAAAACAAACGCTGTGAAATGTAAACCTAACTTCTGCAAGTCACTATTCATTAAACTGAGATAATAATCTATCTATCTATCTATCTATCTATCTATCTATCTATCTATCTATCTATCTATCTATCTATCTATCTATCTATCTATCTATCTATCTATCTATCTATATATAATTGGTAGCTAAACTAACCACTGAAATGTACCAATGAAATGAGAGGTTTAGCAAAGAAATTGTGCATCACTGATTGAAACAGAGACAAAGCCATGTCACTTTAGTCTTACCCAGGTTAACCCATACAGGTCAGTCATGCTGAGAGGAAGGGAAATCTCAGGGGACCTCAGGAAGTGGGTAGTGACAGCACAACTGTCTGGGGAAAGCTATAAAATCATCTAAAAAAAATTAGCTTTATCATTCCACTGTGAAGCAGATCATCTGCAACTAGAGAACACTGAAAATTACTACAATCCTGCCTAGAAGTGGATGACCTTCTAAAATATCAGCAAGAACCACAAGAAAATTATAATGCAGGTAAAAAGCCAACTGAAACATCACATCAAGGGATTTGCAGACTTTTGCTGCATCTGGGACACGTGCATGCTTCAACAATCAGAAGAAAAGTCGATCAACAAGGCTTTCATGGAAGGCTTGCTAGGTAAAGCCTCTGATCACAAAAAAAGATCAAAGCTGCCCATCTCTACTTTGCCAGCGAGTACCTGGACAACATGAAGATTTTTGGAAGTCCCTTCTGTGGACAAATGAGTCAAAAATTTAACTGTTTGGTCACAACTAAAACAGTCATGTTTGGTGTCAACACTGCATGCCAGCAAAATAACCTTCACCCTAGAGTGAAGCATGGGGGTGAGAATGTTACATTGTGAGCTGGCTTTTTATCCTCAGGACCTTGACAACTCCACATTATCCAGGGAATCATAAATTCAGAGGAATATTGTGAAATCCTGGAACATAACCTGAAGCCGTCCTTTGTGAAGTTACAGCCTGGTAGAAGATGGATCATGCAACATGACAATAATCCAAAGCATTCCAGCAATACAAACAAGGAATGGCTGAAGAACAACAAGATTCAAGTTCTGGATGTGCCCAGTCAAAATCCTGACTTAAATTCTTTCAAAATACTGTGGCGGGACCTGAAATGGGCAGTTTATGCTAGACGCCCATCCAACCTCTCTCAACTGGCTGCATTTTCCAAGGAAGAGTGGCAAAAATTCCCCCAAAGTAGATGTGAAAGATAAATCACTAAATAAATTGTTTGGATGAAGTTCTCGTTGCAAAAGTAGGTGCAATGTCCAATTAAGTGATAGGTTCACATATTTTTGCACCCATAATGTGAGTTATTTTTTAAATCAACAACTTTTTTAAAGTATGAATGACAATATTATCATTCTTTTTGTTCAAGTCCATTATTATAATTATTATACTGTATATATATATATATATATATATATGTATATATATATATATATATATATATATATATATATATATATATATATATATATATATATACACATACACATACACACACATCTCAGTGTTCACACTTGCAGATTTATGTCACACACGTGTAACTAGTTGCGTATTTGTAGATCTGGGTTACACATTTGTGATTTTAGTCACACATTTGTAGATTCTCATTACACATTCGTGATCTCGGTCACACATTAGTAAAATCTTTGTTACACATTTGTTACTTCAGCCAAATTATTTTTGTATATTTGTGGATTGAAATACACATTTGTAAAAGGCTTTGCTACAATAATGGTCCCATACACCCGGCTGACAACTGACGAATGCCAGACGCTCAATATTCATTGACACACTCACCTCTGATTACAACACTACAACACATAGTTGCATTGTGATGATCACAGTGATGGTGAGGAGAATGATAAGATGATGTGTTTCAGGTGTCTGGCATGTGTCGTCAGTGTGTGGAAGTGTAACTGGTGTCCTCTGGACCAGCAATGTACCCACCATGAACAGTGTACTAATCAACACACTATCCTCAGCCAGAAAGTGAGTCTATCTACCTGTCTGTGCTTCCGTCTTTCTATATATCTGCCTACTTGTCTGTCGAGATGTGGTTTATTTAGCTGTCTGCCTGTCTGTACATATGTCTTTTGAACAACCTGTTTGTCTGCCTCTATATCTGTCTGCCTGTCTGAGTCGGTCAATTTTTCCGTCTACCTGTCGACTTGTGAATCTTTATTTCAATCAATTACTTGTCCGATTACATGTCTGTTAGCCTGACAACATGGCTGTTTATCTGCCTCTGAGCATGTCGCCCTGTCTGTCAGCAGGATTCTACTGGTCCAAGTCAGTGTCCTCAGGTGTTCGGCATTCAGAGTTCTGCCTTGGTTCCTGTGGGACTGAAAAGGAGTGTGGTTCTGAAGGCCCACAACTTGGATGTCTTTAAGGTGAGAAGAAGCACTATTGAGGATGTCACATGAAACATACTTCAAACAATGACGATACATTTAAATAATGTGTGTGACTGTGTGCAGGAAGAGGCACCATATGTGTGTGTGGTGGAAGTTGAGAAGGTCCAAATCAACCTGACCGCTATTGTCCAGAAAATTGATGATGAGACATACTCTTTCACCTGCAGACCCCACCAAGTAATGCTGACACACGCATACAAATATGGGCGGGTATATGCTACAAAATGGGGACAACATTCAGAATTTTCACAGACAATTTGAGGACCTCTCCTACATTTAGGGATATTTTGGAGGTCCCCATTTTGTTTAGACATCTGTTTGAGGGTCAAGACTTAGTTTTAGAGTTTAGTTTGAATTGGGTTATGGTTAAGGTTAGGGTAAGGAATGGGCGTAGGCAATCACATGTCTGAACAAAATGGGGACCTCCAAAATGTCCCCTTTTGTAGTTGAGGTCACCACTTGTCTGTGAAAAGTCAGAATGTTGTCCCCATTTTGTAGCATACAGCCGCCCGGTGACTCTAACCTGCCTGCCTGCCTGTTACTTCCTGTAGTTTCAGTATGCCGTGAGTCGGCTTGTTTATTCCGCGCCAGTCTTTCTGAGGAGAGGAGCGAGGAGCATTGATGCTTTACCTGGTCTTCAACGTAAGAACTTCAAAGCGCGCATATGTGTGTGTGTGTGTGTGTGTGTGTGTGTGTGTGTGTGTGTGTGTGTGTGTGTGTTTGTGTGTAGATGCAGTGTTGCCACACTTACCTTGAAAACTTTGTTACTTTATTGATTGCCTGTTTAAAAAAGTAACTTCAACATTAATGCTTAGCTGAGCTAGAGGGGACAATGGCTGGGGATGGGAAGCGAAAATGGCGACCGGTTGCAAGCAGCTCATCTACCAATGCTAAAGAGCACAGTGACGACGATGATGATGATGATGGTGGCTCCGAGGTTGACGCCGAAGTTGGAAGCGTTGACGCCGAAGTTGGAAGCGTTGACGCGGCGGGTATGACCACGTCATAAAGCCTCACCGGCTAGTGATGCTAACACCGGAAAACGCGGAGCACAACCGAGCACTTCTGCACAGGCGGACGTTCAATCGGACGATAAAGCGTACCCCGAGTCCAATGCATATTCATCGGAGGAAGTGGGTACAGTCTGCTACTTGCTATTCCCCGGAGAAAAAGGCTGTTAAGAAAGTGTAACGTCTGCACGCGAAAGGGGCAATCGCAGTGAAACGAATCTGTTGTGCAAATCCTGCTCCGTCTCCTTGCACGCAGGGGGGTGTTACAAAAAGAAAAACTGTATTTGAAACATCCACATAATTGTAAATAGTACCACATTTGCGAATTTTTTTTGTCAAATTGTTACACTGTTGAATGGAAATAAACGTATTTTTCAATCTTAAAACACTTTTTCCTTGTTGGTGATAGTGTTTTACAGAAGTAAAGCACTATTTAGGTGTTTGTCGCATCATTCATGGACAAAAAGAAGTGTACAATTCACTAGAGTGCATGAAATAACATCGTTTCACAAAAAGCTTGTTTTCTCCGTTTTTTGTTTCAAAACAGAGCATTTCGGTGAAACTAACCATTTTCTATTGTTGATTACTGAAAAACGGAATTAGGTAGAAACAAACTTTTTTTCTGATGAAAGATGAGAGTTCAATCTTTCATTTGATAGTATGTGTGTTTCCATAGTCCAAACACAACATTTTCTGTGGACCTTGAAAGATCAGTCAAAATGCTTAAATCGGCTGGCACTGGCGGCATCCCTTTTCTGAAAACGTCTGGCAGTCAAAGAGTTAAAAATTAAAGGTTTTATTAAAAATAAAAACTACGCTTGTTTCACTTTATTTAAATGCAATTTATATTTCCGCATTTCATTTGACATGAATAGGCCACTTGTTTTTCAGAATAAAATAAAATAAAGACAGTCTTTCAAGACTTCACTTAACTCATCATTTTCACTGAAGCAACCCCCTTCACTCCCAGCTGTTTTCTTGGATTTTGACTGATTTTGCAAGCTCCTCAGAATATTATGTTTTACTGCTATAAAAACATTGAACTACCGAAATAAAGATTATTGTCTTCTTTCATCAGGAAAAAAAGTATATTTGTATCTGTTTCCGTTTTGCGGCAATTGGCATTAGAATATAGCAAACTTTTTATCATTATTCACAAACCTGTTGAAAACACTGGGAAAGATAACTTGTTGCAACATGGCCCTGGCTGATCTCTTATACTCTGCTGCCACCTGCTGGTCGTTTTTTGTAACATTTACTATTGCTTTAAGCAACCTCTTCATGTCAGAAGCTGTATCAAATCCTTCTGTATCCTCTAGCATAACCCCCCCCCCCCCATAAAAAACATGTTTTTGAGAGAGCAGGGCAAAGTAAAAAAAAACATATTAATCCGTTTTTGGGTTTTAATGAGCAGTTTCTGTATTTGAAAAGATGCAAAGTGTGTGGGAGGGCGTATAGCGGTGGCTGCGGGGCTGCCAGGTTTACCGAGAGGTCTGCCGCAGGCTCCCTTCCAGCGGATTGCAAGACGTTTCAGCGGCGCTGGTGCGCTCGTTTGCGGCCTCCTCTGCGCTGGAGAGCGACCTGCGGGCTCGAGCCACCAGACGCTAGGTCGGTCATTTTCCGGAGAGCTCCCAAGTTTCGTGGCCGGTGCACGCATCAGTCGGGTAGGATGAGGGGGCGCGGCAGCGACATGGAGAGAGGCGGGGTCTTACTGAACCGGGCCCTTAATTCTGGGTCAGAAAAACAGCCACAAAAATAACTCATGTTTCATAAGAAAATACATCGCTGTGGTGTCAAAGGTAAGATTTAATTATATACATGACTATAGTTAACTGTGGGAAATACCGTGATACAGACTCTTTAAATGTGCATTGCGAAGTTTGGCACTTTTTTACCCGCGATTGCAACTTCTGGCCTTATGTGTAGCTTCAGTCTCTGCGCTAACTACTACACCATTTATTCATTCAATAGGTTCAATAGTGCAGAAATTTTACTTTTAGTTTACACAAGTGTCAGCCACCTGGAAAATTTTGAAATTATCATTGCACTTTGGCATTACAAATGTGAAGCACAATTGATTGTTTTGAATTCATTTGGACAGAATGTGTACTGATAAAGGCTACTTTTATCACTATCCTGCGAGCATGGAGGTCTCAGAGAAAGAGGCCGTGTGTTTAGTCTGCATAGGCGGTGCGGGGGTGGGTTTGCACCTGATGACGTCATAGAGCGAGCACCCGCTCGTTTTCTCGGGTTGGGAGGGGCTGGTGCTTGGAGAGCAGAATGACCTACAATTTCTCATAGAGGGGCAATTGGAGGAAAACACCACTTCGGTGATGTTTTTGTTGAGGAATTAGCATTGTGACATGGCTAAAATCTCCCAAAAGTTGATTTTTCACATTACTGTCCCTTTAAATATTATGTCTTTTTACACAAAACCTCAAAGTCAAAATACTGTAGACTATTTCCAGCTTGAAAACACAATTCTCTCTCCTTCCTCCACTGTTATGTCGCTGGCTGCTTGGTATGTACAGAACATGTTGTGAGTTCTCCCAGCGTACCATACTGCACAGTTCATATTGTTCCTTTAGTTAGGAGTAGTGTGGTTTTCTGTGTCATCCACTTTTATTATTTGTTAACTGTTAGTTTGTTGGATGTTGAATGAATGTTGTCGTGTTTATTGACCTGCATTATGTTACTCACTGAAGCTAGTGGCAATTAGTAAAGCCCTTCTATAGCAAAGCTAATGAATCATCCTTATGACACACTTTCTTCAAAATACAGAAATGCACAGTGACTTTGTTAAGTACATTTAATTAACCTGATCCAGGTTAAAACTTAGCTTTTGTTCCCCATACCGATAATTGAGGTATTTTAAAGCATTTTACAAATCTACCCAAGCTCACCCCCACCCCCAAAATTTTCTCTCTCTCTCTTTGTTTTTAAATGTATTTAGTTATTTTGTTTGGACATGCTTTTAAATGTTGTACTTTTGATTATAAAGAGCACATTGACTACCTTGCATATGAAATGTGCTATATACTGTAAAGAATGAACTATAAATAAAACTGCCTTGTGCCATTTGAACTGAGAGATGTTGGCAGCGCCTTACTAAAGGACACCCAGCCAGTAAGCAGACTAGCATCCAGCAACTAGATGCCTTTTTTTTGTTTACATTTTTGTCCACAGCATAACTCATACTTGTGACCCTCTGGCTCCAAAGCCCATGTCCTTTTAGATAAGCTACTGAAAATATCATTAAACAAGATACTGACGAATATGTTTCCTGTGCTCTACAGTCCAGTTGTACAACTGCTCAGCGGGCCAAACAGATTGCTCACAGTGCCGGGCTGTGCCAAAGGATTATGGCTGCGTGTGGTGCATGGAAAGTCCTTCATCCGGCTGTGTCTACAACCAATCGTGTGTTGGTGTTCCCGCAGACAGCTGCCCACCTCCTCAGATCACACAGGTGATTCATCCAACGGTGTCAATGTCTCTGTGCTTGTTTTCATGAAAACATTGTATGTCTTCAGGTGCACCCCCTGTCTGGCCCTCTGGAGGGTGGAGTCTTAGTGACCATCATTGGTTCCAACCTAGGGATGAGCTACCAGGATGTGGTGGGTGGAGTCACAGTGGCAGGTGTGCAGTGCCCTCCACAACCTGACAAATACAAAATATCTACCAGGTACATACACACACGAGCACATACCAGCCAGTCATTTTTGTCATTTAGGGATACATACTGTATATGCTCTGGCAAAAGGGTCCTCATGTGTCCAAAAAACAAAACTAAGATATTCATATATTCAAATTCTACCCTTGATTTCCTTTAAAATTATATACAGTGGTCCCTCGTTATGTCGCGGTTCACTTATTGCAGATTTACTCTATCTTGCGTTTAATAAAGACTCGATAGCGATGGCTTAGGATGCTAACGCTAGTAGTCTACTGGCGTTATGAAACCTGAAAAGCCTCCAAGGCTGTACCCGCAGCATTGCTGGAAGGATGTGACGCACATGCCATGAAGTGTATATACTGTGTATGAGTATGGCAGTAGAGTGAGGGGTAAGAGAAGAGCGGAGCCGGTGGATGTTTCTAAGATGGAAGTATGCTGAGCGAGTGATGTGTGAGGTGAAGAACAGGGTGCTATCAAGGATGACACCCAGACTCTTGACCTGAGAGATGAGGGGGAGATGGAGGAGTAGTCAATGGAAATGGAGAAATGGCTGTCCGGCCCCTCTTCGGCACCGATGCCTGGGTGCGGGGGGGTCCCTGGGATCTGGGGGGCTGCTGGTTGGTGGGGGTGGGGTCTGGGGGTGGGGGGCTAGGTGGGGGGTGTCTGGGGTTTGGGGGCCTGGGGGCGGCTAGGGCTAGGTTGGGGTGGATGGCGGGGGGTCAGGGGTGAGCGGGGCCTGTGGACCGGTGGGGTGACTGGTGGGCCTGCAGTGCCCCGTCCTGGTGCGTTGGGTTGGGGGCTTGTGTTGGGGTGGGGGGCGCTCCTGCTCCTGGGTTTGCTCTCCGGCCGGTGGCCCCTGCGGGGCCCGGGGGTTGTCCCTTGGCGCTGCCGTGGCCTGGGGGGCCCTGAGGTGTTGCGCTTGCTCTGTCCTGGCAGGGGTCAATGGCTCCCCTCTTTGGTGGAGATTTTCATGCATGCCAGATCCACCACACCAGCATCTATCGAAACTCAGACACAATCTTCTTCTTCCTCAGGTCATTGAATCGGTGGAGGCTGGTGTCAGTGGATCTCACTCTGCTTCGTCTTTCCTTCCTTCCTTTCCTCAGTCTCTCCTTTGGTCTCTTGAGGTCTCCCTGATTTGTTGGAATTTAGATGTTTCTGGGGTTGGTGAAGGACTCTGGTTGGTAGCCCGGTGGGTGGTGGATGGTGTCTGGTCGGTGCTGGATTTCACTTTCCTTTCTTTTCTTTGGTCCTTCCTCGGGTCTCCTGACGGCCTCACGACTCTGGCTGGAAGTGTTCAGTTTAGGTGAACGGTATGGGATTTTTTAATAGGTTTTAGGTGAATTAATGAATACACACTCACACGCACACACACACACGCACATGCACATACAATGTACTCACCCACATACAAAATAAAATAAAATAAAAAATATATATTTTTTTTAATAAAATTAAAATAAAAAAAGAGAGCAATGATGATGACATGTCAAATTGGTAAAATTACCGAATGAACAATACTGAGCTCTCCAGGAAAAAAAAAAGGAAATGGAGAAATGGTTTGTTTTATTTAGGGTGGATTTGGTGCCGATGGGAAAGATGTTATTGCTGTTTTGTTTGAGGAAGTTTGAAGTGAACCATGATTTTAATTCCTGGAGGCAATTGGTTAGGGAGGACGGTGGGAGTGTGGAGTTTGGTTTGCTGGAAATGTAGAGCTGGGTGTCATCCGCATAGCAGTGTAAGTGAATGTAATATTTCCTGAGGATGTGACCAAGAGGGAGAAGGTAGATTAGGAACAGCAAAGGGCCAAGGACCGAACCCTGAGGAACACCTGAAGTGACGGGAAAGGGGCAAGATCTAAAACATTTGAGCTGGATGTTGCTACCCTCAGCCACAGGATGGTGTGCTCAAGCGTGTAGCCCATGAGCATGCCTATCGTTTTGCACTCAAAACACTATATAATTTTTTTTTCACAAACTAGGTGTACAGTTTTTTAAAATATTTTCCCCTTGATAATATTAATGATAAAATAATATAAGGAATACACTGCATGTATGATACACGCTATTACTAGTATATGGCCGTGTGTGTGCGTGCGGGTGTGTGTGTGTGTGTGTGTGTGTGTGTGTGTGTGTGTGTGTGTGTGTGCATACAGGGTTGTCTGTAAACTGCAGACCAGTGAGAAGAACAGGACGGGACCAGTCATTGTTTACATGGGAACAAGCCCACCAGGCAGGTCCAAAAACTACTTCAACTATCAGGTGAGAAAAAAGTGGCATTCCAGGAGGTTCCTCAGAAAGGACACAGTACGGCAAGCGCAGATTGGTGATTATTTATGCATTGGCATCTGCAGGACCCACAGATTCTGGATGTGCTTCCTGACAAAGGTCCACTTTCTGGAGGAAGCAAATTGACAGTAAAAGGACGGCAGCTCCTTACAGGCCTGACGTCTGAGATCAATGTCTTCCTTGGGACAAAGCCCTGCTCCATGTGTGTGCTCCGCTTCCTCATCCTTGTCCTACTTTGTGTGTTCCTTCTCCTACGCCCACTTGTCGTCTTGTTCTGCTTTTGGTTCCCAATTCCACTCCAACTTTTAGTTTTACTTCATGTTTGTAATTCTATTCCTACTTCTACTCCGAACTGTTGTCCCACATCCTATTCTAAATGAAATACCTACTTCCATAAAAACTAGAACTATGTTCATCCACATTTCGTTTCCTAATTCATTCTCTGTCTATTCCGAGTTTAGTACCCTATTATGGTCTATTTGTAGTCCTTCCTATTCCTGATATATATATATATATATATATATGTATATATATATATATACACACACACAAACAGATTCATGTTTTTCACCCATTCCAAATTCTAAATGTTCATATCATTCATGACATTCAACTGTAGGGATGGGTACCGAAGACGGTATTTTTTGTGGTATGGACCGATTTGGGTTAAAAAACGGTTCCATGTTTTGGTTCTGAAGCTCGTCGGTTTAAGTTGTGACAGGAGTTGACGATTTTTCATGGCGCACTCCAACGCAACACGCAGGAGTTCACATGCAAAAAACTAGGCCGAGGGTGTAGTTGGGTCTGGAGGGTCGGCCAGCGGAAGCGACGGGTGGCGAGCGGGTCCTGGCGGCCCAGGCGGCAGCTCATCTGAGAGACCGACCGCCCACCTCGCATGTACCGCCGCCACCGCCTCGATCCGCAGATTCCACTCAACCTGGTCCAGGCTGGTTTTGTGCCGCAAACAGCACCCCTGCTGTAAAATGCACCCACCCCACCCCCTCCTCATACGTTTGTTCGAGTTGCCCCTTGATTAATTACGTAAAAAAAAAAAGACACCCTTATTGTTTGGTTCTCGGAGAAAACGGGGATTCATGGAGATAAAATCATGCAGTTTGTCACTTTTTTACTCGCAACTGCCACCTCTGGCCCAAAGTGTAACTGCAACATCTGTGTCAGGCTCGTTCATGGTGCGCGTGCGAGTGCGCGTGCGAGTACATGCACGATCTTAAAGTGACAGCCACAGTTGACAAACGAAGACATGACTTCAAATGAGGAAAGAAAAACTCCGCCCCTCCCTTCTCCAAAGAAACTGAAGTGTGAGGGTCCACACACCCTAGTATAAAAGGAAGATAAAAGCTGATAGGTGTAGTCAGAGCAAAACAGTCAGGGCTCTTCGTACTCATCTGGGCATTGGTGGAGCATGCATGATGTAGAAAAAGCTCTAATATTACTTTTTTAAACTGCACAATGTACCTTTAAATGTATATTTGCAATTCGGCAGGTATGAATACTTATATTGGTACCCCCCCCCCACACACACACACCCTCTTCTTTCTTTCTTCTTGTTCTTCTTGCTCTTTTTTTTAAATTTAGTGTTTTTTTGGCAGAGATTTTATCTCTATGAATACCCGTTTTTCCCGAGAACCAAACAATGAGGGTGTATCGTCTTTTTTTTTAGATTTGTTTTTGTTTAATTAATCAAGTCTCAACTTGAACGACATATGAGGAGGCGGGGGTGCATTTTACGGCAGGGGTGTAGTTAACAATTTTTGAAAAATGAAAGCCTCCGCCCCGGGTGGAAGCTCAAAATTTCACTGGTTCCCCGCAATCAGCGCACGGCGAGTGAGGTGTCTTCGACCCAACCAAATTAAATCATGCTGGAAGGTACAATACTTCACCATCGTTAAGGTATATAGACATTGTAATTTGGATGTACTACTCTTGACCAAAATTAAAATTGCCGTGTGTGGTCAAAATGTAGTTAACATTACAGACCACATTGGATGCATTCAAATGATTCATTTGAACCCAATTATTCTCTTTGTTCACGTATGTCCTCTTCCAACTGTCTTTTTTTTTCCTGCTGTATTTGAGTCCAACGGGGATTGGAACTTCAAACTCATTGCATGGCGTGTGGCAGGCTTTATTTTCTGGAAAAACAATTGCACAAGAAACGAGGATCACATCAATTATTAATTTATATATTTACTTTTTAACTTTGTTTCTTGTGTTGTCCATTGCACAAAACTTTGCTTCACACTTTGTTTTTTGTAGTATTAATTTGTTTGTTTTAGTTTAACTACAGTAATCGTAAAATGTTATACCTTTATTTTTTACTATTCCTCTCTGGCTAATTTGTTTAAAATATTACATTCTAATATTTCAAGGTACTGCACTTGAGGAGTCAGAAAATATCACCCTCCTTGAAGTGACCCTAAACAACACCATGAGTTGGGTGCCCCATGCTGTCGAAAAAGCAAAAAGTGCTGCACGTTTGCTGGGAATGCTGTACAGAAGCAGAAAGTTCCATCTCTGCGGAAAGTCTTTCCTATCTGTACAGATCGTGCATCAGAAGTACCTTTGAATATGCTTTCCCTGTGTGTCAAAGAATGTTACCAAACCACCCTGTGGAACCTCTCTCTGTACGCCAAAATATAGCTGGTCTCTCCATAACCCACCAGTCGTTCCATGGGCACTGTCCTCGAGTGGCTCGTCAGACCGTTTTGTCAGGGGGGCTCTATGATTCGGCTAGACGCGGGTCTGTGGCCGCGCACCCCTATGCCATCAGATGCAAAACATCTCGCACAGCTCACCACAGCGGGACCTTTGTCCCCTACGATACGCGACTATGGAACAATCTCCATAGTAACATCGTGGAGACAGAAAACCCTGCCAAGTTCCGTTCCCTTGCCACAGCCCGTTATTTGTCGATTTTTTTATGAGCTCTACCTTACATAGACTTTATGTTTTCAAAGTGTAGATCCTAGCCAAAGGAAGAAAAAAAATCTAGGAAAGTGACCAAGGCTGGATTTGAAAAAACAAAACAAAACAAAAAACCCCGGAATTGAGCAGTTCACACCGACATAAAAAACAAAAGATCAGATACAGGTTCCAGTGTGAACGTAGCCAAGTGTTTAGTATTTCATGGTTGACAAATGGTTTCGCTCCTTTGACACACAAAAAAAACCTGCAACAGCCCACCCAGCTGTCTTAAATCTCTAATCAGCCGGATGGCCGGAGGAGGAGGCAAAAACAGCAAAGAAAAATTGTCAAATAATCATTATTACAATTCCAAACGACCCCAATGATGAGCACGAACTTTGGATCCTCGTTTCCCTTGCCCGGACGCGGGTCACCGGGGCCCCCCTCTGGAGCTAGGCCTGGAGGTGGGGCTCGAAGGCGAGCGTCTGGTGGCCGGGCCTATACCCATGGGGCCCGGCCGGGCACAGCCCGAAAAGGCAACGTGGGTCCCCCTTCCCATGGGCTCACCACCGGTGGAAGGGGCCAAAGGGGTCGGGTGCGCAGTGAGTTGGGTGGCAGCCAAAGGCGGTCCGACCCCCGGCTACTGAAGCTAGCTCTGGTGACATGGAATGTCACCTCTCTGACAGGGAAGGAGCTCGAGCTGGTGTGCGAGGCTGAGAAGTTCCGACTAGATATAGTCGGACTCGCCTCCACACAAGGCTTGGGTTCTGGTACCAATCCTCTCGAGAGGGGCTGGACCCTCTTCCACTCTGGAGTTGCCCACGGTGAGAGGCGCAGGGCAGGTGTGGGCATACTCATTGCCTCCCGGCTAACCGCCTGTACGTTGGGGTTTACCCAAGTGAATGAGAGGGTAGCCTCCCTCCGCCTTCGGGTGGGGGGACGGGTCATGACTGTTGTTTGTGCTTATGCACCGAACAGCAGCTCAGGGTACCCACCCTTCCTGGAGTCCTTGGAGGGTGTGCTGGAGAGCGCACCCCCTGGGGACTCCCTCGTTCTGCTGGGGGACTTCAACGCTCACGTGGGTAATGACAGTGAGACCTGGAGGGGCGTGATTGGGAGGAATGGCCCCCCCGATCGAAACCCGAGCGGTGTTTTGTTATTGGACTTCTGTGCTCGCCACGGACTGACCATAACAAACACCATGTTCAAGCACAAGAGTGTCCATATGTGCACTTGGCACCAGGACACCCTAGGCCGCAGTTCGATGCTCGACTTTGTAGTCGTGTCATCGGATTTGCGGCCGTATGTGCTGGACACTCGGGTTGAGAGAGGGGCGGAGCTGTCAACTGATCACCACCTTGTGGTGTGTTGACTCCGATGGCGGGGTAAGATGCCGGTCCGACCAGGCAGGCCCAAACGTATTGTGAGGGTCTGCTGGGAACGTCTGGCAGAATCCCCTGTCAGAAAGGGTTTCAACGCCCATCTCCGGCAGAGCTTCTCCATTGTCCATGTTCCGCGCTTCCATTGTTGAGGCGGCCGTGAACACCAGCGGCGAGGGTTGCCGTCAAGCTGAAGAAGGAGTCCTATTGGGCCTTTTTGGCCTGTGGGACTCCGGAGGCTGCTCACAGGTACCGGCTGGCCAAGCGGAATGCGGCTTCGGCAGTCGCTGAGGCAAAAACTCGGACATGGGAGGAGTTCGGTGAGGCCATGGAAAACGACTTCCGGACGGCTTCGAGGAAATTCTGGTCCGCCATCCGGCGTCTCAGGAGAGGAAAGCAGTGCGCCGTTAACACTGTGTATAGTGGAGATGGGGTGCTGTTGACCTCGACTCGGGACGTCGTGAATCGGTAGGGAGAGTACTTCGAAGACCTCCTCAATTCCACTGACACGCCTTCCTTTGAGGAAGCAGGGTCTGGGGACTCTGAGGTGGGCTCCCCTATCTCTGGGGTCGAAGTCGCCGAGGTGGTTGGAAAGCTTCTCGGTGGCAGGGCCTCGGGGGTGGATGAGATCCGCCCGGAGTTCCTAAAGGCTCTGGATGTTGTGGGGCTGTCGTGGTTGACACGTCTCTGCAGCATCGCGTGGACATCGGGGACAGTGCCTCTGGATTGGCAGACCGGGGTGGTGGTTCCTCTTTTTAAGAAGGGGGACCGGAGGGTGTGTTCCAACTTTAGAGGGATCACACTCCTCAGCCTCCCAGGTAAGGTCTATTCAGGGGTGCTGAAGAGGAGGGTCCGTCGGGAGGTCGAAACTCGGATTCAGGAGGAGCAGTGTGGTTTTCGTCCCGGCCGTGGTACAGTGGACCAGCTCTACACCCTCAGCAGGGTCCTCGAGGGTTCGTGGGAGTTCGCCCAACCAGTCCACATAAGCTTTGTGGACTTGGAGAAGGCGTTTGACTGTGTCCCTCGGGGAGTCCTGTGGGAGGTGCTTCGGGAGTATAGGGTACCGAGCCCCCTGATACGGGCTATTCGGTCCCTGTACGACCGATGTCAGAGTTTGGTCCGCATTGCCGGCAGTAAGTCGAATTTGTTTCCTGTGAGGGTTGGACTCCGCCAAGGTTGCCCCTTTGTCACCGATTCTGTTCATAACTTTTATGGACAGATTTTCTCGGCGTAGCCGAGGCGTTGAGGGGGTCCGGTTTGGTGGCCTCAGCATTGCATCTCTGCTTTTTGCAGATGATGTGGTGCTGTTGGCTTCTTCAAGCCGTGATCTCCAGCTCTCACTAGAGCGGTTTGCAGCCGAGTGTGAAGCGGTTGGGATGAGGATCAGCACCTCCAAATCCGAGACCATGGTCCTCAGTCGGAAGGGTGGAGTGCCCTCTCCGGGTCAGGGATGAGGTCTTGCCCCAAGTGAAGGAGTTCAAGTATCTTGGGGTCTTGTTCACGAGTGAGGGTAGGTTAGAGCGGGAGATCGACAGGCGGATCGGTGCAGCGTCTGCAGTGATGCGGACGCTGTATCGGTCCGTTGTAGTGAAGAAGGAGCTGAGCCGAAAGACAAAGCTCTCGATTTACCGGTCGATCTACGTTCTTGCCCTCACCTATGGTCACGAGCTGTGGGTCGTGACCGAAAGAACAAGATCCCGGATACAAGCGGCCGAAATGAGTTTCCTCCGCAGGGTAGCCGGGCTCTCCCTTAGAGATAGGGTGAGAAGCTCGGTCATCCGGGAGGGACTCAGCGTCGAGCCGCTACTCCTCCACGTTGAGAGGAACCAATTGAGGTGGCTCGGGCATCTGGTTCGGATGCCTCCTGGACGCCTCCCTGGGGAGGTGTTCCGGGCATGTCCTACCGGCGGGAGGCCCCGGGGACGACCCAGGTCACGCTGGAGAGACTAGGTCTCTCGGCTGTCCTGGGAACGCCTTGGGGTCCCGTCGGAGGAGCTGGCTGAAGTGGCTGGGGAGAAGGAAGTCTGAGCTTCCCTGCTAAAGCTGCTGCCCCCGCGACCCGATAAGCGGAAGAAGACGGACGGACAATTCCAAAAACTAATACATAGGCTCCAACACCTCTCTCTTGTATTCCTGCCTCCATTTGTACTTCTTTTCGTCACAATTGTTGTTTACCCTCTGGTTGTTACCATTGTTGTTGTTTTGATATATGCGCTGCACTGCCATTCACCCCATCGTGGTCTCACCTACCCTCTTGCATGTCCTCAGAGTGGAGCAAGTCAGCGACAGCCTGCTAGTCTGTCAGACGCTCTCCACCAATGAAACGGGAAGAGTTCTGATCCGGCTGTTGTTTGGCACGGCAGAGCGTTCTGTTCCCAATGTGGCTTTCCGCTATGTGGAAGACCCAGTCATCACTGAAGCCATGCCCACAGAGAGCTTCTATGCGTAAGACAGAACAGACCTCAGACCACTGGTCCATGCACCAGTTGCCTGACAGTAGTCACTTCCTTTCCTCAGAGGGGGGCGTATCATTAAGGTGAGTGGCAAAAACCTAGATGCGGTGCAGCAACCAATCATGTCCGTGTGGGTGGAGCCTGTGGACGTCCAGAGGGTAAGGCGTGCTCTTCTCAGCGCCAAGCACCAGATGGTCTTCAATGGTACCATGGCAACGGTGAGGGAGACAGCGGCCAACCAGACAAGAGCATACATTTATTTCTAGGGGTGCACCGATCACAATTTTCCGGCTGATCACCAATCGCTGATCTTTTAAGAAGTTTGACCATGATCTTTTTTCATAGCAAACAGCATAGACCTTCAATGTTCCAATCTTGTTTTATTGGAAAACACAGAAAAATATCTGTGAAATAATACAAGCGGGTTGTTTTAACTGCACATGAAGTAGTTCTCAAATGAAAATAAAAAAGCCTATTAGTCATCTCAGCAGCAGAGGACAGTGGATGACTTTTTCAGATCTCTAAGGAGGGAGATAAGATCGGTGGGAAAGATCGGCTCATTTTTAAGGGATCGGCCGATCACCGATCCCCCAAAATTAAGGAAATCGGGTCCGATATTTCGGCCGGCTGATTGATCGGTGCACTCCTACTCTTTTCTCACTTTCTGCCTGTCTGTCTCTCAGGTTTCTGAGCATTGCTCTGTGCTGTCTTCCTCTCAAATGACCTGCCCGACCCCTTCGGTCTCCTCAGAGGTCAAAGTGAAAGGCGTCTGGTTTCAGATGGACAACGTCCGTGTCCATTACAAAAGCATCAAGGTATACCTTCCAAAGAAGTGCAAAAAATAGTTACAATACTTGAGTCAGGGTTCAAACTGGGTCATGAAACCTCTTAGCCAATGAGGCTAAACAGTATAAAACTCCTAGCCACACTTCACTGTAGTATGCCACAATATCACGTGTGTTAATGAGGCTAAACCTTTAGCCTCACTTAAGTCCTCGTTATTAATTTGTAAACCACAGCTACGTATGTTATGTATTCGTCCCGAACAGTCTCGGTTCGGAAGTCACAGCTTAGTGCATACACTCAGACAACAAATGTGCAAATTGCAAGTTCATTGCGGGATCTGCACTCCAAACCAGGTGGCAGTCATGCAGTCATGCATGGCAAACAGTTTGCCAACCAGCAGTAAACAAAAACCAGAAGGAGCGTTCGATTCTCGCAGTCGTCGTGACATCACGATCACGTCATCTTGTGCGGCAAAGCGCCGACCATTTTGAACAGAGGGTAAGCATCGTCACCGCAATTCTTATATTTCAGCTGTGTGCTGCCTTTTTTTTGCCATCGAAATTCTGCATGGTTTATGATTATCATGAGACATTGCCAACAGACGCCATGGGGATGAAACTCATTGTCTTGGAAATACAGTTGCATTGTAAAAAAGATGTTTTTTTAATTAAAATATAAATTGATTAAGTCATTAATTTGTTGGAGGGCGGCACGGTCGCTGACTGGTTAGCACGTCCGCCTCCCAGTGCAGAGGACGTGAGATCGAGTCCGGGCTTCGGCCTTCCTGGGTGGAGTTTGCATGTTCTCCCCGTGCTTGCGTGGGTTTCCTCCGGGTACTCCGATTTCCTCCCACATTCCAAAGACATGCATGGCAGGTTAATTGAACACTCCAAATTGTCCGTAGGAATGATTGTGAGTGTGGATGGTTCTTTGTCTCTGTGTGCCCTACGGATTGGCTGGCAACCAGTTCAGGGTTTACCCCGCCTACTGCCCCCCGCGACCCTTGTGAGGACTAAGCAGTTAAGAAAATGGATGGGTGGATTAATTGTTGGAGACTCAAGTTTAATATTTAAATTAATCTTGAGCACCACATCGTGTTTTAGATAAATTTATTAGGATAACAGATGAGACCCTGAAGGTTGCTACACTTTAATAGTTTTTTTTTCCAGTTAAAGTTTTTTAAATTTATTTTTTTATTTGGGTGGTAATAAATGTTCATTGTTTATTTAACTGTAAAATATTTTTAAAAATCAATTTAACAAATACTTTTCAAGATATAAAACTTGACAAACAACAAACATTTAAAATTTAAAACAAATGAGCCAGAGAGGAATAATATTAAGGTATAACATTTTACAATTACTGAAGTATAATTAACACGCATTAATTAATATTACAAAAAAACAAAGTGTGAAGCAAAGTTCTGTGCAAGGAACAAAGTTAAACAGTAAATATATAAATTGCTATTTGATGTTATCTCATTTCTGTGCAGTTTTACATGAACGTAAAGCCTGCCGCGTGCTGAGTTCGAAGATGGAACCCACATTGGACACAGATAAAGCAAAAAAAAAAAAAAAAGATTCAGTTGGGGAAGACAAACCTCAGTTTCGGTGTGGGGACAATTAGGGAGGACACAGCCGAAACCTCCCGCTCAACCATGCACTGATTGCGGGGAACCCGGGACGTCAACCAGGCTGAATCGCTACAAGAACTCATTCCTGCCGACATCCATCAAACTGCTTAACAATCGACATTAACTCAATAAGATATATGGTTCTTCTACTTATTGCTGCACTTCTTATTTATTTAATTTTAATTTTATCTCTTTCTATTCCGTTGTTTTTTTTCTTTACTGTAAACTGCAGCTGGACGGAGTCCAGGAAAAAGTTCCCCACGGGGAAAATAAAAGTACATCGTATCGTATTGCCAGCCTGCGCCTGGCGTGGAGGCTGTCATACTTCTTAAACTGTATTTGATTGGCTTGGTGCCACAAAAATCTCGCTCATTTGCAAACCCGGAAATGTATTCCTAGCATGTGAAATCTTGCGAGAATGGCTGACGTCAGTACGCTGGTATACATAAATGTTGCGTTCAAGTGCGGCATGGAAAATCGTCAACTATTCAACTTAGAAAGACGTGCTTCTAAACCGAAACATGGCACTGTTTAATTTTACATGAATCTGTGCTCAGAAGTACCGATCCAAATCAGTCCATAGCACAAAAAGTGCCATCTTCAATACCCTTCCCTAAAAGTTAACCTAACCACTTAACCCAATTGGTAGCACCAATTTGTACTATCTGGTTAATGTCTGCAAAGTTGCATTTACAGCTGATTTTTTTTTTGGTCTGAGATGTGGAGAGGTTTGCCTGGATTGAAGGTTCGCTGGCAGGCCTGTTGAAGGAGAGATAAACAAAAAACAGTTCAGGAAAAAGTTCAGAGATTGAAGGAAAAGCCTTCACAGCCCAAGAATGACCATTCCAATCCTTCTGGAGTCTGATCTGCTGGCTGGCGAGGAGCACTTTACTTCCAGCTTCGGCGAATGCCTGGGAGACCTGCAGCCTGACAGATACAACAGCGTGGTTCACGCTTAGTTTTTCACGTCCCGATGGCTGTCGTGAGGGAAGCGCGAGTTTGCCGCGCAGCAAAGAAAAACATGAAAAAAGGCAAGAAAATTAAGTGATGGTTGTAGCTTTCCAACCTTTTAAAAGGAGAAGAAAAATGTCAGGAGTGTGTTTTGGCGGGAAGGAGTTCAAGTATCTAAGGGTCTTGTTCACAAGTGAGGGCAGGATGAAGCGGGAGATCAACAGGCGGATCGGTGCAGCGTCTGCAGTGAGGCGACTGTACCGGTTTGTTGTGGTGAAGAAGGAGCTGAGCCGGAGGTTGCGAGAGGAACGGCATCCCTGATCGTATTTGCTAATGTATAGTTATCTCAATTTGCATAGCATAGTTTCAGATGTTATAACGATTGACAGCGACTCAACATATAGCTACAAAATATTTTACTGTAACAAGATTTGTCTGCAATAAATCAGTTCAGTTATTTTATATTTTATATAAATTGAAAAAAGGCTTTGCATTTGTGAGCATTAGTAGTGAAGCATATAACCAGCAATGCTTTTTTGAAAACTTGTAGTTACTGAGCCATTTTTGTAAAATACAAAAATGACTTCCAGCCACTGCTCGTCTTACTTTTGCCACCTGTCTGAAGGACTCAGTCCTCTAACACTTGTCACCTGTCTGTTTTTCAGGGCAAGAGTTTCAGCTACTATCCTAACCCACGCCTCTTTCCGCTCAACCGGGAGGCTCTGGATGCTCCGTACCGCTTCAAGGCCGGTGGTGTGATTGCTGTGGAGGTGACGAGATATCTGTTGCTTGGAAACACATCATCACTGTCACCTCCAACCCTAAAACGTACCTTTGTGCTGATGCCACCAGGGTGAGGATCTGACGCGAGCAATGTCCAGACACGAAGTGAGGGCTCGTCTCGGGGACCAGGAGTGCGAGGTGAAGACGTTGGACAGCACTCATCTGTACTGCGAGCCTCCTGAAATCCAACCAATGAGTGTGGATGACAGCAGCAGGTTACCCCACCTCCAGGTTAGTTTTTGGAAGCACAGTGGATGGTGGTGTTCCTATTAAAATGGCACAAGTTCGTAAACTCTATGGGGCATAGTCACCCGGGTGCTTGAAGCTACTGAATGCAGAAAATTATATTTTGAATCGGTACTGCCACCTGTTGACGAAAAATGAAACTGCATACACCCTTCTTCACGTACACAATGTGCATATGACGTCATATCCAGTCTGAAAACTATTGGCCAAAGGCTTGCAGGAGTACCCATTGTAGACAGTTTAGGTGTTAATCTACTATTCAGAAGATTTTTCATTCATAAATGGTCAAATGGCTATTGTAAAGATATTTTGGGCCAAATTGTTACAGAGACCAACTTTAAGTAAAAAATGGCGAGTTGCTGAGCACTTTTTTGGCTGCGCTGATTCTCCCATTGACTTAATTGTGTCAATTACACATTTTTATGAAACGTACGCACTCTAGTTGGAGCCTGTCAAATATAGTGGTGCACATATTCATACTCAGCAACGCTTCAATAGCTGCTCACTTGCTTTTCAACTATAGTAATGGAACAGTTCCAAATATGTACACCATGTTCCAAATGATTATGCACTGATGTTTTTCTCTGATTTTTATAAATACTATGTTAAAATTGCACTCAGTGTAATTTTCAAGTCATCAACCGTTAGAGAATAATTTGAATGTTTTTAAACAAAGCTCCCATGCAATGATAACATGATTAAAAAACATACAAAAAGTTTTTGTTAAAATGCACACCAAATTATTATGCACAGCAGTGTTTTAAGACATTTTATAGGTTGTTAGGATCAGAAAATAGTAATTTGTTGATTTTTAAGCATGAAGAGGTTGTTTTTTCTAAAATCAAAAGCCATTTCAATTTAAAAAAAACAACAACAACATCTTAACAGGTGTAGTAACAAGTATTGCCCGTCACAATCAATTTTTTTTTTCTTTTTGCCTTTTTAAACATTCCCTCCTGGGGAATGTGTGTGCGTGCCTTGATGGATTAACGCTGTGTTTCCTGTTCAAGAAGGAAAAACTCTTTGAACTTCACTCCAGCAAGAGACTGAATTTCATTTTTACAACCCCAAGGAAATACATTCTTGTTCAGCCTGTTCAGCCAGCAGACTAGTGTTAGGACCGCTTATCAGTGCCAGACCACTTTCATGGCTGGTCCGTCCACCAGTAATCAGCTGTGTGTGTTATCTTCAACATTGCTGAAGACAGTGGGGTGTAAACGCCCCTCGGAAGTTATACGTGACAACAGAAACCACCAAAGAAGGGGAGCCATCGACCCCTGCCAGGACGGAGCAAGCGCAACACCTCAGGGCCCCCCAGGCCGCAGCAGCGCCAAAGGACGACCCCGGGCCCCGCAGGGGCCACCGGCCGGAGAGCAAGTCCAGGAGCAGGAGCGCCCCCCACCCCAACGCGGCTCACGCCCCAACCCAACTCCAGCAGGACGGGGCAATGCAGGCCCGCCAGGCACCCCACGGGTCAACAGCCCCCGCTCCCTCCACGACCCCCCGCGCCCCATCCACCCCAACCCAGCCCCAGCCTCCCCCAGTCCCCGAGACACCCCCCCCCCCCACCAACCTTCAGCCCCCGACCCCCATATCCCGGGGATCCCCCGCACCCAGGCATCGGCGCCGAAGAGGGGCCAGAGAGCAGAGCGGAGAGGGCACCCGCGCCCACCCCACCCCCCACCGCGTGGAGGGACGGAACACCGGGGGCAGAAAGGGAGAGATGGGGGCACCGGGGGACGGGCGGCACCCCCGAACCCCAGGCCCAGCGGGGAGAGGCCCCGGTCATCACTCCAGCCTTCTTGGTGAAAGCTAACCCTGTTACTGAGTTCGCCAGCTCGCCGACTGGCGAACTCTACCCCAAACCTTGAATGTGACTCCACCCTTGTATTTACAAGTGTGTGTGTGTGGTGCATTAAAATTGGGAGCAGGTGAACCGGAGCAAAGGGAAATGATAGCCCCACGCTCTGATCCACCCGCCTCCCAGGCATGTCAGTGAGTGTATGTGGTGCATTAAAAAAAATAAATAGGGGTGGGGGGGGCGCGGCGAGGGACACGGACAGGGGACCGCAACACTACGATAGGGCTCGCCCCCCGGATACTGGGGCCCGCCCGAGGTGCCCATAGGCCCCGAACGGCGTCGCCGGGCCCAGAGCGACGGACCGCGTTAGCTAGCTACATGTGCTAACTCACTAACTCTAATGAATTACGTGACAAATCATATGTTAAGCATGCACTGCCTTTGATTTGACTCCCATGTCGAGCCTCCCCCTCCCCCGAGTGGCTTTCAGCTACCGTGGGACTCGCGAGATAATAACAATTATCTATGCCGATTAAATGCATTCGTGGGCTAATAGACTGCTTGTGTTTAGTTAATAGCATAATAACCAATCGCGTTCTAGCCTCGCTTCTAGCTATTTACATTAATAGGACCTCGGTTGAGGAAAAGCAACGCAAGGTTTACACCTATGCTAGCTGATTTGTAAGGAGCGTTAGCTTGCTGACATAAACAACTTACACTGTGGGTTAAGAATATTAAAATAATTATTTGCACTGTTATGAGTTACTTTTATCCAGCGTTCTACTACAACTACTTGTCTAGCTCTAGTCTACCCTTTCCCTTTTAACAATTTGTTGCTTTCTGGTTTGTTTATTTTGTCTGGCTTTCTGCCATTCTATTGTTTTTATTATTTAGATTTTTCCCTTCCGTTTACTTTTGTTTTGTTAGTTAATTAAGAAGATTGTGAGTTTCATGTGACATATTAGGAATTCAGCTCTAATATTTGTGTAGTTTTACAGTTTTTAGTTTTAACCCCATCCATAAGAGACATTTGCATAGAACTGTGCTGACACTCCATCCATCCATCCATTTTCTTGACCGCTTTTCCTCACAAGGGTCGCGGGGGTGCTGGAGCCTATCCCAGCTGGCTTCGGGCAGTAGGCAGGGTACACCCTGAACTGGTTGCCAGCCAATCGCAGGGCACACAGAGACGAACAACCATACTCACAATCACACCTATGGACAATTTGGAGTGTTCAATTAACCTGCCATGCATGTCTTTGGAATGTGGGAGGAAACCGGAGTACCCGGTGAAAACCCACGCAAGCACGGGGAGAACATGCAAACTACACCCAGGAAGGCCGAAGCCCGGACTCGATCTCATGTCCTCTGCACTGGGAGGCGGACGTGCTAACCAGTCACCCACCGTGCTGCCCACTGTGCTGACACTCCAATTATTTAATTTGACTAAGACCATTAATCCATTCTAATTTTATTTACCCTTCCTGTTCTTTTTCATTTAATTAAATTTTTATTTTAACTTTTCATCTTGTTTTTCCCCCCAAAAAAGAAAATATATTTTTTTATGTATTTTTTATTTTTTTATTTTATCGCTTCTGAGTTACCTACTAGTTGCACTCTCCATATTTATTTGGAATACGCTTTGCTGAGTGAATCTAATTAAATTTAGATAGACTTGGGACAGATTTCTCACAACTGGTGGTTCTGGGGTTGCGTAGTGAAGGAATGGATATTTTTACCATTTGCGTGTTCTTGCCGTTGATTAATAAAACATACAATGAGATCAGTGAATTCAGGCATTTTCTTTAGATTTATTCACAAAATCGTGGACAGGAGAAGATGAGCCTCCTCGCGCCATCTTGTCTCTCTCACTGTGAAGTTTTCCGCTCCGCCTGTGGATAATATTCTCTTTGTCCTACAACGTTCTCTCCCAGAGTCACATGACTACGCCCCCATTTGTCACAATGATGTCTCAATACAGTTGGTCAACCATACTCCTCCCCTCTCTGTCCCAGGATGGAAAAACACAGGTATAAGATAAGAGTTGCCGTTCAGCTCCAGGCAGACTTAGTGAAGCCTTAATATGAACAAAGGGTCTAATTAACACATTCACCACCCCATCCCATCTGTCCTATAGGAATGTAATGTGAAAGAGAATTGTCACACAAATATATATTGAGTAAATCAAAGTAATTTTGTCCAATTCTAAATAGTTATAACTAAATCAAAACAGTTATAATTAAATTGAAACAGAATATTTACTTCAGTAGCCTCGCTCGGTATTCCCTCTCCTTGCTGCAAATATTCTGTTATGTTTTGTCTGTTTCCTTTCGGACAGCTTGAACCCAGTGTGTATTGTTGATGATAATAATTGATAGCGATAGTTAGGTAGCTGCGTACGCCAAGCTGATTAACTACTAAACGCTAGTAAAAGTTAAATTGTCAAAAAAAATAAGTTAATTGTTGACTCCCTGGCACTGCTCGTTCAGACGCTGACCAATGACATCTTACCAGGATATGCGGAGTCTGTTAAAAATGTGAATGTTGATACACTTTACAGTAACCTCGCGCAGCTCATGGGCAAAGCTGCAACAATAGCCCCAAAACATAAGTCACTCCTTAAAATGCTCGGATGTCTAACAGTGAATCTTGTGGTGCAGCTGAAGTTGAGCGATGCAGAGGAATGCCAGGTGAAACACCAGCTTGAAGTGGCATGACAGCAGAAGCGTGAAGCAGCGGCGCAGCTGGAAGCCGCTAACAAACGAGTGACGGTTGTTGAAGCCCAACTGGCGTTAAAGCACAGTTGGATGACGCAGAGGCCGTGCATGCCGAGAAGTCAGACAGCGATGCAGATGAATTTGCATCTGACGATCACTCTCCTCAAAAGATTGTTGAGTTAACCCGAGCACTCGCATCCGCCAAAGACACAAATTGAGAGCAAGAAAGACTGCTGAGAACCGATGCTGACAAAATTCATAAACTGAAATCAGAAGTGACTGATCTGACTGACCGACAAGAGACCAACTTTCACTGGCCGAAGCAAATTACTTGCGGCTTAGTTCGCTGCTAGCTCAGTCGTCCGACGATGTGAAGCGCCTCCAAGTACAGGTACAAACCCTTAGAAAATTTTGAAGTATACCGCTCGTACGACCTACGAACAAAATTTGCATTGACTGAAGCCGAGGTCACCCGCCTCCAACAATGCTAACAGAACTACGAGGCAGAGTTAACTCAGATAAAAAGAGTTAACTCAGGTTCCCCACGAGGTTTGGTACAATCAGGTGCTCACAGTTTCCATCATGGACCCAGGTTGAATGTTGAATCCCCCGTTGGAGAGACACATGGGTTGGGCCTGGAAGGATTCGGACAAGCTGGCTCGAAACATTGCCAAGTTCAAACCGAAACCAGGGGGAGGGGGGTCCCACAATACATCAGAGTACCTGAAAACTACTATCTCCAGAGGTTACCAACAGCAACCGTGGAAGATAAGTTGTACTTGATAAAAATAACTTCCAGCTGCGCAGTCAACCAACTGCTGGAATGACAGCCTGCTGATGTGATGTCTGATCCCATGGCTCTGCACCAGGCCATGGCACGTGAATTTGATGGCTCTCCTGAGTTGACGAGCATGAAAGTCGCCATGTTCGTCAAACAGGGAAAACAGGAGCTCCCTCGGGCTTTCTATAGTTGTCTTCGCGATGCCTACTTTGGGACTCGTAACGATCCCGATATGGAGGAGGACTCAAATTTTAAAACGTTGTTTGTCCGGAACCTCCAACCAAATCTCAATCACTACCTGTGATTGGCTTTGTGTCCTCAGATACTGAATAGCTCGCAGCTGCGTGACTCAGCAGCTAGGGGCTATGCCAAATTAAAAGTTTCATCCCCAAAGGTAGCAGACGCTGGAGTCTATCAAGTAGACATGCGTCCCCCGTCGGAGCTCGAGGAAGCCTTCTCCGATGCTCCAAAGGAAGCCCAGTCCAGATCAAAAAGACCTTAGACCTTAGTCCTTCCAACGTCGGTGGAGCATGGGGCAGCAAGTTTACTCCATTTCAACCTATCTATTGCAGCAGATTGCATGTCAGCCCATTTGACTTGCATTTCTTTCAGATCTTCTTTGACAGTTGCACGCCAAGTCTTCTTAGGCCGTCCCAGCTTTTTCTTGCCTTCTGGGATCCATTTCAGCGCTATCAAGGCATTTCGATGCTCAGATGGCCTGCCAATCTAATTCTTCTTTCAGTTAGTATTTCTGAGAGTTTTCGTTGTTGGGTTCTATTCAAAACTTTCTGATCTGTGATTCTGTCTTTGTGGGTAATTTTTTAAAATTCTTCTCAATCATCTCTGCTGGAATACGTTGAGTTTCCTGATTATTGTTGCTCTCATCTTCAAAGTATCACTTGCATAGGTGGCTGTTGGTATTACTATGGAACTGAAAAGTTGCAGTTTGATTTTAATTGTCAGTGATTTTGCTTGCCACACACTTCTCAGTGGCTGAAAGACTCCCATAGCTTTCCCAATTCTGCAAGTCACATCTTTCTCTGAGTCTCCATCACTTGAAATCATACTTCCTAGATGTGAATGGTGAATGAGTTGACTTTTTCAATCTTTGCTGTCTCTATTCGTACTTCTTTTCTTGATTCTCCAATTTTCTCTGCTGTTTTCAAAATATCAGTCATTTCTTGCAACTCTTGCATGCTGTTGCTAATTAATGCAATGCCATCTGCAAAGTCAAGATCTGTTTGGTTTCCTTTTTCCAAGTGATTACAAAGTTATAGTTGTTAATTGTAGTCTTCATTACAAAATCTATTGCCAGTGGAAACAAAAAGGGAGACAGAATGCAGCCTTATCTGACTCCTGTTTTGATTTTTTTTTTAAATCTGTATTTTCTTTTCTACTTTTGATTGTAAAACTGGAGTTGAGATAGATATTCTTAAAGATGTTGATAAATTTAATGGGCACTCCATAAGTTCCAGCAGTCTTCCACAGTGAGTCTCCATGCACACTGTCGAAGGCTTTCTTAAAATCAATC
Organism: Vanacampus margaritifer; assembly: GCF_051991255.1. Classification (NCBI taxonomy): domain Eukaryota; kingdom Metazoa; phylum Chordata; class Actinopteri; order Syngnathiformes; family Syngnathidae; genus Vanacampus; species Vanacampus margaritifer. The sequence goes on along the minus strand of NC_135432.1, from coordinate 39,844,228 downwards.
AAATGGTGGTTGTTGAAATTCTAGTCTTTGCTCAATGACATTTCTCAGTGTGAAAATTTGTTCAGTACAGGATCTGTCTAACCTAAAGCCAGCTTGTTCTTGTCTCAGTTTCAAGTCAATTATAAGCTTCATTCTGTTCAGCAATACGATGAAAAATACCTTCCCAGGTACTGATAGTAGCGTAATTCCTCTCCAATTTCCACAATCACTGAGATGTCCTTTTTTTTTGTATTTTCACTATAACTCATTTTCTCCATTCCTTTGGTATACATTCTTCTATCCAGAATTTATTTACCAGTGTAATGAGCTCTTTTTCAATGGTTTTGCCACCAGCCTTTAGCAATTCAGCTGGGATTCCAACCAGGCCTGGAGCTTTGTTATTTTTCAGTTTTGAGATGGCAGACTTCACCTCTTCTTCGGTGATTGCCTTTGTGTTAATTGTTGGATCTTCTGTTTCTAGAAATATAGTACTATTGAATAGTTCAGTTGGGTCACATTGGTTAAAAGTTTCTGAAAAATGTTCAACCTATCTTCTGTTTTGTTCCTCTTCAGTTGTTAGTATTTTTCCATCTTTGCCTTTGATTGGAACACTTGTCCGACATGATCTATTTAAACCAGTTATTTCTTTGACACTTTTGTAGTGTGTCTTCATATCGTTTCCTGTAGCAGCTTCTTGGGCCCCATGGCCCTTTTCCTCAAACCACATTTGTTTATCGTTTTTGCAGCTTTTCTTTATCTCCATGTCCAATAATCTGTAATTTGTAATTGTTTCTTCTTTTTCGTTACTTATTGCTTTATCCCTTTTTATTTTAACAATCTTCTTTTGATCTATCAGTTTCCAAGTTGCTTCAGATATCCACCGTTCTTTGTAATGTCCTTTTTTCCTACCAATGGGGTAGATGCCACAGACTTCCGACTTCAGCGCCGTTTCAAGCCACTGCTGGCCGCATTCCAACACTCGCACCCCCACCCCTGTGCCCCCGAACCACGCGTTCCCGCTCATCGGCAGGAGGGCGTCTCGGCTGTCTGAAATGCTTCGGACACTGAGAGAGACACTACACACTCGTAGCCTCGCACCCGTCGACGGGAACGCGCAACCGAGGGTCACAAAGGCGGAAGCACAAGTACTGGGACGCGGCCCACACGTCACAAACCGGAAAACATAAACAAAGTTGATGGGTGAAAACCCGGAAATCGGAAGCCTCCTCCGTGGCATATAGTCCATAGTTTCTTCAGCACATTCTTTCACTCTTTCAGCAAACTCTCTCCAATTCTTTTCAATATCTTTATTATCCCCAAGTACTTGCTTTCCATTTTTATTTGCAACGCTGTTGAAACGTCTTGTTGCTTCAACTTTTCAATCTGGTCCAATTTTGACGGTTGTTTTTTTCAGAAATTTTTATTGTCTAATTTTTAGGTTTGCAATCACCATATAGTGATCAGATGGAATATCTGCTCCTCTGTAAGTTCTGACATCTTGCAACGACAAATGCCATCTCTCAGAGATGCAGATATAATGGATTCCATTGAATGTATTTCCATGTCTTCTTGTGTATTTTTTTTTTAAGGTGTTACAAATAACTAGTGAGTTCATACTACAAAATAACATTATTCTTTCACCATTGTCATTAGTCCTTTTGAAGGATCAAAATGGTTCAACTGTATGTTCTAAGCCTTCTCTTTCCTGATTTATTTGCGATTCCATATCGCCAAGCAGAAGTTATAGGTCATGTCTTGGTATCCTTTCCACTGTTTCTTGACGTTTTTCATATAATTCATATTTTTCCTCTTCACTAGTCTTCAGTTGGTGCATACACTTGTATAATTGTAACTTTATGCTGCTTGCCTTGTATTCTAGCTGTTATGATTCTTTCATTTACCGGATTCCAGCTGATCAGTGCCAAACTAGCCTCTTTGTTTAGCACTATCCCCACTCCATATATATGCTGGTCATCATGTCCAGAGTACAGAATTGTTAATTCTTCAGAATTTATTTTTCAGCTTCCTGTCCACCTAATTTCACTAATGCCCATTGTCAATTGGTAATTGTTTGAAATCTCTGAATAATTGGGCGAGTTTTCCTGTTTGATAGAATGTCCTTATACTCCATGTTGCAATTCTTGTGGTTAATTTTGCACAAACAATTTGGGCAGAAAATCAGCGATTAAGAGCCATTACTGGTTTGTCTCAATCCCGTCACAAATTTTGGGTTGCCTTCACCGATGTGCATATGTTGTTTGGATTTCTTGCTGTTTTTGTAGCATGTTAGTTGTTTTACGGGGGTGGGGTACTGGCCCACCGCCCAACCCTCCTCCTTTATACTGACTTGGGACAGTTATGCAAGAAGTCAAGACTTCAGTTTTTGCATGGCGGAGTTGGCGGAGATCAAAAAGGTCTAACCAAAATGGTCACAATGGAATGGCGAACCAGTCCCGCGGCTGCAAAACCAGAGGCTGCGCTCCAAAACTGAAAGCCCGCGTGACAAGCGACCGGATGGAGAAAGGCAAACTGACGACCCCCGTCATTCCAGATCCGCTAAAGGTAAGCCTAATTCGCGCTACAATCTAAAACATGATCAAACCTAACATGCAACGGCAACTGATTCTCGCCGCTTGTCACGGAGCCGCCAAGACAACTTCGAGACCAACCACAGCTGCCGACGGGATACACAAAGCACTCCTGAAATTGTCCAAACACCAGTCTTTGGAACGAGCCGACGGCCGGACACCCACCTACGTGACCCACAAACAGGGGTCATGAGCGGGTCCGCCAGAAACTGAAACTCACAAACCGACAAAACCGCGTTCTGACTCAATGGTACTGGTACTTCGGGTTGTCGCCAATACTACTACCGAGTTGTGCGAATCGTGATCTACTTACGGCGTGCAACGTTTCAACAGCTTTTAGACAAACTCACCACCAGGGGGATAGCTCATAAATTCTATCAGAGCGTCACCCTGGAGCGAGCTCTGACTTACAAAGCCTTCGTAGATCCTGCTGCAGACGTCATAGTGATGTCGACCACGGTGTTTAAGCAACTAACTAGCTAACAACCGACCGCTCTGCCTACAGCGTTGGCCACTTAGCGTTTGCGCCTTTTCTCCTACTAACACACAACTGGAGACTGTTGCAATGGTGTATTGGTCTGTTGGCCCCATGAAATTCATCCATCCATTCTATGCGGGACCCATTGATCGGTTCGACTTCTTATGGGTCAAGACCTGTTGGTTCGCTTTCAATCCACCATCGACTAACGCCAGATCTGGGCCCAGGTGCGACAGGCTCTGCCGACACCACTCCCTGGCCATGACCGGTCTCAGCTATGCACTGTGACTCGAACGCAGCCACCACACATGGAAGCAGGCGCCCTCACCGGGAACTGGGACACAACACTTTCCAAGGCAGGACCTCCTACGACTCCTCCGAAGAACCGGCTGCAAAGCTGTGACATCTTCCTGTGTGACCTTGATCCGCCACCGTCCGACTCAGGGTACTCCCCTCGCGTCATCGGAGGTGTCCAGGTGCAAGGTACGCTGTCCTCGCCTTGTGGGCTGACAAATCAGCCATTTCTACAGCTTTTGCTGATGACTTGCGGGATCCTGACCTTAACATTTCTTTCGTCTCCAAGTTTTTCCAGTTTCCATTGAACACCTAACCCCCTCTTACCATGCAATAGGCGTGTACACCTTAAACCTCCAGTGGAATCAGCGCTCACTGACGCACTACTTCCTGAGTGTCCCGGATGCGCCCCACACCCTTTTGGTGGGTGCAGACTTGCTTGTCCACCTTGACATCCAGGTAGACACTATCGACAATGTACAGTGATCCCCACCGACTCGGAACCTCTTGCGTGTGTTCCCTGTCTTACAAACATGAAGTCTGGACTGATCATCCCAGACGCTTGCGAAGTCTTGAACGAAGACAAAGTGATTGCCCCAGCGACCACGTTCAACATTTCGACCCACTTGGTGGCGCCAGAGAACCAATTATTGAATGCTTACTTTGCTTTCTTCCAACCCTTAACTCTTTCACTGCCATTGACGTTTATAGACGTCAAGTAAAAACCTACGGAGCACTGCCAATGACGTCTAAAGACGTCATCCAATTTTATTTTTTATTTTTTTGAAACGGGTGCGGGCAAGGCTTCCGGAGCTGTGGTGAAAGTTTCCAGCCAGTCTGTTGTGCCTAATGACTATTTTTGGCCCCTAGAGGGCAGCGATGACTCTCTTTTGACAAGATCGGGTGGGCGTCAGTAGAGGCGGAGCTAGAGCGTCGAGCAGGAGATGAGAATGGAAGACAAAGGAAAAATGGCGGCTGGTCGCGAGGAGCTCACGCCCGAGCCGTTTTTTTCAAAGACCAAAAGCATCGCTGAAAGAGCACATTGTTGACGACGATGATCATCATCGATGATGAAGATGAGGGTGGTGACTCCGTGGTTGGGAAGCATTGACGCGGCAGTAGAAGACGTTAGATGGCGCTAGATGGAGCTAGATGGAGGAGGGAACGGGCAATGGCGAGCGTTTGCAAGCAGCTCTAAAATTACAAGACGAAAGGCATCGACCAACGCTAAAATAGTACATTGATGACGACGATGATCATCATCGATGATGATGAAGGTGAATCCGAGCTTGACAGCGAAATTGGAACCGCTGACGCGGCGGCTATGACGGTGTCGTAACGCGGAGCACATCCGAGCACGCACAGGCGGACGTTCGATCGGACGACGGAGAGTGCCCCGAGTCCAATGCATATTCATCGGAGGAAGTGTGTACAGTCTGCTACTTGCTTTTTATTCCCCGGAAAAAAAGGCCGTCAAGAAAGTGTAACGTTTGCACGCAAAACGGACCAATGTGAAAGTGAAAGTAAACTGTTGTGCGAGTCCTGGCGTCTCCTTGCACGCAGGAGAGCGTTACAAAAGGAAAAACTGTATTTGAAACATCCACATAATTGTAAGTAGTACCACAGTTGCACACATTTGTAAATAGTTTGCGAAATTGTTTTGCCAAATTGTTACACTGTTGAATGGAAATAAACGTATTCTGCAATCAAAAAACACTTTTTCATTGTTGGTGAAAGCGTTTTACAGAAGTAAAGCACTATTTAGGTGTTTGTGGCATCATTCATGGACAAAAAGAAGTGTACAATTCACTAGAGTGCATGAAATAACTTTGTTTCACAAAAAGCTATTTTTCTCCGTTTTTTGTTTCAAAACAGAGAATTTCGGTGAAAGTAACCATTTTCTATTGTTGATTACTGAAGAACGGAATAAGGTAGAAACAAACTTTTTTTTCCTGATGAAAGCTGAGAGTCCAATCTTTCATTTGGTAGTATGTGTGTTTCCATAGTCCAAACACAACATTTTCTGTGGACCTTGAAAGATCACTCAAAATGCTTAAATCGGCTGACAGTGGGGACAACCCGTTTCTGAAAACGTCTGGCAGTGAAAGAGTTAACGGAATTCATGAACCTACCGTTGTTCTTGGAGGCCACTCCCATCGTGGAAGTCTTCCTTCCGATCTTGGCTCACTATTCCATGTTGTACGATGTTCGCATACCAAAAGCAAACCGCCTGGGTCTGCTCATCCGTTCCAACTTTCACAACTTCACGCTTCACTGTGCCCGTGATTGGGCACATTCCACCTGATTTATTCTTGACTGAAGACGCCGACGGCCAAGGACTCACTAGGCCATCTCAAATTGTCACGGTTAACCCTGCCAGTCCCACCAACGATGAAGATATCGTCCGAGTGGACCCCAGGGATCAATACAAATTGGCATTCACCTTCAGCAACATACATTTCACCCGGTGTCCATTCGGCTACGCTAACCCGCCGGCCGAATTTAATGTCTTCCTTAACAAGGCGTGCCCCGCCGCCAGGTACAGTCTTATTTATGTCAACAACATAATGAAAAGGAGCAACTTTTTGGATGATCACTTGGTCGAAATCGACTACATTCTTGGGCAGCTGTCCTCCGCAGGCGCCGAACTGTCCCTCTTGAAAGGTCAGTGATGCCGCACAAAAATCAACTACTTGGGGATCTTGGTTGGATCGAACAAGATTGAACCACAATCCAGCTGTGTTCAGGGCCTTCTTGACATCAAAACCCCCACTGATGTTTCAAAACTCCGCAGGTTCCTGGGCGTGTGCAACTTTTCATGCCAGTTCATCTAACACTTTGCTGACATAGCACGCCCTCTTACTAACCTGCTGATGAAAGATACGCCCTTTGTTTGGGGTGACGAACAAAACAATGCGATGAACACGCTAAAACAATAGCTATTGTGTGAGCGCAGTTTTATACCAAATGTACGACCAGGACAAACGTGTCGTAGCCTACGCCAGTAAAACGTTGAACGGCCACGAGTTGAAATACTCCGACTGCGAAAAAGCCCTGCTTTCCACAGTATGGGCAATCAAACACTTCTCATACTACATTGGATGCCAAAAAGTAACTATTGATACGAACCACCATCCAGTTAACTTTCTCAACAACCAACGCATTTGAGACCGCGTCGTGACGAATGCGCACATTGCCGTCTGGCTTATGGCGTTACAAAGTTACGGCATTTGGGTCCGGTACACGAAAAACTCAAAAGTTATCGCTGGGTACCGCTCTAGCGGTTTGCCAAAACTGTGTCGACCTCCATGACCCCGCCAGCAGATGTCGCCGTTACACTGATGCCGGAATTCCCGCGTCACCGCTATTTTGAAGAACATGTCTGCAAGGACATGCCTACAGCTTACGTGGATGGCTGCTCTTACGACCACCAAACCCAGCTGCAGGCTGGGGTGGGCATCGCTTGGGTCAACGACACACCGTACAAACTGTTGCAATTTCAATTGGGCAATTCTCAGTATGCAAAAATCACTGGCATCCTGATTACACTCAAATTGACAATTGAACATGGTGTCACGGTTATCTGCACCAACTCAAACTATTCCCGCCACGGCTTCACCTGTCATCTACCGGCGTGGAGTTGAAATGGTTTCCTTACGTCAGCGAAGAAACACCGTGACCTCATTGAGACATGCGACCACGTGGTTTCCTCCAATGATATGCACGTCCATTGGAAAAAGGTCCCCGGGTACACTCAAAAGTTCCAGGACCTGATAAACCTTTAACGATCTGACGGACGGACATGTTAGCCAAGTAAGGGGCCCACAGCGGGGACTTTTCACACATTGCCGCACTGCGTCCATCGCTGTATCCTGCAACACACCCACACGGACTACTTCGGGACCCGTAGCGTGTGTACCGCCCGTTCGGACCTCCGACTTGGCGCCCAGCCGGCGACCGCGCGCGGTTCAAAATCATTCAACACCTGTCTGACCCTGTTGACAACCCCATCTCGCCTGACGCCTTCTGTGACGACAGCGATGTGAAAGACTTGCTCTCCGTGTTGCAAAGGCTGCGTCTGGCTAGAGGCCTTCTGGTTTGTGACTCTGTGTCTCCGCCCACCGTACAGTTGGTGGTCCCACAGAGCCAAAGGGGGATCTTGCTAACATATGCCCATGACGCACCTTATGCAGGCCACCGCGGATTCAAGGTCAAGTCACCGTGCTACAACAGGTGGCATGCATAACGACGTGGCAACCTACATTAAAGCATGCCTGGGTTGCTGCCAGTTTCGGCCAGCGAACCTGAATCACCGAGCAGCACTCTACAACAGAAAGGAGTCACCGTCCCATGGTCTGATCTCCAAATTGATTGGGTGGGACCCCTGGTCAGATAGCTGAGAGGGAATAAATATTTTCTCACAGTAGTAGTAGTAGTAGCGCGTTCACCAAGTGGGCAGAATGTCTGCCTGCTCCAAACAACACCGTGTACACTACTGCATGCCTGTTGATGAATCACGCGTTGTCCCATTGTGGGTCGCCCTCATGGGTCAAATCAGACAAGGGAAAGCACTTCACAGCTGAGGTAATGAAACAACTTTGGAAATGCTTGGAATCAAGGCCCAGTTGTACATTAGCCATCACCCACAGTCATCAGGGTGGGTAGAGCGGACTAATTGCACCGTGGTAAATTTATATTAAAAACATTTTTTACTCATGTCAAACAGATAACCATGACAAAATCTTCAAAACTAAACATGCAATTAACAGAGCATACAACAATTAACCAATAACAGCAGTACTATATGTGTACAGTATGTGTATATATATAAAGGAAATGAAAAATAGCAGCTTTATCAAACAAAACATATTGAGACAAAAAAATATCCATATCCCATCCTGAGTAGCTCCACAAAATTGATGGCTCACAGTCCACCACTCCAATAAGCCTCTCATGGATCACATCAGTGACATATCTTACTATCACAGCACATCGGTCTGTGGAGGCAATATCTTGTGTGGTGTCATTCTGTACAGAAAACATTCCTGCCTCCCTTCTTTAGAAATCAATTATTTTATCTTTAATCTGCTGATTCCGTCAATGACTTTGTAGACATTTGTCTTGGAGAACAATGTAACAAGTGATCCTCTGCCTATATTCCTCATGTTGGCTTTTGCTTTTTTTTTCATTAACATGCTCTTTGACAGTCACATCAAATTTGGCTTCTTGGCTTAGCTGTCACAATACTGGACTCTGCCTCTGTCTCTGGTGACAGGATTGTTAGATCTGTATGAGCAAAAACATTGTAGGCCTAATCAATAACATTAAAAAGGAACATAGACGTCTAATTCATCAGGCCGTCAAAACTACTACAATAGTGAAAAGGCTCCTAATTCCGGTTTTTATTGTACTAAGAACATAAACATAAAATTATTGTGTAACAGTTATTCTAAGCATAATACAGGACAATTGCCGACCCAGTACAACAGCCCAACACAATCTGTACAAGTCTGCTTACTAGTAGATCCTGCTTTATTCGGTTCCTTCTCCTCCACCTCCTCCTTAATGAGGGCATCCCCCCCCCCTTCTCCTCCACGTCCTCCTCCAAAAACGGCACCACCTCCTCACCACAATGACTGGAGTCACCCAGTCCTTCAATACTTCCTCCACTAGTGGCTGATGTTTCTGCTGCTAATGATAAATGTACATATAATCATAATAATGTTAACTATTGTGTTGTTAATATACGTAGCAATCGATGTAAAAACACACACACACATAAATATCTCACACACACACATGACCCCCCCCCCCGACCCCCACACACACGTGTTTATGTGAAAGTAATCCAGCTAATTTGTCCACATATCAAACAACATGGAAGCATTCCTTAACTGCTAACTGTGATGTAATCGAATCACAGATCTCAACAATCAATCAATGATGCTCAATTACCAAATCATTTGCATTAAATGTATGCACTACTTGGTCTAATATTGAGCCATATTAAATGTGATTTCTACCGGCCTACCTGTCGACGTGCTGCTGGAACCTGCCTTAGTATCTTTGGGCCCCCTTCCTCCACTAAAAAGCTCAATAATTTTTTCACATTTGGTTGCCCTTTCATGTAGCATTTTTATTTTCTTCCATCATATTTTTTGGCACCACCCATTTCCTTCTCACCTGCCTTCTTTCTTCTTGCAATTTTTCTCTCTTTTCAGTAGCAAGCTTCTACAATTTAAGGGGCAAGGGGCTGGTGCGGCTCGTGTGCTCATGTGGGCTCAGTGTGTCCCCGCTCGTGCGCTAGTGTTTGTAGTTAATTGGCTGCTGCAGCGCTGCTTATTATTGGTCACAAAGCGACAATCTTACGAAGCATAAATGGTCAGTTGTTCACACATTGCTCTGAGTTTGTGTTTGAAGCTGACTTGGGCAAGTTACTCCACCAGGCGCCAGCTGTGTGTACATGTCCTCCTCGCAAGTGCCGGCCGTTGAGCGTGGCTGCGGGGCTATTGGGAGCTTATACAGCTTCTCAGCGAGTAGGCCTGTATTTATAAAATAGTAGGCTCTGGGCTGGCTGTACATATATTTTCTTAAAATATGGCTATGTGTATTGTAAAACAATATGAATATGTTCAAATAAGAGATCTGATTAGTGATTACATGTATTTGCTGTCTTTTGCTCATGATATACAGAGATGGGAAAAGTACTGACATTCTGTACTTGAGTAAATGTACAATTACTTGCATAAAAATTACTTTGTGAAAGTAAAAGTACTCATTCAAATAATTACTCAAGTAAAAGTAAAAAAAAAAATGCAGGCTCTAAAACAGTGGTGGGCAAACTCGGTTCTCAAGAACCGGCGTCCTGCAGGATTTGGAGGTTTCCCTACTCCAACGCAGCTGATTCCAATCAACAGGATCGTTACCAAACTCATGCAAAGCTTGCTGTTGAGCTGATCAGCTCCTGTATGTTGGAGAAGGGAAACATCCAAAACCTGCAGGACTCCGGCCCTCGAGGACCGAGTGTGCCCACCCCTGCTCTAAAATGTACTTCACGAGTAAAAGTAAAAAGTATTTTTACCGGATGTTTCCTCCTCATGTCGTATAATTTGAAGACCATTAAATTTAAAAGATCATCACTTAACAAACCCTTAAAACTGACTAAATCGCCTCATGAAGCCCTCGCAACTTTTTTTTTACTCTTCTAGATGGTGCCCTTGGTTAAAAGATGCAATGGAAATTAAGTTCCCACTGCATCAAACAAAAATGCCATTTAGAGGAGTTAAAAAATATCACAAGTGCCTCTTGAAATCTAACTGCAAACAAATGGAACCAAGCTGGTCTATTACGCTAATATAGCATTTAATGCTGAACTAATGTCATTAACCCACTGATGTGAATATATGACTGCATAGCAGATAGGCCAAGACTTTTGAAGCCGTGAGGCCGCCATATTGCTCCTCCAAAGAAAAAGTTTCTCGGCATACGATCCTATACATTTACAGTATTAAAGTTGGAGAACATTTGAGACAGTACTTAGTAGAAACAGCATGATTTATGATGTTCTAAATTTGTTAAACATAAACAAGAGGACTTTAGACATTTTACAACTTGCCTTAAATACATGTATAAATTATATGCTTAATGATGTTTACAGGAGGAAACCTATATTTTTTATTAAATAATTAATATACTAACTGCTTACGAGATGTATTTGTCTTATCTGTACGTATACCGTATAGTTTATAGAGTTGTTGGCTCGGGCTATCGGCTATCCAGTCATATAATCAGATCAGTGCATTAACCAGGGCCAAGCTAACAAAAGGGTAATAATTATTTAGCTTTACTGTACCTTACCACAATAGGTTGTTTCAGATTGGATGGGGAATTCTTGCAGGCGGCTAGTTCGTGGACTTTAGGTTAGGACACAATGCATTCGCCATGAATCGTTCTTCGAGCCGACCAAGGTGAACATTTTCCACAGGTAAGGCCATGGGTAGCCAGGCTGGGTAGCCAGCCGAGTATAAAAATATATACTCCGTGAATTACAAAGTACACTGTACAAAAAAAATACTCAAGTACAGTAACAAAGTTATATATATTAGGGCTGAAACGTTTTTTGAAAACCGTTAAAGCTGATCGGTTTAATAGTTTCGGTTCGCTCTGTCCACGTTCCGGTCCCTTCATGCACCTCTATTTTATCCCACCTCATGAGCGCAACTCAGTTTTTTTATTTTTTATTTTATCCCACCTCATGAGCTCTAACCCAACAGGGCACTCACGAAGAGCAGTGAGGCTCAGTTTACACTTAACTTTCCTTCACTTCAACGCCACACAATATAGGCAAGTCATTATTCCACGTCATGCACAAACACAGTGTCACATCAAAACTAAAATTACCGCATAACAACTTGACAGCATCACTAATAACTAAGAAACACACTAGACCACTATTTAAATAAATAATTAACAGAGAACATGCACTTTAAACACTATTTCAATCCTTAGCATCGCAAAGCATGCTGCGAGTGCCTTGGTGTCCATGGTTACGGTGCGCGTCATATCCTTCTAGCGGCGGGACAGCCAATCATATTGCAGCAGGGCGGGTAAACAAAGGCTTCTCGGGTTTCACGATGACTGCTGGCATTAGCTTCCTTAAGGCATCGCTACCGAGTCTTTATTGATCCAAAGCAAGATTTCTGGTACATAAAACGGACCTCGGAAATACACCTGGCTGAATATTGCTATGTTCATGATTGTGGTGTTTTGTGTGATTGAGGATAGTCGATGCAAGCATATAGCAAGCAGCTAGCCGACGCCCGCCCCGTCCTCGATGCACAATCCAACGTCGGATTGGGTTATCGAGACTTGGGAGGCAAATGTTGACCATACTTAAAATCCCCTCAAAATAAAAGTGAAAGTCTGCAATTAAAGCACATCTTGTCCGTTTCATTTGAAATCCAGTGTGGTGGTGTTAAAGAACGTGAATGGAGAGATGACTAAAAGATTCCGTAGCTACTTAGAGTTGAGCTAATTCAGAAATCATGTAGTGAGAGTAATAATACATGAGATAATCATTACTCTATCCATATTAGATATGAATTATGACACATATTTGTCGTATGTCCATCAAATACATTTTTTGTTACTGTTTAGTAATTTCATTTTATTATAGCATAATTGTAATTTGATCTGAGAGTAATTCTAAGATCAGGAACCAGTGTTTTCCAACCTATGGTGCCAAGGCACTTATTTTGCATAAGAAAAATCTTACGCTAAACCAGAAAATAAAAATAAAAAGTTTGCATAGTGAAACAATAATAAAAATAAGCTGATATGTTTGCAGGTAACCATGATTAGTCTGTTGTATGATTGGCAACAGACGGACACACATATGTAGGTTGGACCTTTTGCCATGCAACTGTGCAGTTATTTGTTATGCCTGCCACTATATGCCACTAGCATAAATAGAATAAGAACAATAATTTAAATGATAATACAATAATAATAATAACAATATTTAGCTGTGAATAATATACACTTTCACTTTTTACTCCAAGACATAATTGATTTTTCTAAAACTACAAACTGAACTGAACTGAAAACTGTGAGCACAGCACAATACCGAAAACCAACCCGAACCGTGGAATTTGTGAACCGTTCCACCCCTAATACATATATATATATATATATATATATATATATATATATCCATCCATGCATCCATTTTCTTAACCGCTTGTCCTCACAAGGGTCGCGGGGAGCGCTGGAGCCTATCCCAGCTGGCATCGGGCAATAGGCGGGGTGCACCCTGAACTGGTTGGCAGCCAATCACAGGGCACACAGAGACAAACAACCATCCACACTCACAATCACACCTATGGACAATTTGTAGTGTTCAATTAACTTGCCATGCATGTCTTTGGAATGTGGGAGGAAACCGAAATGTACTGTCTGAAACTTTGATGCAGTACATCCAATTTCATGATGCCGGATAACTGCATGCAAATTATTGTATTTCAAGGTAAATAATAGTAGAAGCAAACAGTCATCTCATTGCAATGAGTTGTCTTGCTTGATTTATTCCTCTATTTTATAACAGATTGCCATTTCAATTTTGAGCATCATCATTAGCAAAGTTTGAGCTTTAATATTTTTTTCATACAATACCTTTGGATTTTAGCAAAAAAATATTCTCATCCTCGCTTTCAAAAGATCAGTGAGATGGCATTACACAGGAATTTGAGACCAAAACAGTAGAACTGCGGTAATGTATAATAGAGGACACATGATTTTATTGAAAGGCTTGGGCATGCACTGCATTAATAGCTTATTATGACCGCTCCTCCACTGGTGTGTACTCCATCCATTCAAGGTACCACACTCCCTTAAGAAGCCAACACACTCAGGAACAGTCTTTTTTGTGGTGTGTGTAATTTCTATTATTTTATTTAGTAAAAAGTATTCTTATTTTACTCTTACTAATTTAATTAGCTGCTCCGTGAGCCGGTACTTTACCGTGGTGGAGGAGTCTGTGTCCCAAACATCCTAGGAGCTATGTTGCCTGTTGCTTTATGCCCCTCAGTGTCACCCATGGCAAGCAGGTCCTAGGTGAGGGGCCACACAAAGCACGGCTCCAAGATCCCTGATAATGAACACAATATATGGATAAATGTTTCCCTTGCCCGTATTGTACGTATTCTGAGGGTTTGCTGGGAACGTCTGGCAGAATCCCCTGTCAGAAAGAGTTTCAACGTCCACCTGGCCGTGCTCAAGCGCTGCAGCTGAGCATGCGGTGAGAAGGCCAAGCTCTGGCATTTTTAAAAATTGTGGAGCTTATTTGATTGTATTGGACCAAAAAGTTGGTTGATATTACATAATAGACTATTGATCGTGTCATGCCTCCCAAAAAGCCAAGAGTGCATTCAAAACAAGACGAAATCAACAACGTGGGAGGAGTGCTTCAATCGGAGGATGAGAGTGACATGGCGGGAGCTGTTAAACTTGATACGCTCTATTATCAGAGTGGTGGTTCAAAAACTCAATGCCACTACAGATGACATTTCTGCTTGTACGCGGAGGCTTGGCGAAGTGGATGAAACTTTGACGACAATGGACAGTCGGATCACAAAGTTGGAATCGATGTGCGAGTCGCTGCGCAAGTCCAATGCGGAATTGAGTGACAAGGCTGAGCGACTCGAAATGCACAGCCGCAGATATAATCTGGGTGTTTTTGGCGTTTACAGATGGCATTGAAAAGGGTAATCCGACCAACTACATTGACTCTCTGTTCAAGGAATTATTTTGTGGACAAGCTGATCTCAGAACCAGAAGTGGAAGTAGCACATCGGATTGGATCAATTGGAAAAGGGAATGGAGGAGCGATGATTGTGCGTCTTCGAACGCTCACAACAAAGGAGGAGATCAGAAAACTGGCGAAAAAGGAGCGAGCACTCTATCTTTGTGAGGTGAAGCCGAGGATCTTTCCGGACTTGACTACGGAGATGGCCAAGAAACGAGCCATCTTTTGGCACATCAGAGCGAAACTGAAAAGTGTTGACGTAAAGCACGGCATTATTCACCCAGCCACACTGATTCTAACTTTTAAAGGTGAGACTAAAAAATTCACAGTATGTCGTGAGGCTGAGATGTATTATAAAACTGTGATTGAGTCTGGAAAAATGGTGGATAAAACTGACAAATGAGAAAAAGGACAGTTGGTCGGATTATGAAGAGACTAATATGATTGAATTTATGATAAAATCAGCAACTTTATTATTTTAGGAAAGACAGTTTTTGTTTGTTTATTTAAGATACTAGAATTAAGCCCACAAACTTCATTACAGACGCTCCCCAACTTACGAACGAGTTACCTTCCGAGCGATCGTTCGTAAGGTGAATTTGTTCGTAAATTGCTTCAGTGCTATATTTTGTATTATAATTTATGTTTAAAGAGAATACGTACAGTACTGTACTACGTATGTTAGAGAGAGGGAGCGAGAGACACACACAGTATGTACATGTACGTAATAAGATAAATAAAATGAAGTTTAACTTACTTTTGGAAGATGTACTCGATGCTTAAGGATTTGATGGAGGAGGAGGAGGAGGAAGAGGAGGATTTTATATCATGAGAGGTTCTTCGTCGTCGCTGGAATGGGCTTCAAAAGTTACTTCCTCCTCCGTAACTTCAATGTAGGAAGAAGTTGAGGGTCGCGGAGAAGAAGATGAGGGTTGATGAGTATCTTCCTTGGAGTATTTACTAGAAACTGGCCGAAAGAAGCGATCTAACTACGATTGCACAGTTTTCTTCTTTTTTCATCATAAATGATGCGGTAGCACTGTATGGCGTCATTCAATTAATTTGCAACCTTTGTGCAACGTTCAATATTTGGGTCTTGCTGCTCGAAGAGTGCGATGGCTTTATCTATGAGCGACAGGCGTTTCTTCTTCTTCCTCCTCCTCGACACGTTGCTGAGCCTCCAATGCTGGGTGAGCTCTCACAGCGCCAAGCGTCGGTATTAGCGGCGGAAAGAAGCACTACAGTACTCGGAAAAAGGTGCGCAATAAAAAATCTAACTTACAGCATCTCTTTCCGAACATTTTTTGACATGCACGCATGCGCGTAGACATGTTCGTATGTACCGTTGTTCGTAACTCGAATGTTCGTAAGTAGGGGAGCGTCTGTACAGAGGATAAATTCGTCAGGAGCAGGCATAGCTCATATTTTGTTTCATTACAATGTTGAAAAGTTTGAGTGTAGATGTATGTGTGGATGTGGTTTGTTATTTTGTGTATGTTGTAGAGGATCAATGTAGAAGAGTGTTAATAAAAGAACACGACATTGACGTTAAAGAAAATATTTTGCTCCAAAAGGGGTGTTTGAAAATAACTCATTTGAATGTGTGTCGTTTAAGAAATAAAGTAAATGATATTCAAGATATACTACAAGGTTACAATTTACAATTTGCAATATCAGAAACGCACATTAATTCAACCATCAATAACTCTGTTTTAAAAATAGATGGTTATGATATTTATAGACTAAATAGGAATTTACATGGAGGAGGTGTTGCTTGTTATATCCAAAATTATATCCCAAATAAAGTAAAAGCAGATCTTTATATTACAGGAGTTGAAGTTCTCTGGTTCCAACTACAGTTACCCCATGTGAGGCCTGTTATTGTTGAATGTTGTTACAGACCACCAAATGCTACTATAATGTACCTTGACCAAATATGTGAAATGCTTTGACAGAGTATGTGACACCGGAATGGAGCTTTATTTTTTAGGAGATCTAAATATTGATTGGAAAACTGAAAGATGTGCATTGAGAAATAAGCTATTGTCATTTGTTAATACTTGTAATTTGTCACAACTTGTTAATGAATTTACAAGAGTAAATTTAAGGTCCGATGGTACATACACTGCAACACTTACTGATTTAATATTTACTAATGTAGAGGTGTTATGTCCTAAGACTGTTTCTGTTCCAGTTGGTTGTAGTGACCACAATTTGATTGCAGTCACAAGGAAAACAAAGGTAGCTAATCGGGGACAGCACTTTATTTGTAGGAAGAGTTAAAAAAAAAAAAGAAGAAGATAATTTCATAGCAGAAGTGAGAAGCATAGATTGACTAAGGTAACACAAGAACAAGATCCATGTAAGGCTGTAGTGGTCTTTAACAATTTTATAGTTAAGGTGATGGATAAACACGCCCCTATGAGAAAACGGGCTGTGCGAAATGTCTCAGCTCCATGGTTAGATCATAAACCGAAGGAGTATATGAAGCAAAGTGATACAGGTCAAATAGAAGCAATTAAGATGAATGACATGACACCGTGGAATGAATATCATAAATTACAAAAAAAATTAGCCAAATTAAACAAAAATAAGAAATCTTTATATTATAAAACAAAATAAAAGATTAAAGAAGCAAAATTATGGGGTGTATTAAATAAACTTATGGGTAGAAATTCAAGGTCAACTCCTACTTTTTTGGAGGGAGATGGAACTTGTCTTACTAAACCAGAGAAAATTGCCAATTATTAGAAACAGTTTAAAAAAAAAATGTAATCAGAAACTCCAAAATGCCATGGTACGATGGCAAGATGAAAATATTTCATATAGGTTAATAAGAAATTAAATTATGAAGACTAAAAACTGTGTTTTAATTTTTTTTTGAAATAACAGATGATTATGTTAAAAATATATTTCAGTCAAGCAAAGACTAACCCTGTGGTGTAGATAATATAGAAATTAAATAGTTGAAGTTAATGGCAAATTTTATTTCTTTACCTGTCTCTCACATAATTTACATTAGTTAAAAAAGGAATATTTTTCCATCACAGTGGAAAATGGCCAAAATTATTATTCTGATTAAAAACAATAAAGAACAATTTTCTGGGCAAAATAGTAGCCCAATAAGTATGTTACCTGCTTTAAGTAAAGTTATGGAAAAAAAGTTGTATATGATCAGATACAGAAATATTTTTCTGAGAATGGATTAAATACAATTCATCAAAATGCATATAAAATGGGGACACTCCAACTACTACACTTACTCAGCTTACCGATTGTTGGTTAGAGGAGATAGATAATAAGTTAGTTGGCACAATATTTTTAGATTTGAGTGCAGCTTTTGATGTTTGGGATCATAAATTTTTATTAAGTAAGTTAAATTGTTATGGATTTGAGTTATCTGCGTTAAAGGGGTTAGAAAGTTATCAATAATAGAGACTATATTGTTTATTTTAATGGGAGTTTTTCTGAACTTGAACAGATGGATTGTGGAGTGCCCCAGGGAAGTTGCTTGGGACCCCTTTTGTTTTCTTTTTTATTAATGATTTTCCATTGGTGTTGAAGCATGCCACCATGGCAATATATGCAGATGATATTACATTGTATGCTTGCCACGCATTGATAGTATGTAAATTGACTTAAGCGCAAACGGGAGAATATGCCCCTATGTGTCTGTCCTAGGTGCTGATGGGTAACCTGCAGGTGGACTTGGGAATGGTGCAGTACGACAGTGAGTCTCTGCTGCCTCCCATCCCGTTGGGTGCTCAGATTGGTTTGGGGGCTGGAGCTGCTGTCATCATCCTATCAGTGCTCATCATCATCCTTATGTACAGGTTAGGCTCTGTCACCATCTATTAAAAATAATTACAAGCATTTAGCATAGTTAGTGTTCATGTAGGTTTGTGCATTTAGAAGGAAGAGCAAGCAGGCCCTCAGAGACTACAAGAAGGTCTTGTTGCAGTTGGAAACATTGGAGATCAATGTGGGAGACCAATGTCGGAAAGAGTTCACTGGTGAAGTCAAACGTCTCATTTTGGTCAAATAGTGATAAATGTTTGCTTGAAGATTCTTTGCCCATGTGTCTTATAGACCTGATGACAGAAATGATGGACTTGAGCAGCGACGTTGGCGGACCAGGCCTTCCCCTGCTTGACTATAGCACGTATACAGAAAGAGTTTTCTTTCCCGGTCACCAGGCAGTGCTGCTGAGTCGCCACCTGGATCTGCCTGAGTCCAGAAGACACACGGTTGAGCAGGGACTCCAGCAGCTCAACAATCTGCTCAACAACAGACTCTTCCTCATGAGGGTGGGTGCAGCGACGTGTATGATCGGCAGACATGGCAGATGTCAGGTAGCATCCACTTCTGTCTATCCCACAGTTCATTCACACCCTGGAGGCACAACAGGGCTTTTCCCAACGGGATCGTGGCTACGTGGCGAGTCTTCTGACCATGGTGCTGCATGACAAGCTGGAGTATTTCACCGAAGTCATGAAGTGTCTGCTGCAGGATCTGGTCCAGCAGTACGTTGCCAAGAACCCAAAACTCATGCTGCGAAGGTATGTCAACTATTTCAGATAAGGAAATGTCAAGAGGAAAAGGTCTTAAAATAATCTTTAATGAGACCCCATTTGATGTTTCAGGACAGAGACCGTTGTGGAGAAGATGTTGACCAACTGGATGTCTGTCTGCCTCTACTCCTTCCTGAAGGTTGATTCCTTCCTGTCTCTCACTGGGTCTGCCTACAGTAAGCCCTTTGTCTAGAGTATCTGTGACGCATGCATGTGTCCACTTCTCAGGAGGTGGCAGGTGAGCCGCTTTACATGCTCTACAGAGCCATAAAGTATCAGGTGGACAAAGGTCCAGTGGACGCCGTGACGGGAAAAGCCAAACGAACGCTCAATGACAGCCACCTGCTGCGAGAGGACATTGATTACTGCGCAGTGGTAACCGTGGCAAGGCACACTTGCACTCACGTCATGGGATTGCGTGAGTCAATGTGTGTGTGTATGATACTCAGACCCTGAATGTGCTGCTGAAGAATGGAGCTGAAGTTCAACCTTGTCCTGTAAAAGTGCTCGACACTGACACTATCAAACAGGTACCTCCTCACATCTCACTATGGCCTGTCTGTCAGCATACTGTCTCATTATATGTTTGTCTGCGTATCACTTATCTTGCCTGTCTGTTCCTCACATCCCACTGTAGGAGCACAATATGTATGTACATATTGTTTCGCGGTGTATCAGGTGTCAATGTTCAAATATCAGTGTTTTGTGATTAGAAAAAAATCTAATTAGAAAATTAGACAAAGGTGAATAATCTCAAAACTTTTTCCACAATGGGGTATATGCCACAGAAGAGGCGGGACTTTCGGCGGAAACTATCATGAGCTTACTCTGTTTCCGGCTACTGTTGCGACATAGGCATGAGCCTTACATCAAGACAACAGATCAGATCAGATCAGATCAGATAGTCAAAGCGAATGGAAAAACATAAGGACATTTAAGTACTGTAGTGTCGTGTTTTTTTGTTTGTTTTTTGCTGGGTTTTTTATCTTGCATGATGAGACTCGACATCGGTGGATTTCCGCCAACAGCAGAACGACAGCCCCTATCCATCCATCCATCCATCCATCCATTTACTACATCTTAACCGGGTTCGGGTCACAGGGGGCAGCAGCTTTAGGAGGGAAACCCAGACTTCCCTCTCCCCAGCCACTTCAACCAGCTCCAAGGCCAACCAAGAGACATAGTCTCTCCAGCGTGTCCTGGGTTGTCCCTAGGGCCTCCCGCCGGTGGGACATGAAAACACCTCTCCAGGGAGGCATCCAGGAGGCATCTGAACCAGTTGCCCAAGCCACCTCAACTGGCTCCTCTCAACGTGGAAGAGTAGCGGCTCGACCCTGAGTTTCTCCCGGATGACCGAGCTTCTCACCCATCTTCTCATCCCTAAGGGAGAGCCCGGACACCCTGCGGAGGAAACTCATTTTGGTCGCTTGTATCCGGATCTTGTTCTTTCAGTCACGACCCACAGCTCGTGACCATAGGTGAGGGAAGAAACGTAGATCAACTGGTAAATGCAGAGCTTCGTCTTTTGGCTCAGCTCCTTCTTCACCACAACGGACCGATACAGAGTCTGCATCACTGCAGACGCTGCACTGATCCGCCTGTCGATCTCCTGCCCTCATTCATGAACAACTCTCGTGACGTTCAGGATAAGTTCAAGAAGCAGTGCCGCCTCTTCAGTGCGCTTGAAGCAGACTTGGTCGAATGAGGCCAAGCTTTTGGGATAACATTTGATTTTTTTTTTATCAGAATTGATAAGCCAGATGCTTCATTTATCATTCTGAACACATTTCAAACATTACTGGTATCATAAAGTTATTAAATCCGATAAACTTCCTAATTAGCTAAATTTAGATGGCTGCAGAAGTTACACACATCATTCATTTGAGATAGACATACAGGTTGTGTACAAAGATAAACAACAGAAGTCACTTGATGTCAGTCAACTACATAATGTCCTTTTATGTCCTGAATTATGGAGACTTCAGATTGATTACGAGCGGCAGGATTCTTGAGGATAATACCGATAGTGAACGCTGGAGGGCACTGTTGAACCGTATAACTTTTGAGGGGCGTTGTTTCCAAAAAACACATAGCTGATTCCTGTAGATAGACCAGACCAGACCAGCAGTCTTATCACTAGTCTGCTTGCTGAACAGGCTTTTAGATCTCGGTAGGCGCTGAGGTATGTGTTTCCTGTGGGTTGTAAAAAATGAAATTCAGTCCCTTGCTGGAGGGAAGTTCAAAGGAAAAGGAAAGGAAAAACTCCTTTTTGAACTGTCTCTGGTTGGTTTGAGAAAACACAGGGTTAATCCATCAAGGCACACACACACATTCCCCAGGGGGAAATGTTTAAAAATACCAAAAAAAAGGAGGACAAATTGAGGGTGACAGGCAATATTTGTTACAAAAGTTATGAACAGAATCAGTGACAAAGGGCAGCCTTGGCGGAGTCCAACCCTCACTAAGAACAAATCCGACTTACTGCCTGCAATGCGGACCAAACTCTGACACCGGTTGTATAGGGACCAGACAGCCTGTATCAGGGGGCTCAGTACCCTGTTCTCCCGAAGCACCCTCCACAGGACTTCCCGAGGGACACGGTCGAACGCCAAATCCACAAAACCAATGTAGACTGGTTGGGCGAACTCTCATGCACCCTCGAGGAGCCTGCCGAGGTTGTAGAGCTGGTCTACTGTTCCACAACTGGGACAAAAACCACACTGCTCCTCCTGAATCTGAGATTTGACTTCCCGACGGACTCTCCTCTCCAGTACCCCTGAATAGATCTTACCAGGGAGGCTGAGGAGTGTGATCCCTTTATAGTTGGAGCACACCCTCCACCACAACGGCCTGCCAATTCAGAGGCACTGTCCCCGAATGTCCACGCGATGTTGTAGAGGCTTGGTTTTACCACGACATCACCACAGCATCCAGAGCCTTGGGACACGCAAACCCCTCCACAACGATAAGGTAATTAAACTCACGACAGCCCCCCTCCTGTTGTAACAGTGTAATGTAAAGGACTTGAATGATACGACTTAAGTAAAAATTATATGTGTGTGTACAGTGTATATATATAAAAAAGTTGACAAAATCCACGGTTCAATTTCGGTTTTGTGCTCACAGTTTTTGGTTCAGTTCGGTTTGCAGTAAAATCAAGTCTTGGAGTTAAAAGTGTAAGTGTATATTATTCACAGCTTATTGCTGTTATTGTAATCATTGAAATTATTATTTGGGCCCGAGCAGCGACCGCTGCTAGGTCCCTATTTTATTTGTACGGATTCTTCTTCCTCTTCTAATTATTATTAGTATTATTATTATTATTGTTATTGTTATAATGCAAATGAATCAAAATTTTCAAGGCCTTTACTTGGTCTCTACTAACTGGCTCGATGACATGCGCCGCAAGCCCGGTAACACCTCCAGGATTCGTTGGGACCGTCCCGGTGGTATGCGAGTGGTACCTGGGGCGCTCCATGCGCTCCGCCGCTCCCTCAAGCGGTTGTCCAGTCGGATGGCGAGAGCAATGAGTTCTTCCAAATCAGTAGTGTCATCCCTAACAGCTAGCTCATCATTTACTCACGGGTCTAGGCCCGGTGGAAAATACTGTAATTGAAACCGCTTTCGGCTACCAGTATGCGGGATTCAATAGAGTAGTCCGCAACAGAATTGGGCATAATCCATCAGTCTACTTACAGCCTCCTTGCCCCTGACAGAGTGATCAAAGACTCGCTTGAATTCAGCATGGAAAGCCGGAAGCGAAGTGCGCAATACTGATTTGGCATTGTTTACCGCCATTGCCCGAGTTGCTGCTTTACCCGTAAGTAAACTCATAATGAACGTGCCTTTGGTATAATTTTGAGAATAGGTAAAGGGTTGTTGGTCAAAAATTAAAGAGCAGTGTTGAATGAATTAACCGCACAACCCGGGCTCACCCCAATAGCGAGACAGATGTTGGAGACTCTGTTCGTGAGGTAATCCCCCAGATGTGTCCATGGGCAAAACTTGAGCGGATAAAGCATCAAATTGGGTTGCTAGTGAAGTTAGCACCTCCTTAAGCTCAGTCAAGGACCGCTTATGACGTCCAACCATCTGTCCCTGGTAGGCCAGGGCATGGCGCACCGTATTTGAGTCCATTATAGTCAGACAATTTTGTTATGTTCTGTAGGTTGGATTTCAAAAGACGCAGACACGAATAATAGTGTTAACAATTATTTATTCACACGTCATTAAAACTGAAAATATTTTAGATGTATACACTAACTATGAATTGGGATGTATCACAGTGCTGATTTTATGAGTAAAATCTTGATGATTCAAAATAATGCTAAAAAGCCTGAACGGCTCTTTTAAGTGAACGGTTCCTGGCTGAACGGTTGCTGTCAAAGAGCCATAAGTCCCATCACTACAAACAGAATGTGTCTTCCGCTGGTTGCCTCTTATAGGCTGCTGATTACATCAGGCAATTGTGACATAAAGGCCACAGTCTGAGAGCACAAACATGACAACCTCACTATGACCTATCTGCTCCTAACCTTGCGCTCCTACACCTCACATTCTGTTCTTCAGCTGTTTTTTTTTTTTTTTTCGGGAGAGCTCAGTATTGTTCATTCGGTAATTTTACCGATTTGACATGTCATCATCATTGCTCTCCTTTTCTCTTTTTTTTCCTTTTTTTTTATATACAGTATATATATTTTTTGTATTTACATTTTTTTTGTATATGGGTGAATATATGTATGTGCGTGCGTGCATTCATTAGTTCACTTAAAACCTATATAAAAAATAATAAAAATCCCATACCGTTTCCCTAAACCGAACACTTCCAGCCAGAGTCGTGAGGCTGTCAGGAAACCCGAGGAAGGACCAAAGAAAAGAAAGGAAAGTGAAATCCAGCACCGACCAGACACCATCCACCACCCACCAGGCCACCAACCAGAGTCCTTCACCAACCCCAGAGACATCTAAATTTCAACAAATCAGGAGAAACAAAGGAGAGACTGAGGAAAGGAAGGAAGGACAGACGAAGCGGAGTGAGATCCACAGACACCAGCCTCCACCGATTCAATGACCTGAGGAAGATTGTGTCTGAGTTTCGATACATGCTGGTGTGGTGGATCTGGCATGCATGAAAATCTCCACCAAAGAGGGGAGCCGTCGACCCCCGCCAGGACAGAGCAAGCGCAACACCTCAGGGCCCCCCAGGCCGCGGCAGCGCCAAAGGACGACCCCCGGGCCCCGAAGGGGCCACCGGCCGGAGAGCAAACCCAGGAGCAGGAGCGCCCCCAACCCAACGCAGCAGGACGGGGCACTGCAGGCCCGCCAGGAACCCCACCAGCCCACAGCCCCCGCTCCCCCCACAACTCGCCCACCCCCCATCCACCCCAACCCAGCCCCAGCCGACCCCAGGCCCCCAAACCCCCAGACACCCTCCCACCCCTAGCACACCCCCCACCCACCCAGCCACCCCCACCACCCCCCAAACAAGCCGCCCCGACCCCCGACCCCACCCCCACCAACCGGCAGTCCCCAAGACAAGAAGGGCAGGAGGCAGCGGCAGGGCCGCAGAGAGAGGGGGAGAGGAGGAGAAAGGGTGACGAGGAAGAAGGGACAGGGAGGCGGAGGACGGGCGGGGAGAGGCGAGGAGGGAGAGGCAGCAAGGGGGAGGAAGGGGGAGGGGAGAGGGGACCACGTGGCACCCCGGCGGCCCACAGGCCCCGAACCGCGTCGCGGGGCCCAGAGCGACGCCCCGGACACCAGGGAGAGCCCCGCAACGCAGCACCCCCCAAGAGACCCAGGGAACGGCCAAGACGCAGCCGCCACCCAGCAGCCAACAGAGGGGCAGACCCGCCCACGCCCAGCCAGGGGGGGACAGCACCTATAGAATTAACCTACTGGCATGCAGTGAATCCGAATATTAACCCTTAGTGCCCATTGGAGGTGAATCTGCTCGATCCTTTTGGCAGCAACTGATTTCCTGACTATAAAAACACAACCATTAGTTACAAATTGCCAAATACAGAAACATCAATGTAAGTTATCACAATGTGGTGGCTCTCGCTAACAGGCAGAATTAAGGAACCAGAATTAGGTTAAAATATTCTATATACGTAGACCATGTTTCTATAAATTTTGATATTTGTTTTTTATTTGAGGCAGATATTTTTACCATTAAAATGTGATTTTGTGATTTATGAGGAGGTTAGACCATTGGTCGATATTCAGAGTTTGTTTATTTTTCCAGTTAACAAGGATTGTTTTTTTTTTGCGATAGTAAGGGCTACAAGTGTACATTGAAATTGTTTATATGGTAAGTCAGTTGTTGTTAGGTCACCTAGTAAACACAAGTTTGGAGATAAAGGTATCCTACAGTCCAAGATAGCGGAAAGTTTTTCTAAGATTTTAGTCCAGAAATACATAACCGGAGTGCATAACCATAAAGCATGAAAATAAGTGTCTGTAGTGTTTTGTAAACACTGGAGACAAATGTCGGAGTCTGAGAGTCCCATTTTCTTCATCATATATTGAGTAATGTATGTTCTATGAATAATTTTATATTGGATAAGTTGTAAATTTGTGTGTTTTGTCATTTTAAATGCGTTTTCACAAACTTGAATCCAAAAGTCAGATTCCGGAGCTATAGACAGGTCTGTCTCCCATTTTGAGATGGGTAAAGACATTTTATCAGTATATGAAAGTAACTTATGTATTTTTGAAAGTTTTTTTGTTGTTGTCGGAGAAAGCTTGGTAATATCTTTAGCTAAAACAGGCGGTTGGAGCGTACCCCGAAGTGTTGGAATTTGTTTCTTTATCATATTTTTAACTTGTAGATAATGTAAAAAAATTCAGTTTTTTATTTTATATTTTTGGAGCAAGGATGCATATGATATAAACATATTATCTGAGAAGAGATGGTGGAGATGTGTAATTCCTTTCTGCTCCCACACACCTAAGTAAAACGATTGCTTGTTAAGTTGAAAGTCGGGGTTATGCCATAGGGGAGAGAGCCCACAGGGCTCCACTTGGGCTTTTGTAATTTCTAGTGCCTTCCACCAGGCAGTCAGGGTGGCTGAAATCATTGGGTTTTTAAAACAATTATGTCGCTTAATCGATGTTGTAATAAAGAGTAAATCTAGAAGTCTGAAGTTATTACAATCCTTCTGTTCTAGTTCCAGCCAACAGTTAGTATCTCTGTTGGGTAGTGCCCATAGACTGATATATTGTAGCTGGTTAGCTATATAGTAGTGCATAAAGTTTGGTGCCTCTAGACCACCTTTGGATTTACGTTTCTGAAGAGTAGATCTAATCTTTGCTTTTTTTTTATTCTAGTAAAATTTTGTAATGGCTGAGTCCAACAACTGGAACCAGTTAGCCGTAGGTTTAAATGGAATCATTGAGAAAAAATAGTTTATTTTGGGTAAAACTTTCATTTTAATGGTGGCTATTCGTCCTATTAGAGAAATAGGAAGATTATTCCAGCACTCAAAGTCACTATACATGTTATCCAGAAGTGGAGAAAAGTTTAAATGAATTAAATCAGTTAATTTAGGTGAGATTTTTATGCCTAAGTATTTTAAATTACCTACAGGAAATGAGTAGTGTGGGTCCTGGCTTGCAGGGTTCCATGAATTTTCTGTAATAGGTAGAAGTGTTGATTTTGTCCAGTTAATAGAATAATCTGATAACTGTGAGAATTTAGTTATTAAGTTAAATACTTCCCCTAATGAAATAGCAGGCTTTTCTAAATAAAGTAAAATATCATCGGCATATAGATTAATTTTATGTTCTGTTACCCCAGAGTGAAATCCTTGAATCCTTCTTTCCTGGCGTATGGCTAATGCAAGTGGCTCAATAAATATTGCAAATAATAAAGGGGACAGTGGGCATCCCTGTCTTGTGCCTCTCTGTAGAGTAAAACTCTGAGCTATAATCCCATTTGTAGTAACTGTAGCTTTAGGAGAATCATATAATACTGACACCCAGTGGATAAATGATTTCCCAAAGCCAAATTTATTTAAAACAGCAAAGAGGAAGGACCAGTTAACTTTGTCGAAAGCTTTTTCTGCATCCAATGATATAATAACTGCCTTTTTATCATGCCGCTGTGACATGCTAATAAGGTTAAAGAGCCTCCTAATATTATTAGTAGAGTGACGATCTTTAATAAAGCCTGTTTGGTCGCTATGAATGATTGTCGAGATTACTGTTTCTAGTCTAGATGTGAAAGCCTTAGTAATAATTTTAATATCAGTGTTAATTAGTGAAATCGGACGGTAACTTGATGGAAGGGTGGGGTATTTTTTCTGGCTTTAATAAAAGTTTAATTGCTGCTGTATTCATGGGCGTATGTAACCATTAGTTTTGATTTCTGTTACTACTCTTAAGAATAGTGGAGCAAGCATTAACCAAAAGTGCTTAAAAAATAAAGTCGGATAACCATCCGGGCCAGGTGCTTTGCCATTAGGCATACTATCTAGAGCACTGTACAACTCGTTTATAGTGAGTGGCGCATCTAACATATCTTTATATTCAGTAGTTAACTGAGGTATATTCAAGCTACTGAGGAATGCCTCAATATGCTCAGGGTTAGGCTTGTTAGTTTCTG
Source organism: Vanacampus margaritifer (assembly GCF_051991255.1). NCBI lineage: Eukaryota > Metazoa > Chordata > Actinopteri > Syngnathiformes > Syngnathidae > Vanacampus > Vanacampus margaritifer. Next base: position 39,816,411 of record NC_135432.1, on the reverse strand, counting down.
AGTATAGGTTACGATAATAGTTATAAAAAATTTGATTAATTTCTTCTGGTGATTGTGTGCATTCACCAGTTGTCCCTTTAATAGCCGTTATAAGTGATTTTTCCCGATTGCGTTGAAGTTGTTTTGCAAGAAATTTACCTGATTATGGGACTGCTTGCGGAGCAGCTGCTGCTCCGCGCGGAGCAAGCAGGCACATATTGTTATTCTACCTAGGAAATGGGTTTATTATGGGACTGCTTGCGGAGAAAGCAGGCACATATTGTTATTCTACCTAGGAAATGGGTTTATTATGGGACTGCTTGCGAAGCAAGCAGGCACATATTGTTATTCTACCTAGGACAGTGGTTTATTATGGGACTGCTTGCGAAGCAAGCAGGCACATATTGTTATTCTACCAAGGACAGTGGTTTATTTTGGGACTGCTGAGCGTAGCAAGCAAGCAGCACATATTACTATTCCTAGAAAAAAGGGTTTATTATTATTATAGCAAATATTCTCAAATTCTCACATTTTGTAGTCACAAGTGTCTTCTTTCAGACAAACTAACTTTTATTTGGCTAAGGTGTCATTTAGTACCTTTATTTTCACCTTAAGCAAGAGAAGTCGGACTAATTCGCCTGTCTTTTACATGTTAATTTCAGGCGCCTTCCTCTCACCAATTCTGATAAATCATAAGTTTTCAACCTGCTCTCATTTGGTCATTTTTTATCCGATTAAGAAAATGAGAACATGCTCGTGTTCCCCAAACCCTTGCCGTTCTAACGAGTCATTTCTTGAATCTGTATCTTGAACCGTTAAGTCGTGAGAGGCTTTTGTTCAAGGGGTGCTTCTCTCATGCAATCTCAATGGAATGTGGGGCGCGTGACGGCTCCAAGTCAAAAATGTGTGTGCGCTCTTAAAGTGACAGTGACATATTTTTAGATAATGGTTAACTTCCACATTTCTTGACCGATTCCAGTCATTTAAATTTTAAAGTGTTCAGCTCATTTACATTTTTTTTAAATACATTTTCAGGGACAGTGAGATACTTTTAATTGATGTTCATTATGGTTAACTTCCACATTTCTTGAGCGATTCCAGTCGTTTAAATTTTAAACTGTTCAGCTCATTACCAAAGAGTCAGCAGTCCCATTCAAAATTTCCGCGGGAATTTTTCTAGTTAGCCTTAGAGTGCCGGGAACAAAATAATCAAACAAATTGAAAAATTCATCACAATGGCCACAATCTTTTCTCACTAGACGTCAAATTCTCACATTTTATAGTCACGAGTGTCTTCTTTCAGACAAACTAACTTTTATTTGGCTAAGGGGTCATTTAGTACCTTTATTTTCACTTTAAGCGAGCACAAGTCGGACGAACTTGCTTATCTGTTCCATGTTAATTTGGGCGACTTTTTCCTCTTCATTTCGGATAAATCATAAGTTTTCAACCTGCTCTCATTTGGTCATTTTTCATCCGATTAAAAAAATGAGAACATGCTCGTGTTCCCCAAACCCTTGCCGTTCTAACGAGCCATTTCTTGAATCTGTATCTTGAACCGTTAAGTCGTAGGAGGGTCTTCTTTGAGGTGTGCGTCTCTCATTCAATCTCAATGCAATGTGGGTGCGTGACGTCACTTCAACTCGTCACCATGGCCACAATCTTTGCTCACTAGACATCAAATTCTCACATTTTGTAGTCACGAGTGTCTTCTTTCAGACAAACTAACTTTTATTTGGCTAAGGTGTCATTTAGTACCTTTATTTTCCCTTTAAGCTCGGACAAGTCGGACTGATTCGCCTATCTCTGCCATGTTAAATTCAGGCGCCTTTCGCTCTTCATTTCTGATAAATCATAAGTTTTCAACCTGCTCTCATTTGGTTATTTTTCATCCGATTAAAAAAATGAGAACATGCTCGTGTTCCCCAAACCCTTGCCGTTCTAACGAGCCATTTCTTGAATCTGTATCTTGAACCGTTAAGTTGTGAGAGGCTTTTGTTCAAGGGGTGCGTCTCTCATACATTCTCAATGGAATGTGGGGCGCGTGACGGCTCCAAGTCCAAAATGGGTGTTAGTTCTTAAAGAGACAGTGACATATTTTTAGATTATGGTTAACTTCCACATTTCTTGACCGATTCCAGTCATTTAAATTTTAAACTGTTCAGCTCATTTACATTTTTTTAAATACGTGTTCAGGGACAGTGAGATACTTTTAGTTGATGTTCATTATGGTTAACTTCAACATTTCTTGACCGATTCCAGTCGTTTAAATTTTAAACTGTTCAGCTCATTTACAAGAGTCAGCAGTCCCATTCAAAATTTCCGCGGGAATTTTTCTAGTTTGTTATTATATTCAAAGTTGTTGTATCTCAATTGTTGTATTATAAACTCTTTCTTTTTAGTTAGCATATCGTCTAACTGTATTTTGTAAGTCAGTTCATATTTGGTTATTTGGGTTTATTGCGTACTAATCCGTCAGTTGTTTAATTTTATCTTCCAAGTCTTTTTCAAATTTTTGACCCTGTTTCTTTTTATAAGATGAATATGATATTATTTTACCTCTAATTACTGCTTTCCCAGCTTCCCAGAGAAGAGATGGCACTAGGTCTGGAGAGTCATTTATTTCCAAAAAGTCTGCCCACTCTTTTCTTATAATTTTGTCAAACTCTGCGTCGTTTAGCAGTGAGATGTTAAAACGCCATGTTGGTGGTGGTTTAAAGGTATAATCAACTTGTAGGGAAAGGGAGACTGGTGCATGGACGCTAATAATAATAGGATGTATTTTTGTAACAGTTTTATCAACAATAGAGTTATTTGTAAGAAAATAATCAATTCTTGAAAAAGACCGGTGCACAGCGGAAAAGAAGGTAAATTCCTTCTTATTTGGGTTTTTAAGTCTCCAGCTGTCGACGAGGCCAAAATCATCCATATATTCCCCTATTACTTTAGTAGATTTTAATCGTCTACATGTTGTATTATTAGAACGGTCTATTAATGGATTTAAGACTGTGTTAAAGTCTCCTCCAATAATAATAGTAGAGTTTGCTGCTAAATCAAACAGCTGAGAGAAAAAATCATGGAAAAAGGCCGGATCATCATTATTAGGGGCATATAAATTACCAAATGTATATATTTTATTAAATATAGTCACCTGAATAATAATGTATCGGCCCTCTGGGTCTGTTATTGTATTAGAGTAAAGAGTAAATTCTTATGTATGAGTATACAGACTCCTCTTTGTCTACTGTTATAAGGGGCAGAGTACGCTTGGCTAAAATTCTTATCAATAAGTAATTTTTCTTCAGATTTTTGTAGGTGGGTTTCTTGTAGGAGGCAAATATCTGCTTTTAATTTTAAGAGATGGTCTAAAGTTGTTATTCTTTTTGCCTGTGAGCGAGCGCCACAAACATTCCAGGAAACCAGAACTAGTTTATGAATACAAACAATATAGACTCAGTCCTGTGTATATATCTGTATAGGCCATTTGTCAATATTGGCATGTTATAGGATAGAATCAAAGTGGTTAGGTGATTTATGTAATTTGTGTAAAATATGAGGTAACGTATAAGTAAATATAACAGTGAAAAAACGGGTAGGGAGGTGAAAGTGAAGGAAGTTAGCGGGGGATTAAACATAAAAATGCACCAGTAACTGGTAACCTAAGCGAGATTTTTTGTTTAAATATACTTTAGATATAGTTATGTATTAATATTATATTTATAATATAGCCTAAACATAATGAGTATTCATATTTTAGGTTTTCTAACCAAATATACAGTATATGTGTACATCTAATAATCAAACAAAGTTTAGTTCCACCAATGCCAATTAGAACAGCCAGGGAGTAGAGTTGGGGTTCCGGAATAGTTGGGCATCGATGTATAGCTTATCAACGACCATCGTAGTCCGTTTACCCTCCTGCCTATTTTGTTTCATTATAGGAAACAGTACCTTTCGCAGCTCAATAATCTCTCTCGGGAATTGATCATTCATTCCAAATGAGGTCCCTTTAAGCTCCCGTCCTTTACTTCTAACAAATTCTTTCTGTTTAAAATGCTCAAACTTGGCGATAATAGGACGGGGTTTGTTGCCCCTACGGGCTCCAAGCCGATGTACCCGGTGAAAAGAGATGTTATTTACCGTCTCCTGAGGAATTTTTAACGACGTCGTCATCATTTTTTTTATCTCAACCTCTGTATTGTCAGAGGTATTCTCGGATATACCTGAGAATATTAAATTCTCCCGCATGCTACGGGATTGGACATCCAGAACAGTTTCTTTTAGCGTTTTATTCTCCTTTTTAATGGTTTCCAACTCGGCTGAAACAGCCGCGAGAGAAGAGCTTAACTCGGCATTATCGCGTTGGAGGTCACTTACCTGTTGGCTGACAAATTCCAAACTTACCCTTAATTCTTTGACGTCCTCGCTGATTAGGGAGAGGACCTCAAGTTTTTTATTTATGGAGTCCAGCAAACTGACCGAAACATCCGTAGTGGCTAGGTCGCCCGTGTCCGTCGCTGAGTCATTTTTCCTCTTTTTCGAAGGTTTCTTCGAAGTTTTCTTGGCGGAAGGATCCTCCATCGCGCAGCTGTAAAAATATCCGTCGATGAAGCGTTCAAGGTCCTCCACGCTGGGTGGTATTTCAAATCTGCCGGATGAAAGAGAGAAGAGAAAAGACAAGATAGATGATGGTTAAATTCAGATTAGTTTAGCATAATAGAGCTAGGTCTATTCTAGCAGCAGGGCGCCGCCATGTTAGGGTTTCCCGGTCTCGCTGTAGGTCTCACGATGGTCACAGCATCTCGCGATAGCTCCCACAGTTCTTCAGCTGTTAAGCTGTGACTACTTTCACAATCACCTATCTAACTGTGTACCTGTGGAAAGGTGAAGGACAAGATCCTGGACCAGATCTACAGAGGAGTCCCATTCTCTCAGAGACCAGTAGCAGACAGCCTGGATTTGGGTGAACACCTGTCCCACCTGTCAGTCAAAGCTCTGATTGGCAGTTGGTGCTAACCACCCACATTTCCATTTTGATTGATAGAGTGGCGTTCGGGGCAGGCGGGACACCTGACTGTGTCAGATGATGATGTCACAGCTGTGGTTCAAGGTAGCTGGAAACGACTCAACACACTGCAGCATTACAAGGTAATGATTTCACTACTACTACAACCTCTGAGTGGGTTTCAGAGAGGTGGCCCGGTTCTCTTGACATTCTCTTCAACTTCATCAGATTCCAGATGGAGCCACGGTCGCTCTTGTCCCACGTTCCCAGAGTTCTGGTGGCGCTGGAGTCAATCAGGTGTACCAGACTGGAGAGAGTAAGAACCATGCAGCAAATTTAGAACCAATCGGCAATGTTCCCTCTTATTTTTCATATGTCTGAACATTAATACAAACTCCCTGAGCATTCCTTGGAACACAGCGACCAACATACACGGACTTATTCATACATGATATATTATCACAATGCCGTTTAATCGCCATAGCATAAAAATAAGCCACCGGTGGCCATCTTACGTGGCTACTCGCTGCTACTCTAAGTCTGGAAGGACCACTACATGCACATTTTGTCACTGGGCACTTCCGTTAATCGCCAATTCCTGTCTTTGACATTGCCCAACTTGCGGTATGTGCACGAAGCCTCGGATAAATACATGGACTAAGCACCGACTGAAGCACGTTTACCTCCGTCGATCAGGGTGAGTACATATAGTCCCTCTCATTCTGTGTTTTTTGGGGAGCCTCGTGTCATAAGCATTCACCGAATATGCGGAAGCACGCGCCCAAAGGTGGGCATCGTCATGGACAGGAATTGACGTTTAACGGAAGTATCCAGCTCTGTAAGGTACAGTATGCAGCATAAATTGGGTCAATTAATTATTAAAAGAAATAATTGATTGATTCATTAATTGGAGGACTCTCAAGTTGAATATTTAAATTAATTTTGAGCTCGCCTTTCGGAGTACCACATTGGTTATTAGTAGTCGTGCAACGGATATTGAAAGTCACGGTTCGGATCGAATCATGGATTTGAGTCACGGATCGGATAGTTTTTTGGATCAGCAAAAAAAAGAGACAGAGATAGTACTTTGTCTTTATTTACCGTATTTTCACGACTGTAAGGCGCACTTTAAAGTCTTAAATTTTCTCAAAAATCAACGGTGCGCCTAATAGTGAGGTGCGCCTTGAGTGTGGACCAAGGTCCAAAATCTGACTGACTGTGTGGGAGGACTTCCCGCGACACATTGCTTATAAACAAGAAAGGTGGATCTGACTGAGGAGCATGAGACATGACAGCACGGAAGAGTCAACTTGGTGGCGAGTTCTCCAGCCCCTCGTCTTCTTGTGGAGCTCGCTATCATTCCGGGAGGCTGGCGAACACAGCTTTACCAAGACTAGGAGGCACCACCGTGCGAGTTATGCCACAATTTGTCAATGGATCGTGAATGCTTGGGCGAACGCAGACACAACGAGACTGACTCTGACAATGAGACGGAGCCGTGTTTGATGGAGAATTGTTGTTGCTGTTGCCCAGTTGTTTGTTTCGGATACAGAAGATCATTAAGACTATGAGGGATTTATGGATTATGATTGATCAAAAGCAACGTGAGTACATTGTTATATACTTCAAGTACAACTGAACTCAATGTTCACATTGTTACTTCAACCAAACTCAGTTTTGTTTCGCTCGCTGCCTTTTTAAAAACATGCGCTAGCACTGGCATATGCCACTACTGCCACCTGCTGATGAAAAATGAAATTACACATACCCTTCTTCACATACAGACCATGCACATTATGTCACAACCACAGACAGAGCGCGGGAAATTCGAGCCCAAATACAGTCTGAAAACGATTGGCCAGAGGCTTGCAGAAGTACCCATTGTGATAGCTAAGGTGTTAATCTACTAATTAGAAGACATTTCAGTCATTAATGGTCAATTAAAAAGGCTACTGTAAAGATATTTTGGGGGAAAAGGTCCATATTGCAGCTTTAAATAAAATTAAAAAAAATCAACCCAAAATGTCTACTCTGGCCGTTTAGGATTTAGGAATACAAGTTTAAGTGTAATTTATACATGGTCCATGTATAAAATAACATGGTGGCTTAAAGTTGTTTTCCTAAAATCTACACAGCTAGATTTGACATTTTGAGTTGAATGTTTTTTTGTTTGTTTT